>NW_028328303.1:0-347714 GCF_048544385.1 Mastigoproctus giganteus | reverse complement strand
CGACCTGTGACACTTACCTCTGTCAGTGGGGAAAGAATATCTTGCAATCATCAAATATCAGACAAGTTCATGCTGTTCACACTCAAAAATATATTGATTTTTTACCAATATACACAGATGGCTCTAAATCCAATCTAATTTATATAACAGACTAACCACTAACCTCTGATCGCTTGGTCACTGGTGGCACCGCTCCTGCCTCCACGTGGCGGGGCCGGTAACCTGGGGGAAAAGTTATCCTCCGGGGCAAAAAGGAGCAATCATGGATTTCGACAATTATCCCGCACTTGAGCCTAAACGCTCAACTCATGACCTGATTGAAACCGAACATGACGTATCACAAACCAAAAGACAACGTAGAAATGAGAATCAGCAGGAATTCCCAACATTCCTTATATTCCATTCTCTCTCATCCAAGCCTATGAGTGCCCTTTCACCATTTCTAATTCAGAAATGTTTAGAAAGCGTAGCTGGTTCACCGAAAATGGTGAAAAGACTCCGATCCGGGGATCTACTAATTGAAACAGCGAAATATCAGCATTCTCAGGCTCTACTAAAATTATCAAATTTTGGAGGAATACCTATACAGGTCACCCCTCATGCTACACTAAATAGTTCCAAAGGAGTAATAGCTGAGTGGGACTTGATGAATGTCGCTGAAAATGAGATAATCGAAGAACTAAAAGAGCAAAAAGTCGTCCAGGCTAAACGAATAATGATTAAAAAGGACGGTGAACTTGTTCCAACTAGAAACATTATTTTAACGTTCGATACACCTACCTTACCATCATGTGTGAAAGCCGGATACCTAAACTGCCGAGTACGTCCGTACATTCCCAACCCAATCAGATGTTTTAAATGTCAGAAATTTGGACATTCGCAAACAGTATGTCGAGGGGACACTACTTGCCCGAACTGCGGCTCCAAAGATCATGCACAAACTGACTGCACTGCAGAAAAGCCACAATGCCCTAACTGCAAAGGCCAACATCCAGCGTATTCAAAAAATTGCGAACTCTGGAGAGTAGGCAAAAAGATTCAGAAGTACAAAGTCGAACAAAAGGTCACCTATCAGGAAGCTAGGAAGCAAGTTATGCTTGATATGCCAAAAATTACATATGCTGCAGCAACCAAAAACTATCAGTCAACAGCAACACAAACGGCAGTAACAGTACCACCATCCATTTCAATTGCTGATTGGGCTCGATCAGTGCTATCATCCCCACAGCAGTCACCTACAGAACAATCTAAAGCAACTTCTGCTAGCAATACCCCGCTAACAGTTCCACCAACCGCTTCTGATACCCTACCAGAAACTGCAAAATCAAAAGCATCACCCCCAAACAGTTCAAACCAAACATGCTCAACAAATATGGATATAGATTCTGGTACCCTACAGAATGAACCAATACTAGACCTACATGCAGAAGATGATATGGAAATTGGACGCCCCACTTTTCCAAAAAAAGAAAAGATCAAACTAGATCGAGGCAAACAGGTAGGACACAAAAAACAGACAGAACCATACACAATTTCTAAAACTAAATAATGCACAGCATTATACAATGGAACTGTAGAGGTCTACGAAGCAATATTTTTGATATTTATGAACTAATCAAACAACACAGTCCAGTTATCCTATGCCTGCAAGAAACCAATCTAACCCCACAAGTGACTCCAGTGATCAAAAACTATAGTATATATCAACAGGACAGAAACAATAATTCAACAAGAGGAGGTGTAGCCATAATTGTCGACAACAAGGTTCCTACAAAACAGATCCCGCTGCAGACCACATTAGAGGCTGTAGCAGTACGAATTGATCTGAATGTTATGTTAACAGTAGTCTCACTGTACCTTTCCCCAAACAAAGAATTCACTGTGAAAGAGCTGGAGGAACTTATAAGGCAGTTTCCATCGCCTTTTATTCTGCTAGGAGATTTCAATGGGCACCACCCTATGTGGGGATCACCCCAGATAAACAAAAGAGGAACACTCATTGAAACAATTATTAATAACCAGAATCTCACATTATTAAATACTGGTGCTGACACCTATATTCACTTTCCAACCGGAGTATCTACTGCCATAGACTTATCAATATGTTCCCCAAAATTGTTCCCAATCATTCAGTGGTCAGTCTCAAATAACCCACTGAGCAGCGACCATTACCCGATTATTTGCAAATTGCAAACAAATAGAACCTCACATATAATCAGTCCCATAAAATGGAAATTCTCCAAAGCAGATTGGAACAAGTTCACCAATGCAATTTCCTTTGATGATCAAGTTATTAAAAACCAGCCTATTGATGATGTTACCGATCATATTACTACACAGATAATAACAGCTGCAACCAGTGCCATACCCAAAGTCACAATCGGTCCACATAGACATGCCAATATTTGGTGGAATCGTGATTGTCGAGATGCTAAAAAAGAACGGAATAAGGCATGGAATCTCTTTCGCAAGCATCCAACAACCGAGAACCTAATTAATTTTAAGAAACTCAAAGCCAAGGCACGTTACGTGCAGAAAAAAGCAAAAAAAGACTCTTGGATCCGGTTTGCTTCTACCATCACTAAAAATACTGAAAGTAGAAAAATATGGAATAAAATAAAGAAACTAAATGGAAAATACCTCCCAGAAAAAACGCCTATTCTAAGTTGGAAGGGTAAAGAGTTTTCTTCTTCAGTGGACATTGCAAATGTCCTGGCTGAATGCTTTTCTCAAATATCAGCCACGGCAGCATACGAGCCTGCCTTCAAACAGCATAAAGCCAACGCAGAAAAGAATAAACTGAACTTTCATACAACGGCATCTCTCTCATATAACAGACCTTTTACATTACTGGAACTAGAGAGCTCCCTAAACCGATCAGCGAATACTGCACCAGGGCCTGATGGAATATACTACATGATGCTTAAACATCTAAACAATCAAGCTGTGAATTCACTACTGGCATATTTCAACCGGTTATTCTCAGAAGGTTACTTCCCTCTTTCTTGGCGCCACTCAATCGTCCTAGCCTTTCCTAAACCTGGAAAGGATCAGTCAGAACCACAAAACTATCGACCAATATGTCTCAGCAGTTGCCTTGGTAAGATAATGGAAAAAATGATTCATGCTCGATTAGTCTGGTTTCTAGAATCTTATTCGGTAATGGACAAAAATCAATATGGCTTTAGGAAAAATCGATCAACTCTAGATCTTATGATCAAGGCAGAATCCAACATACGGAATGCTTTCATCCGTAGAGAACATCTCGTCATGGTCTGCCTGGACATTGAAAAAGCCTTTGATACAACCTGGCGTTATGGCATACTTCAACATCTCTATGCCACAGGACTTCGGGGCCAGCTACCACTAATCATACAGAGCTTTCTCCAAAATAGAACATTTCAGGTGCGTTATTGCAATACACTATCCCAAAAGGTTGTTCAGGAAGAAGGGGTCCCACAAGGATCAGTTCTTAGTGCAACACTCTTTGCAGTTATGCTGAACAATGCAACAGATAATATTCCGCGTAATGTCGACACTTATCTTTACGCAGACGACCTTACTATATCCTGTCATTCACTAAATATGTGCTCCATTGAACGCCAACTGCAACTCTCAATAAACAAAATAGAGTCATGGGCATCCCACAATGGCTATCGCCTATCCAGAACAAAAACCACTGCTATTCACTTTTGTAAAAAGCGACAGCTTCATCCAGATCCTGAGCTAAGGTTAGGAGCTCAACTAATACCACTTAGCAACAATATCCGGTTCTTGGGTTTAGTACTGGACACTAAACTTACCTTTCAGGCACATATAATGCAAATGAGAACTCAGTGCATGAGAAAGATGAATATTCTCAAAGTTATCTCTTCTATGACATGGGGAGCCGATCGCTTCACACTCTTACACTTATATCGTACTTTAATAAGATCTCGACTAGATTATGGAGCCCCAGTCTATGACTCTGCGCGTAAGACAGTACTAGCCCGGCTCAATCCAGTCCAGCATAGTGCTCTGAGAATTGCTTTAGGAGCCTTTAAGACCTCCCCAGTGCAAAGTTTGTATATAGACGCCAATGAACCACCACTACATCTTAGGAGAAAAGTATTGCTCCTTAACTATGCAGCCAAACTACGTAGTCTCCCTTCTCACCCCATCTGGACATATCTGTTTGAACCTCAGTGGGAAAATTTGTATAAAAATAAACCCAATGAAAACAAACCTGCTGGTATCCGGCTACAAGAGCTAACCAAAAATTGGAACATCTGTCTAGGAAACATCTCTCAAGCTGCAGATGTATTACAAGCACCATGGACAATGTATATACCTCTTTGCGACAACTATTTTCTACAGTGGGGAAAACACTCCCTATCAAATCACAATCTTAGACAGTTACATGCGGACCATGCATTGACCAATGCTCACAGTCTTCATATATACACAGACGGATCCAAGACTGATATATCCGTGGGAGCTGCAGCAATCAGTCCTACATCCACTGTTTCTGTACAATTACCGTGTGAATGCAGTGTATTTACTGCCGAATTATATGCAATCAAAATGGCTCTAAATCTCCTTAATGATCTTTTAAATATCCAGGTCATAATATACACAGACTCTTTAAGTGCAATGAATGCCCTACAGGAAAATCGACAAATTTCCCATCCACTTCTCACACAAATCAGATCACAGTTATATCACCTCAATAAAAATAAGCTGACTGTCACTCTCTGCTGGATACCCAGCCACGTCGGAATTCCAGGAAACGAGCGTGCAGACGAAGCAGCAAAACACCCTGCTTGCTCTGATCCCATCCCAATTCCTTTTTCTGATTACAAGCCAATCATACGGAGGATATGTACAGAGATGTGGTCTGAAAAGTGGCATAATCAGATATCAAACAAACTTCTTGAAATAAAACAAAACCCACAGCTATGGAGATCTAGTTCCCGATTAACCAGGCACGAAGAGGTCGTCCTTGCAAGAGCACGAATTGGTCATACGCACCTAACGCACCTTTTTTTACTGCTAGGAGAAGAGCCTCCTCTCTGCTCGCACTGTAGTTCTATTCTTACAGTGAAACATATCATTATTGAATGTGCACACTATGGTTCAGCTAGAATTGAATGTTTCAGATCTTTAATCAACTCACAAAAACCCTTGCAACTAGATAATATACTTGGAGATGACGCCAATCTATCAGAACTGTTTAAATACTTAAAAATGATAAACGTATACAGTCATTTCTAGAACAATTCCTTTCACATATAGACCAACAATCTAAAGTTATAGGCGCATTTTGGCCATAGCAGCCCTTGCGCCAATAAACCCCACTTCAACAACAACAACAACTAAATCCAATTCAAAAGTTGGAGCAGCTGCAGTGTTTCCGAATACAATTGTATCAGCAGCCCTTCCTTCTGAATTCAGTATCTTCTCAGCTGAATTATTCGCAATTAAACTAGCTTTAAAAAATCTCCCTCCTGACTGCTCTTTAAAATCAGTAATTTTCACTGATTCCCTCAGCTCAATCAAGGCTTTGTGTAATTCCTCAGATAAGATTCACCCTGTTATAAATGAAATTAGAAAATTATTACTCAAGATTATAGAACGCCACCAACTGGTCACCTTCTGCTGGATACCAGCACATTCTGATATTTTAGGCAATGAACTGGCTGATAAAGCTGCAAAAAACCCAACCAGCTTAGATTTAACCAATATCCCTGTTCCAGCCTCAGACTATGCACTAATGATTCATGCTGCATGCCTATCAGAATGGAGAGCACTATGGCATTCCCAAACGAATAATAAACTCTTACAGATTAAACAAGTTCCGAAAATCTGGCTCTCCAGTGTCCGGACATCAAGGCGGGAAGAAGTAATTCTTTCAAGAGCAAGAATAGGACATACTTACCTGACCCATCTTCATTTACTCACAGGAGATGATCCACCACAGTCCCCTCGACGTGGGCACCTGTACGTGGTGAGGGGACCTCCCAGTGACGCTGCTGGACTTCCAGACTAGCATCACTGGGATCCAACGCCCACAGCCTAGGTTCCGGGCTTACATCAATGGAATCCGGCGTGTTTGCCGTGCGCTGCGACCCGTGGAAATTCGGAAAGGGGGATCCTGGTGGTTGAGGAGCCCAGCTTCAATACACCACTTTGGCCCCTGCTTCGACAAGACGGGTGGTCCTGGAAGGCCCGGCTAGGATCAATCGGCTAGTAGGTTCGCCTGCGAGGGTCAACCGTGTCAATGCCACGCCCCTACCCTCATGGTCCGAGGGACAGGATTCAGGCTGGCGGCGGTGCGGGTATAGTGTCTGGGTAGCCCTGGCGTTCCACTCCCGAGCGCATTTATTGCATGCCGGGTAGTGGGCGTCCCTTTGGGCTCCGTGGTGGGTGGGGAGCCCGGGCACTGAACAATAAAATAAACTCTATGAATCCTGAGAAACTTACTTCTTCAGGGGCCCCAACCCGGTCCCTATCTGAAAATGTAGACGGAGAATCAGATAGCATTATTGCTAATAAGAGGCAGCGAACTGAATTACCATCAGGTCCTATCCCGCGGTTTTTAATCATGCACTCCACCAATGAAAAACCGATTGGAAAAATGTCACCTTTCTTTATACAGAAAGGATTAATGGGTTAGTAGGTTCACCCAAATCAGTTAAGAGGCTCCGCTCTGGAGACCTCTTAATCGAAACTAAAAATGACAGGCAATCCGAACATCTACTCCGAGTAACATCAATCGGAGGAATCCCTATAACGGTGACACCACACAGAACACTCAATTCATCGAGAGGTGTCATTTCGGAGTGGGACCTTCTCGACGTCACCGAGGAGGAAATCTGCTCCGAATTAAAACCACAGGGAGTCATTGCCGTCAAGAGAATCACTGCGCAAAGGGATGGAAAAATAGTTAAAACCAGGAGCGTTATCCTGACTTTTAACTCTCCTAAACCTCCTGACGAGATCAAAGCTGGATATATCAACTGTTCAGTGCGTCCATACGTTCCGAACCCTTTACGGTGTTTTAAATGCCAGAAGTATGGACACTCTCAAATGGCCTGCCGTGGAGTCCTTGCATGCGCACGATGCGGTGCAAAGGACCACGAAACAACAGCATGTTCAGCCGCAAAACCCACCTGTATTAACTGTGAGGGCGAACATCCGGCCTACTCACGAGCATGCCAGAGGTGGAAAGAAGAAAAAGAAATTCAACGGCTGAAGGCAGAGCTAAATATATCATACCAGGAGGCAAGGAAATCGGTCAAACCCCTGAATATCAACAGACCTACCTACGCCCAGAAGGTAGCAGGGAGATGTTTCGTCGGAATTCAGACGGACATGACCATTCCTCCCAAGGAGTCTTTCACTCCCATCGCGCGGTATCTCTTAAGTTCGCAAAAACCTACACAGAAGGACCAATCAGCTGCCACTCCTATATCGGTACCTCCTAATGCTCCACAATTAACAAAGGTAATTACGAAAGAAAAGAATAAGAAAGGGGAAGTCCCCCCTACTACCCAAGAAAAAATGGATGTCGAGCAAAAGGAGGTACCCGAAGAATCAGTCTTGGAACTCTTTGCGGAGGAAGAAATGGACACGGGACAGCGTCCATTCTTCCCCAAAAAAGATAAATCCAAGACTGATAAAAGTAAGCCCTCAGCACCTCGGAAGCCGCCAGATGGACCCACCAAGCCAAAATAATGGCTAAATTCCTACAATGGAATTGTCGTGGATTCCGGCAAAATATGGATGACATCAAGGCCCTCCTGCAAAAGCACGAGCCGGTTTGCTTTTGCTTGCAGGAGACATATCTAAAGGCAAATGATGATCCCACCATGCACAACATCACATTTTTTCGAAAGGATAGAATTGCGGACGGCCCTGTACATGGGGGAGTGGCTATCCTTGTGGGTAACCAGACCCCAGTGCAGCCTTTGCTAATTACAACCAGCATAGAGGCTGTTGCAATTCGCCTTTCAGTGGGATTTCTATTAACTGTGTGCTCCATTTATTTGCCACCTGGGACTGACATCCCCCAGGCAGTCCTTGATGATCTCCTTACGCAGCTGCCACCCCCTTTCTTACTTCTCGGGGATTTTAACGGACATAACACCCTGTGGGGTAGTGCTAACATCAACGGAAGGGGACGAGTCATAGAGCATATGCTCAATGACAATGACCTTTCCCTTCTAAATACTGGAACAAACACCTTCTTCCACATGCCTACCCGTACTTTTTCTGCCATTGATCTCTCTATCTGCTCCCCTTCTCTACTCCCTTCACTCACTTGGGAAGTGGAGGAGAATCCGTACGGAAGCGATCACTTCCCCGTGATAACCTTGTTACACAGTGGGAGACCATGTCTTCCTTTTAGGTTGCCACGGTGGAAGATTGATCAGGCTGACTGGACTGCCTTCCAACATCAGGCACATTTTGATCTTAGCACAGTCAGTCAAGAGTCTATCAATGTTGCAGTTAAGTACATCACAGAAAATATTGTCCAAGCAGCTGCGAATGCTGTTCCAAAAACATCTGCCCGGTTTCCACCATTTCCTAAACCTTGGTGGAATTCCCAATGCACAGCGGCAAAAAAGGCTCAAAACAAAGCGTGGGGGATATTCCGCCGCTATCCCACCACAACGAACCTTATAACCTTTAAACGTGCACGAGCCAAAGCCCGATATATCCGTCGTCAGAGTCAAAAGGAATCGTGGATCCGTTTTACATCATCTATTAACCAGTCTACCAACTCTAAGGTAGTCTGGGATAAAATCCGGAAAATGAAGGGAAAATATACATCCCACCCTTCTTCAATCCTAGATTATAATGGATGCGCTATTGCAGATCCAACTGCAATAGCCAATGCTCTTGGGGAAACATTCTCTAACATCTCCACAACATCCTCGTACTCCCCAGAGTTCCTGGTCCTGAAAAATAAAATGGAAAAACAAGCACTTAATTTTAAGACCAAGGGCCTCTATCCCTACAATGGGGCATTCACTATAGAGGAACTGAAAAGAGCCCTCACTCTTTCCAAAGCCAGTGCTGTTGGACCAGATGGCATCCACTATGAAATGATTAAACATCTTTCACCAAAATCTATGGATGGTCTGCTCCTTCTGTATAACAGAATCTTTACTGAGGGGCAGTTTCCGGATTCCTGGCGAAAGGCAATCGTTCTTGCCTTTCCTAAGCCAGGAAAGGATCCGAAAATTACCACCAGTTATCGTCCTATTGCTCTGACTAGCTGTCTGTGCAAAATCCTGGAGAGAATGGTCAATTCTCGTTTAATATGGTATTTAGAAACAAATGACCTTCTCTCCAGCATCCAATGCGGCTTCCGAAAGAATCGGTCCACTTTGGACCATCTCATCAGATTGGAAGCATCCGTCCGGGATGCTTTCCTAAAACGCGAACACTTGGTGTCGGTGTTCTTTGACATGGAGAAAGCGTATGACACAACTTGGAGATTTGGCATTTTAAAAGATTTACATAGCCTAGGCCTAAGAGGGCATCTGCCCTTTTTTATTCAAAACTTTTTAGCCAATCGATCGTTCCAAGTTCGTGTGGGATCCTCACTCTCGCGCTCCTTTAGACAAGAGGAGGGAGTACCACAAGGATCAGTATTAAGTGTCACGCTTTTTGCCATCAAAATTAATTCCATCACAGAACAACTTCCTCCAACTGTAAACAGTGCCCTCTATGTTGATGACTTTAGCATTTTTTGCCAGTCGTGCAACATGAGGGTTATTGAAAGACAACTGCAGAAAGCCATTGATAGTCTGAATTCCTGGGCACTTGCTAATGGCTTCAGGTTCTCGCCGGAGAAGACCGTTTGCGTACACTTTTGTCGCAAGCGTAATCTTCATCCTGAACCTGAATTAAGGCTCGGACAAAATGCTATTCCAGTAGTAGCGAACGCAAAATTCTTGGGACTCATCTTCGATAAAAAATTAACATTTTTGGATCATATTCGTCAACTCCGCACAAGGTGCACAAGAGGCCTTAATATGCTCCGCTCGCTCTCTTCTTTATCTTGGGGTGCAGACCGTTGCACCCTGCTACGGCTTTACCGTGCACTTGTACGATCCAAATTAGATTATGGGTCCCAAGTATATAGTTCAGCCAGAGACAGTGCCCTCCGATGGCTGGACCCTGTCCATCATCAGGCTCTACGTATCGCTACTGGAGCATTTCGAACATCTCCTGTCCAGAGCTTATACGTCGAAGCAAACGAACCACCGTTATCGCTTCGTCGTAAGCAGTTGTCTCTAAAGTACGCCTTAAAACTAAAATCCCTGCCAGACCATCCTACGTGGCCATTCGTTTTTGAGCCACGATGGGAAAATTTATACAATACTCGAAAGACTGCCAATCGTCCTTTTGGTATTCGTTGCCAAGAGCTACTCAAAGAACTTAATATCAAGGTAGACAAGGTTGCCCAAACATCAAAGCAACCCTTTCCACCCTGGCATGCTCGTGTCCCGGCATGCGACTTGTCGCTTAGAAACTGGGGAAAGTTGGACACGCCATCATGTGTCTACCTGCAGCTTCATTCAGCACACCGAACTGAATATTCCGAATTCGCTCCAGTCTACACAGACGGTTCGAAGTCGGAATCATATGTGGGATCTGCTGCTGTCTTCACAGACACCACTATATCAGAGCAGATTCCATCTGATTGCAGCATATTTACTGCAGAGCTGCACGCTGTAGAGTTAGCATTGGATCATATTAGTAAATGCGAATACCAACGGTTCATTTTATACTCCGACTCTCTTAGCATGTTACAGGCTTTAATATCTGTCAGGTATAATCCTCATCCAGTTCTGTCTAGCATTCAGCAGAAGATTCACGTTCTCCATGAACGTGAATATGACATCCGCTTCTGCTGGATTCCCAGCCACATTGGGATTAGGGGAAATGATTTGGCTGACGCCGCAGCCAAATCAGCAATTCCCAATAATAACCGCTGCCTGTTAGTCCCCTATACAGACTACAGGCAAATAGTTCATCAAAAGGTACATTCCCAATGGCAGGATTCGTGGAATAGACAGACTGCGAATAAATTATATCGTATAAAGCCTGTAATTGAACCGTGGCAGTCTAGTCTGCGCAGGAATCGTAAGGAGGAAGTTGTTCTAGCTCGCCTCCGAATAGGACATAGTCATCTTACACATTCTTTTCTGCTGAGGGCAGATGACTGTCCTATGTGCGAGAAATGTGGCACCATTTTATCTATTCATCATATTTTAATTGAATGTCGAGATTTTAGCAATATCCGTTGTACCGCTTTTAACCATCTGACTGAGCCATATACACTCAGTCAGATTTTATCCGACAATGACCATGTGTCTGCTATTTTTAATTTTCTAAAATTAGTTAACCTTTTTACTCATATTTAAAAAATCTTATTATTTTTTAAGATTTACTACTGTTACAGTTTATACTTGTTTTTATAATGTGACGTAGTGACCTAATTCACTAGGTCACTGACATTTACTTTTTATAACTAGGGTTTGGCGCATTATAGCCATAGCTGCTGATGCGCCAAAAAAAACTCAATCAAATCAAAAAAAAAAAATCCACCACAGTGTCCACATTGTTCTCTAAATTTGACAGTGAAACACATTCTCATTGAATGTGCATACTATAAACAAAACAGAAATACTACCCTTCTATCTTTAGTTAACCCTCGAAAACCAATAACTCTAGAGAATATCATTGGTGACAACGCAAATATTCCGGAATTTTTTAACTTTCTGAAACAAATTGGAGTTTTTAGTCATTTCTGATTTCTGCCTTTTCTGATGTGACAAGAATTTCTCATATATTATTACAATAAAGGAATAGGCGCATTATAGCCAAAGCAGCTTATGCGCCATAAAACCCCCACAACAACAACAACAACAACAACAACCAGCATAGAGGCTGTTGCAATTCGCCTTTCAGTGGGATTTCTATTCACTGTGTGCTCCATTTATTTGCCACCTGGGACTGACATCCCCCAGGCAGACCTTGATGATCTCCTTACGCAGCTGCCACCCCCCCCTCGACGTGGGCACCTGTACGTGGTGAGGGGACCTCCCAGTGACGCTGCTGGACTTCCAGACTAGCATCACTGGGATCCAACGCCCACAGCCTAGGTTCCGGGCTTACATCAATGGAATCCGGCGTGTTTGCCGTGCGCTGCGACCCGTGGAAATTCGGAAAGGGGGATCCTGGTGGTTGAGGGGCCCAGCTTCAATACACCACTTTGGCCCCTGCTTCGACAAGACGGGTGGTCCTGGAAGGCCCGGCTAGGATCAATCGGCTAGTAGGTTCGCCTGCGAGGGTCAACCGTGTCAAAGCCATGCCCCTACCCTCATGGCCCGAGGGACAGGATTCAGGCTGGCGGCGGTGCGGGTATGGTGTCTGGGTAGCCCTGGCGTCCCACTCCCGAGCGCATTTATTGCATGCCGGGTAGTGGGCGTCCCTTTGGGCTCCGTGGTGGGTGGGGAGCCCGGGCACTGAACCACTTAAAAAACTCATGAATCCTGATAAACTAACTTCTTCAGGGGCCCCAACCCGGTCCCTATCTGCAAACATAGATGAAGATCCAGATAGTACTATTAGTACAAAGAGGCAGCGAACAGAAGTAACATCAGGGCCTGTACCCAGGTTCCTAATTATGCACTCAACCGGTGAAAAACCGATTGGTAAAATGTCGCCCTTTTTCATTCAAAAAGGGTTAGATGGGATAGCAGGTTCCCCCAAATCAGTTAAGAGGCTCCGTTCTGGAGACCTCTTAATTGAATCCAAAACTGACAGGCAATCAGAACATCTACTCCGAACAACATCAATCGGAGGAATCCCTATAACAGTGACACCACACAGAACACTCAATTCATCTAGAGGTGTCATTTCGGAGTGGGACCTTCTCGACGTATACGAGGAGGAAATCTGCTCCGAATTAAAACCACAGGGAGTCATTGCCGTCAAGAGAATCACTGCGCGAAGGGATGGAAAAATTGTTAAAACCAGGAGCGTTATCCTGACTTTTAACACTCCTAAACCTCCTGAGGAGATTAAAGCTGGATATATCAACTGTTCAGTGCGTCCATACATACCAAATCCTTTACGGTGTTTTAAATGCCAAAAGTATGGACATTCCCAAATGGCCTGCCGTGGAGTCCTTGCATGCGCTCGATGCGGTGCAAAGGACCACGACACAACAGCATGTTCAGCCGCAAAACCCATCTGTATTAACTGTGAGGGCGAACACCCGGCCTACTCACGAGCATGCCAGAGGTGGAAAGAAGAAAAAGAGATTCAACGGCTGAAGGCAGAGCTTAACATATCATACCAGGAGGCAAGGAAATCGGTCAAACCCCTGAATATCAACAGACCTACCTACGCCCAGAAGGTAGCAGGGAGATGTTCCGTTGGAACTCAGACGGAAATGACCATTCCTCCAAAGGAGTCTTTCACTCCCATCGCGCGGTATCTATTAAGTTCAAAAACCTGCACAAAAGGACCAATCAGCTGCCACTCCTATATCGGTACCTCCTAATGCTCCACAAGTTCCAAAGTTAACTATTAAAGAAAAGAACAAGAAAGGGGAAGTACCCCCTAGTACCCAAGAAAAGATGGATGTCGAGCAGAAGGAGGTACCCGAAGAGTCAGTCTTGGAACTCTTTGCGGAGGAGGAAATGGACACGGGACAGCGTCCATTCTTCCCCAAAAAAGATAAATCCAAGACTGATAAAAGTAAGCCCTCAGCACCTCGGAAGCCGCCTGACGGACCCACCAAGCCAAAATAATGGCTAAATTCCTACAATGGAATTGTCGTGGATTCCGGCGAAATATAGATGACATCAAGGCCCTCCTGCAAAAGCACGAGCCAGTTTGCTTTTGCTTGCAGGAGACATATCTAAAGGCAAGTGACGATCCCACGATGCATAACACCACAATTTTTCGTAAGGATAGAATTGCGGATGGCTCTGTACATGGGGGAGTGGCTATCCTTGTGGGTAACCAGACCCCAGTGCAGTCCTTACTAATTACAACTAGCATAGAGGCTGTTGCAATTCGCCTTACGGTGGGATTTTTATTAACTGTGTGCTCGGCCCCGAGTGCCAAGCGATAGTTCCCAAGCGATCTTTCTAGTGCGATTTTCTAGCGATTTTTCCTAGGGCGAGTACTAGTGCTTTAATAATCCCTCCACCGCTCGCAACGTTACTGCTGACCGCTCGCAACGTTACTGCTTCCCTCGCTGAGCAACGTCACTGCTTCACCGCTAGCAACGTTACTGCTAATCCCGCTTGCAACGTTACTGCTCTCCTCTTCTGCTGATCGCTTGGTCACTGGTTGGCACCGCTCCTGCCTCCACGTGGCGGGGTCGGTAACCTGGGAGAAGGAATTCCCTCTTCCGGGGCTAAAAGGAGCAGCGATGGATTGCGATGCATATCCATCGCTAGAGCCCGCGGGCTCCAGACCCGTCAACTCTGATTCAGAGCATGACTTGAATCGTCCGAAGAGACTACGGACAGAAAAACAAACAGACATGCCAGCATTTCTGATAATGCATTCCCTATCCACACAACCTATTGGCAAGCTATCGCCTTTCCTAATACAGAAATGTTTAGAATCGGTTGTTGGATCTCCTAAAATGGTTAAACGTCTCCAATCCGGAGACCTTCTAATTGAAGCTTCTAAGCCAAATCACTCAGAAAAATTGTTAAAATTAACAACTTTTAACAATATTCCTGTGTCAGTAACAGCCCATAACACTCTGAACACCTCTAAAGGAGTTATCAGTGAATGGGACTTACTAAATGTGTCTGAGGAAGAAATCATTCAAGAGCTTAGCGAACAAAAAGTGACTCATGCACGGAGAATTATGACGAAAAAAGATGGCAACCTATTACCAACCAGGTCCATTATTTTGACATTCAGTACTCCGAATCTCCCATCTTCTGTAAAAGCAGGTTACTTAAACTGCAAGATTCGACCCTACATCCCGAATCCCATTCGCTGCTTTAAGTGCCAGAAGTACGGCCATTCTCAGACAGCATGCCGAGGCGATGCTGTGTGCCCTATTTGCGGCTCCAAGGAGCATTCCCAAGGAGACTGTACAGCTTCCACTCCCACTTGCCCAAACTGTAAAGGAAGCCATCCTGCATTTTCTAAAGCGTGTGACCTTTGGAAAACAGGGAAAAAAATCCAAAAGTATAAAGTGGAACATAAAGTCACATACCCTGAAGCAAGAAAGCAAATAATGCTAACCATGCCTAGCCGATCATATGCATCGGTCACAAAAAATAGCCACTCAGCTGCAACCCAAACAGATGTCTCCATCGAACCGAATATTTCCTTTGCCACCTGGGCCAAAACTGCGCTAACTTATAATAAGAAAACTACAGTCAGTGAAACCAGCAACACCCCAATCAGCATCCCAACTGATGCTATCTCAACCTTGCCAGAAACAACGAAATCAGCTACTATTGAAAACCAGAAGAAATCGAAACCAAGGATTAGCAACATGGAAATGGAGGTTCAGTCAGAGGATGAAGAGACAGTACTTGAGTTACATGCGAATGATACCATGGACACAGGACGCCCAACATTTCCCAGAAATGAAAAATCGAAACTAAGCAGACAGAAACCTTCCCAAAAAAAACAGTCAGATCAATCTTCCTCCAATAAATCCAGCAAATGAATAAATTCCTTCAATGGAACTGTAGAGGATTACGCAGTAATATAGATGACTTGAATGATTTACTAATACAAACTAAAGCAATAGGTGTATGTTTACAGGAAACCTTTTTATCACCACAAGTTTCTCTGAAAATTAAAAATTATTCTATGTTTAGACGAGACAGGGATTCTGACACTCCTGCTCGTGGTGGGGTGGCTATTCTTATCAGAACTAACATACCGTCAAGACATCTCCAACTACAAACCTCTTTAGAAGTTGTAGCAGTTCGGATAGCAATGGGAATATCATTAACCCTTGCATCCATTTATATCCCACCAAATTATCCTTGCTCGCAGACTGAACTTGACAACCTTATCACGCAATTGCCACCTCCAGTCTGTTTGCTCGGCGATTTCAACGGTCACCATCCATTGTGGGGATCTCCCATCATGGATAGGAGAGGCCAATTAATAGAAATGTTCCTGGATAACCATAACCTGACTCTGTTAAATTCTGGCTCTCCAACTCACATCCAACTACCTACAGGTAGTACATCAGCCATAGACTTGTCAATATGTTCAGCATCTCTTTTTCCAAGCATGGAATGGTCAGTGCTAAATGATCCATTCCACAGTGACCATTTTCCTATCATCAATACAATTCAAACACAGACGGTATCATGTCCTAAAGGCAGTACTACTTGGAACTTTCATAAAGCAGACTGGAAAAACTATTCAACTTGTGTTTTACTTGACAAACTATATGTACAACAAAATCATATTGATGTTGTAACTGACCACATTACAAGTCATATATTATCTGCAGCAGAAATTTCCATTCCAAAATCCAACCAGAGCAAGCGGGTACACCAAAATCCATGGTGGAATGAAGAATGCTCCAAAGTGAAACGAGAAAAAAACCGTGCCTGGAACCAGTTTCGCAAATTTCCAACTACTGCCAACCTAATTATGTACAAAAAACTCAGAGCCAAAGCAAGACAAATTAGGAAGACAGCAAAACGTGACTCCTGGATTAAATTTGCCTCAGCTATTAACAAAAATACTGACACTCGAATCATCTGGAAAAAAATTCAAGCTCTCAATGGGAAATTTCTACCGCAGCAATCTCCGATAATACAATGCAATGGGCAGGACTTATCCTCTCCTACTGACATTGCAAATGCTTTAGCCGAATCGTTTTATAACATTTCTGCCTGTTCCTCTTATGCGATCTCCTTTCAACGCAATGAAACTGAATCAGAACGTCATAAGTTTAATTTCTCAACTAGACTTTCACTTCCATATAACCAGCTGTTTACTCTATCTGAACTGAGAGAATCTTTGAGCAAATCTCCGAACAGCGCAGCAGGACCAGACGGCATTCACTACAGTATGCTGAAGCATCTGTGTGAAGCCGATCTCGGCACACTGTTACTCTTTTATAACCGGATCTTCTCTGAAAATACATATCCTCTGTCATGGCGTCATTCCTATATTTGTGCTATTCCAAAACCAGGCAAAGATCCTTCTCTAGTTGAGAATTACAGACCGATATCGTTGACAAGCTGTCTGGGCAAAATCTTTGAAAGGATGGTACATAAGAGGCTCACCTGGATTCTAGACTCCGAAAATCTCCTTTCTGATCACCAATATGGCTTCCGTAAAAACAGGTCCACCCTAGATGTACTAGTAAAAATTGAATCCAACATTCGTAATGCCTTCGTGAGAAAACAACATCTAGTGATGGTCAACCTGGATATTCATAAAGCATTTGACACCACATGGCGTCATGGTATTATTAAAGATATGCATCAGTTGGGGCTGAGAGGACATCTCCCTTTAATAATTCAGAACTTTTTAAAATTGCGTACATTTCAGGTCCGATATAAAAACATGCTGTCAACATCTCACATTCAAGAAGAGGGTGTCCCACAGGGTTCCATATTGAGTCCAACCCTATTTGCAATTAGGATCAACAATATTTTGGAAGAACTTCCAAAAATGATTGAAGTATACATGTATGCTGACGATCTCACTATATCCTGCCAATCGCAAAGCATGAATACTATCGAAAGACAGCTACAAATTGCTTTAACGAAAATTCAATCCTGGACCTTACAAAATGGATATAATCTCGCTGAACAGAAAACCACTACCACTCATTTCTGCAAACTTCGGTCACTTCATCCTGATCCAGAGCTAAAGATAAATAATAACGTGCCAATTCCTCTTGCTCACAATATCCGTTTCCTCGGTCTGATACTAGACAGGAAACTGAACTTTCAAGCACATGTGGCCTATCTTCGTACCATCTGCTTGAAGAAATTAAACATCCTCCGGTGTGTGTCATCCATGTCATGGGGTGCTGATCGTCATACCCTCATCCATCTGTATAGAGCTCTCATCAGGTCTCGCTTGGACTATGCCTCTCCAGTATATGATTCAGCGAGGAAAAGTACTTTAGAACGGCTAAACACCATCCAGCACTGTGCTTTGAGAGTCGCTCTAGGTGCATTCAGAACTTCCCCGGTTCAGAGCCTGTACATCGAAGCTCATGAACCTCCCTTACATCTTCGCAGAAAATCATTACTTCTGATGTATTCCGCAAAAATCCGTAGTGTGCCCTCTCATCCTTGTTGGAGATGTCTCTACAATACTGAATGTGAGTCATTTTATATCAGTAAACCTAATGAAAACCGACCTGCTGCACTTAGATTTAAGGAACTGGCTCAATCATGGAACATAGATATCAGCAATATATTTCAGGACAAAACACCACCAGACCCACCCTGGGAAAATATCTGTGCAATATATGATGACTACTTTCAACAGTGGGGAAAGAACACGCTGTCTCCTTCCAATATCGCACAGTTACATGCAACTTACACTCTTTCTAATTCAAACGCATGTGAAATATATACAGATGGATCAAAAACCGAGACCCAAGTAGGTGCTGCTGCAATCTTCCCAACATTTAGCACTTCTGTCTCATTGCCAATTGAATGCAGTATCTTCACTGCTGAGCTCTATGCTATAAACTTAGCTCTGGATCACATTATTGAACAACTAATTCCGTCTGCTTTAATATTCACTGACTCACTCAGTGCTGTCTCTGTCATAAATACTAATACCAAATCCTCTCACCCTGTAGTAAAACAGATTCATTCTAAGTTACTTGCCTGTATGGAATTGAACCAAACTGTGACATTCTGCTGGATCCCAGGACATTCTGGAATATCCGGCAATGAAAGAGCAGATCATGCAGCCAAACAACCAGAAACCACTATTTCGCAGACTTTTCAAGTTCCATATACAGATTACAAACACATTATACGTAAAGCATGTTATAACAGCTGGTCATTAATCTGGAAAGGTTATCCAGGAAATAAACTCTACCAAATAAAACCGGAACCAAAGCTGTGGCCCTCCAGCTTCCAGAAAAGCAGACGAGAAGAAACAATCTTAGGAAGGCTCAGGATTGGGCATACTCATCTCACTCACCTGTATCTGTTAACTAATGAAAGCGCTCCACAATGTCCATCATGTCAAGTACAACTGACCATTCGTCATTTGTTAGTGGACTGTCCTCTCTTTCAAAACATCCGCTTAGACACTTTTAAATCGTTAACTAATATGCAGACATCAATAAATTTAACTCAGATTCTGGGAGATGATCCAAATAAAAAAGAACTGTTTACTTTCCTAAACCGGATAGGGATATATAATAAAATATAGTTATTTCATATTCACCATTAGGAAGACACAATATGGCCCAAGTAGCCTATGTGTCGTTAAACACAACAACAACAACAACAACAACTGTGTGCTCTGTCTATTTGCCGCCTGGGACTGACATCTCCCCAGCAGACCTTGATGATCTTCTAACGCAGCTGCCCCCCCCCTTTCTTACTTCTCGGGGATTTAAATGGACATAACACCCTGTGGGGTAGTGCTAACGTCAACGGAAGGGGACGAGTCATTGAGCGTATGCTCAATGACAATGACCTTTCCCTTCTAAATACTGGAAAAAACACCTTCTTCCATATGCCTACCCGTACTTTTTCTGCCATTGATCTTTCTATCTGGTCCACTTCTCTACTCCCTTCACTCACCTGGGAAGTGGAGGAGAATCCATACGGAAGCGATCACTTCCCTGTGATAACCTTGTTACACAGTGGGAGACCATGTCTTCCTTTTAGGTTACCACGGTGGAAGATTGATCAGGCTGACTGGACTGCCTTCCAACAACAGGCAAATTTCGATCTTAGCACAGTCAGTCAAGAGCCGATCAATGACGCAGTACAGTACATCACAGAAATCATCGTCCAAGCAGCTGCTAAAGCTGTCCCAAAAACATCAGCCCGGTTTCCACCATTTCCCAAACCTTGGTGGAATTCACAATGCACAGCAGCAAAAAAGGCTCAAAACAAAACGTGGGGGATATTTCGCCGATATCCCACCACGAACAACCTTATAGCCTTCAAACGTGCACGAGCCAAAGCACGCTACATCCGTCGTCAGAGTCAAAAGGAATCGTGGATCCGTTTTACATCATCTACTAACCAGTCTACCAACTCTAAGGTAGTCTGGGATAAAATCCGGAAAATGAAGGGAAAATATACATCCCACCCTTCTTCAATCCTAGATTATAATGGATGCGCTATTGCAGATCCAACTGCAATAGCCAATGCTCTTGGGGAAACATTCTTTAAGATCTCTGCAACATCTTCGTATTCCCCAGAGTTCCTGGTCCTTAAACACAAACTGGAAAGGCAAGCACTTAATTTTAAGACCAAGGGCCTCTATCCCTACAACGGGGCATTCACTATAGAGGAACTGAACAGAGCGCTCACTCTTTCCAAAGCAAGTGCCGTTGGACCAGATGGCATCCATTATGAAATGATTAAAAATCTTCTACCAACATCTATGGATTGTCTGCTCCTTCTGTATAACAGAATCTTTACTGAAGGGCAGTTTCCGGACTCCTGGCGAAAGGCAATCGTTCTTGCCTTTCCTAAGCCAGGAAAGGATCCAAAAGTCACCACCAATTATCGTCCTATTGCTCTGACTAGCTGTTTGTGCAAAATCCTGGAGAGAATGGTCAATTCTCGTTTAATATGGTATTTAGAATCAAATGACCTTCTCTCCAACATCCAGTGCGGCTTCCGACGGAACCGGTCCACTTTGGACCATCTTATTAGAATGGAAGCATCCATCCGGGATGCTTTCCTAAAACGGGAACACTTGGTGTCGGTGTTCTTTGACATGGAAAAAGCGTATGACACAACTTGGAGATTTGGCATTTTAAAAGACATACATAGCCTAGGCCTAAGAGGGCATCTGCCTTTTTTTATTCAAAACTTTTTAGCCAATCGATCGTTCCAAGTTCGTGTGGGATCCTCACTCTCTCGCTCCTTTAGCCAAGAGGAGGGAGTACCACAAGGATCAGTATTAAGTGTCACGCTTTTTGCCATAAAAATAAATTCCATCACAGAACAACTTCCTCCGACTGTAAACAGTGCCCTCTATGTTGATGACTTTAGCATTTTTTGCCAGTCGTGCAACATGAGGGTAATTGAAAGACAACTGCAGAAAGCCATTGATAGTCTGAATTGCTGGGCACTTGCAAATGGCTTCAGGTTCTCGCCGGAGAAGACCGTTTGCGTACACTTTTGTCGCAAGCGTAATCTTCATCCTGAACCCGAATTAAGGCTCGGACAAAATGCTATTCCAGTAGCAGCAAACACAAAATTCTTGGGACTCATATTCGATAAAAAACTAACTTTTTTGGATCACATTCGTGAACTCCGCACCAAGTGCACACGTGGACTTAATATTCTCCGCTCGCTCTCCTCTACATCTTGGGGAGCAGACCGATGTACCATTCTTCGGCTTTACCGTGCACTAGTGCGATCCAAACTAGATTATGGGTCCCAGGTATATTCCTCAGCCCGAGACAGTGTCCTGCGGTGGCTGGACCCCGTCCATCATCAGGCTATACGCATCGCTACTGGAGCATTTCGAACATCTCCTGTCCAGAGCTTATACGTCGAAGCAAACGAACCACCGTTATCACTTCGACGTAAGCAGTTGTCTCTAAAGTACGCCTTAAAACTGAAATCCCTGCCAGACCATCCTACGTGGCCATTCGTTTTTGAGCCACGATGGGAAAATTTATACAATACTCGAAAGACTGCCAATCGTCCTTTTGGTATTCGTATCCAAGAGCTACTCAAAGAACTTGATATCAAGGTAGACAAGGTTGCCCGAACATCAAAGCAACCCTTTCCACCCTGGCATGCTCGTGTCCCGGCATGCGACTTGTCGCTTAGAAACTGGGTAAAGTCGGACACTCCGTCATGTGTCTACCTGCAGCTTCATTCAGCACACCGAACTGAATATTCTGACTTCGCGCCAGTCTACACAGACGGTTCGAAGTCGGAATCATATGTGGGATCTGCTGCTGTCTTTACAGACAGCACTATATCAGAGCAGATCCCCTCTGAATGCAGCATATTTACTGCAGAGCTGCGCGCTGTAGAGTTAGCCTTGGATCATATTAGTAAATACCAATACCAACGGTTCATTTTTTATTCTGACTCTCTTAGCATGTTACAGGCTCTAATATCTGTGAGATATAATCCTCATCCAGTTCTGTCTAGCATTCAGCAGAAGATTCACGTTCTCCATGAACGCAAATATGACATCCGCTTCTGCTGGATTCCCAGCCATATTGGGATTAGGGGAAATGATTTGGCTGACGCCGCAGCCAAATCAGCAATTCCCCATAATAACCGCTGCCTGTTAGTCCCCTATACAGACTACAGGCAAATAGTACATCAAAAGTTACATTCCCAATGGCAGGACTCGTGGAATAGACAGACTGGAAATAAATTGCATCGTATAAAGCCTGTAATTGAACCGTGGCAGTCTAGTCTGCGCAGGAATCGTAAGGAGGAAGTTGTTCTTGCCCGGACCCGCATAGGACATTGTCATTTGACACATTCTTTTTTGCTGAGGGCGGATGACCCTCCTATGTGTGAGTCTTGTGGCACAGTTTTATCAATCAGACACATTTTAGTCGAATGTTCAGATTTTAGCATTATCCGTCCTACCGCTTTTAACCATCTGACTGAGCCTTATACACTCAGTCAGATTTTATCTGACAATGACAACGTGTCTGCTGTTTTTATCTTCTTAAAATTAATAAATATTTTTACTCATATATAAAATTTTTACATTTTTCTTTTATATATTTGTTATTTATTTTGACATAGTGACCTAACTAATTAGGTCACTGAAAGTTTAAAAATTTTCGTTTATAAATGACCTGGTCTTGGCGCATTATAGCCTTAGTAGCTGATGCGCCAATAAAACCAAAAAACCCAAACCCACGCTGCCACCCCCTTTCTTACTTCTCGGGGATTTTAACGGACATAACACCCTGTGGGGTAGTGCTAACATCAACGGAAGGGGACGGGTCATAGAGCATATGCTCAATGACAATGACCTTTCCCTTCTAAATACTGGAACAAACACCTTCTTCCACATGCCTACCCGTACGTTTTCTGCCATTGATCTCTCTATCTGCTCCCATTCTCTACTCCCTTCACTCATTTGGGATGTGGAGGAGAATCCATACGGAAGCGATCACTTCCCCGTGATAACCTTGTTAAACAGGGGGAGACCATGTCTTCCTTTTAGGTTACCACGGTGGAAGATTGATCAGGCTGACTGGACTGCCTTCCAACATCAGGCAAATTTTGATCTTCGCACAGTCAGTCAAGAGTCTATCAATGTTGCAGTTAAGTACATCACAGAAAATATTGTCCAAGCAGCTGCGAATGCTGTTCCAAAAACATCTGCCCGGTTTCCACCATTTCCTAAACCTTGGTGGAATTCCCAATGCACAACAGCAAAAAAGGCTCAAAACAAAGCGTGGGGGATATTTCGTCGATATCCTACCACGAACAACCTTATAGCCTTCCTACCGCTGTTGGACCAGATAACATCCATTATGAAATGATCAAACATCTTTCACCAGAATCCATGGACCGTCTGCTCCTCCTGTACAACAGAATCTTCCTCGAGGAGCACTTTCCGGAAACCTGGCGCAAGGCAACTATTCTTGCTTTTGCTAAGCCAGGAAAGGATCCTAAATATCCAAAAAACTATCGTCCTATTGCTCTGACCAGCTGTCTGTGCAAAATATTGGAGAGAATGGTCAATGCTCGGCTCCTATGGTATTTAGAGTCGAATGACCTTCTCTCCCGCTTTCAGTGCGGCTTCCGAAGAAATAGGTCCACATTGGACCACTTAGTTAGACTGGAAACATCTATCCGAGATGCTTTCCTAAAAAGAGAACATTTGGTGTCGGTGTTCTTTGACATGGAAAAAGCGTACGACACAACTTGGAGATTTGGTATTTTAAGAGACCTATACAATCTCGGTCTGAGAGGCCACCTTCCCATTTTTATTAAAAAATTTTTATCCTGCCGTTATTTCCAAGTTCGTGTAGGATCCTCCCTTTCGCGGCCTTTTTGCCAAGAGGAGGGGGTACCACAAGGATCTGTCTTAAGTGTTACGCTTTTTGCCATTAAAATAAATTCTATTTCAGAACAACTTCCTCCAACTGTAAACAGTGCACTCTATGTCGATGACTTCAGCATATTCTCTCAATCATGCAATATGAGGGTTATTGAGAGACAACTGCAACAAGCTATTGACCGTGTTAACATCTGGGCCACGGCCAATGGTTTCAGGTTCTCACCGGAGAAGACCGTTTGCGTCCATTTTTGTCGCAAACGTAACCTCCACCCTGAGCCTGAATTACGACTTGGACAAAGCACCATCCCAGTCGTATCAGAGGCAAAATTCCTGGGACTCATTTTTGACAAAAAGTTGACATTTGTTCAACACATTCGTCAGCTACGTACGAAGTGTACGAGAGGGCTTAACATCCTCCGCTCTCTCTCTTCTACCTCTTGGGGTGCAGACCGATGCACTCTACTTCGTCTGTACCGTGCACTTGTACGTTCAAAATTAGATTATGGGTCTCAGGTGTATGCATCTGCCAGAAATAGCGCCGTTCGTTGGCTTGACCCCATCCATCACCAAGCCATTCGAATCGCTACTGGTGCATTCCGAACATCACCTGTCCAAAGTCTGTATGTCGAAGCAAATGAACCATCGTTGTCGCTTCGACGAATGCAGTTGTCTCTACAATATGCCTTCAAGCTGAAGTCCCTGCCGGACCATCCCACGTGGACATCCGTTTTCGAGCCACGATGGGAAAATCTTTATAACACACGGCGGACCGCCAATCGCCCATTCGGCATTCGTGTTCAAGAGCTACTCAATGAGCTTAACATCTCGGTAGACAAGGTCGCTCGATCACCAAAGGAGCCCCTTCCACCCTGGCATGCACAAACACCAGCATGTGACTTCTCGCTCAAACTTGCGACGAAGTCTAATACTCCAGCCTCTGTCTACCTTCAGCTCTATTCACAACACCGTGCAGAACATTCTGACTTCTTGCCAGTTTACACAGACGGCTCGAAGTCAGAATCGTATGTGGGATCTGCTGCTGTCTTTCCAAATAATACCGTATCAGAGCAGATACCCCTTGACTGCAGCATTTACACTGCAGAGCTGCATGCCATAGAGTTAGCTCTAGATCACATAAGAAAACACCGTTACCAACGGAGTATTATATATGCCGACTCAATGAGTGCACTACAGGCTTTATCAGCGATGTCACACACTAATCATCCAACCCTGTCCCGAATCCAGCAGATAATATACAGCCTCTTTGTAAGTGGATTCGATATCCGATTCTGCTGGATTCCCAGTCACATCGGGATTAGAGGAAATGATTTGGCTGACACTGCAGCCAAATCGGCAGCCCTGACGGATAATCTTGACCTGTTAGTCCCCTATACAGACTACAGGCAAGTGATCCGTAGTAACCTACAATCTCAGTGGCAAGATTCGTGGCATCGACTGATTACTACAAACAAACTATGTCAATTAAGCCTATGATCCATCCATGGCGGTCCAGCTTACGCAGGGATCGCAAAGAGGAAGTTGTTCTTGCTCGGCTCCGCATAGGACACTGTCATCTAACACACTCCTTTTTGCTGAGGGCTGATAACCCTCCTATGTGCGAGCAGTGCGACACCATTTTATCCATCAAACATATTTTATGTGACTGTACCAATTTTAGAAATGCTCGTTATACCGCTTTTAACCATCTGACTGAGCCATATACACTCAGTCAGATTTTATCCGACAATGACCATGTGTCTGCTATTTTTAGTTTCCTAAAAACAGTAAACCTTTTTACTCGTATTTAAAAAAAAAAAAAAAAAAAAAATCTTATTATTTTAAGGTTTACTATTGTTACTCGTTTACAGATATGTGTCTTTTACAGTTTACAATTGTTTTTATACTCTGACTTAGTGACCTAATTCATTAGGTCACTGACTGTTTTACTAATTTTTGTTGACAAAGTTTTGGCGCATTATAGCCTAAGTTGCTGATGCGCCAATAAAACTCAACTAACCAACCTTATAGCCTTCAAACGTGCACGAGCCAAAGCACGCTACATCCACCGTCAGAGTCAGAAGGAATCGTGGATCCGTTTTACATCATCTATTAACCGGTCTACCAACTCTAAGGTAGTCTGGGATAAAATTCGGAAAATGAAGGGAAAATATACCTCCCACCCTTCTGCAATCCTAGATTATAATGGATGCGCTATTGCAGATCCAACTGCAATAGCCAATGCTCTTGGGGAAACATTCTCTAACATCTCTGCAACATCTTCATATTCCCCAGAGTTCCTGGTCCTTAAACATAATCTGGAAAGGCAAGCACTTAATTTTAAGATCAAGGGCCTCTATCCCTACAACGGGGCATTCACTATAGAGGAACTGAAAAGAGCCCTCGCTCTTTCCAAAGCAAGTGCTGTTGGGCCAGATGGCATCCATTATGAAATGATTAAACATCTTTCACCAAAATCTATGGATTGTCTGCTCCTTCTGTATAACAGAATCTTTACTGAAGGGCAGTTTCCGGACTCCTGGCGAAAGGCAATCGTTCTTGCCTTTCCTAAGCCAGGAAAGGATCCAAAAGCCACCACCAACTATCGTCCTATTGCTCTGACTAGCTGTCTGTGCAAAATCCTGGAGAGAATGGTCAATTCTCGTTTAATATGGTATTTAGAATCAAATGACCTTCTCTCCAACATCCAGTGCGGCTTCCGACGGAACCGGTCCACTTTGGACCACCTTATTAGATTGGAAGCATCCATCCGGGATGCTTTCCTAAAACGCGAACACTTGGTGTCGGTGTTCTTTGACATGGAGAAAGCGTATGACACAACTTGGAGATTTGGCATTTTAAAAGATTTACATAGCCTAGGCCTAAGAGGGCACCAGCCCTTTTTTATTCAAAACTTTTTAGCCAATCGATCGTTCCAAGTTCGTGTGGGATCCTCACTCTCTCGCTCCTTTAGCCAAGAGGAGGGAGTACCACAAGGGTCAGTATTAAGTGTCACGCTTTTTGCCATAAAAATAAATTCCATCACAAAACAACTTCCTCCAACTGTAAACAGTGCCCTCTATGTTGACGACTTTAGCATTTTTTTCCAGTCGTGCAACATGAGGGTTATTGAACGACAGCTGCAGAAAGCCATTGATAGTCTAAGTTCCTGGGCACTTGCTAATGGCTTCAGGTTCTCGCCGGAGAAGACCGTTTGCGTACACTTTTGTCGCAAGCGTAATCTTCATCCTGAACCTGAATTAAGGCTCGGACAAAATGCTATTCCAGTAGCAGCGAACACAAAATTCTTGGGACTCATATTCGATAAAAAATTGACCTTTTTGGATCACATTTGTCGACTCCGCACAAAGTGCACAAGAGCCCTTAATATGCTCCGCTCGCTCTCCTCCTTATCTTGGGGTGCAGACCGATGCACCCTTCTACGGCTTTACCGTGCACTTGTGCGATCCAAATTAGATTATGGGTCCCAGGTATATTCCTCAGCCAGAGACAGTGTCCTGCGATGGCTGGACCCCGTCCATCATCAGGCCCTACGTATTGCTACTGGAGCATATCGCACATCTCCTGTCCAGAGCTTATACGTCGAAGCAAACGAACCACCGTTATCGCTTCGACGTAAGCAGTTGTCTTTAAAGTATGCTTTAAAACTGAAATCCCTGCCAGACCATCCTACGTGGCCATTCGTTTTTGAGCCACGATGGGAAAATTTATACAATACTCGTAAGACTGCCAATCGTCCTTTTGGTATTCGTTTCCAAGAGCTACTCGAAGAACTTAATATCAAGGTAGACAAGGTTGCCCAAACATCAAAGCAACCCTTTCCACCCTGGCATGCTCGTGTCCCGGCATGCGACTTGTCGCTTAGAAACTGGGGAAAGTTGGACACGCCATCATGTGTCTACCTGCAGCTTCATTCAGCACACCGAACTGAATATTCCGACTTCGCGCCAGTCTACACAGACGGCTCGAAGTCGGAATCATATGTGGGATCTGCTGCTGTCTTCACAGACAGCACTATATCAGAGCAGATTCCCTCTGATTGCAGCATATTTACTGCAGAGGTGCACGCTGTAGAGTTAGCCTTGGAACACATTAGTAAATGCCAATACCAGCGGTTCGTTTTATATACCGACTCTCTTAGCATGTTACAGGCTTTAATATCTGTGAGGTATAATCCTCACCCAGTCCTGTCTAGCATTCAGCAGAAGATTCACGTTCTCCATGAACGCGAATATGACATCCGCTTCTGCTGGATTCCCAGCGACATTGGGATTAGGGGAAATGATTTGGCTGACACCGCAGCCAAATCAGCAATTCCCAATAATAACCGCTGCCTGTTAGTCCCCTATACAGACTACAGGCAAATAGTACATCAAAAGGTACATTCCCAATGGCAGGATTCGTGGAATAGACAGACTGCAAATAAATTATATCGTATAAAGCCTGTTATTGAACCGTGGCAGTCTTAACAGTGATCACTTTCCAATTATTTGCTCACTACAAACAAGAGTAACTCCGAATCCTGTTCAACGATCCAACTGGCAGTTTAAAAAGGCAAACTGGGGAGGGTATTCTGCAAAAATACTCTTAGACAGATGTTATGTTCAAAGGCAACATATTGATGAAGTAAATACTTATATAATCAATCAGATTCTCACTGCAGCTAATGGTTCCATTCCAAAATCCACGCTTTATCACAAACACAGAAATAACTGGTGGAATACAGAGTGTTCAATTGCCAAACAGGAAAAAAACCGTGCTTGGAATAATTTCCGCAAGTATCCCACCACTAGTAACCTAATTGCTTATAAAAAACTCAAAGCGAAAGCTAGACAAGTTAGGCGGAAAGCGAAACGGGATTCGTGGATTGCTTTTGCCTCAACCATTACCAAAGACACGGATACACGAGTCATCTGGAAAAGAATACAGGCATTAAATGGCAAATTTACTCGGCTGCCCTCTCCGATACTTCATTGGAGAGGGAAAGACATTTCTACTCCTGAAGAAGTTGCAAATGCATTAGCAGAATCATTTGCAAAAATATCAGCTTCTGCCACCTATGCGTCCACCTTCCAGAACATCAAAGCAGGTGCGGAACGATATAAAATCAACTTCTTCACGCGCCGCTCACTGCCGTACAACCAACCGTTTACATTAATAGAACTTCAAGAATCATTAAACAGATCTTCCAATAGCGCTGCAGGTCCAGATGGAGTTCATTACATTATGCTAAAGCATTTACTTGATGAAGACTTGAGAACTCTATTAATTTTTTATAATCGGATCTTCACCGAAAATGCCTATCCTTCTTCATGGCGCCATTCGTTCGTTATCGCCTTACCAAAACCAGGAAAAGATCCTTCCTGTGTTGAAAATTACAGGCCAATATCTCTTACGAGCTGCATGGGAAAAATTTTCGAAAGGATGGTTCATACTAGGCTCACCTACATCCTGGAGTCAGAGAATCTCCTTCCAGAACAACAATATGGCTTTCGGAAAAATAGATCAACACTGGACGTGCTTATCAAAGCCGAATCTCATATCCGCAATGCCTTTGTCATGAAACAACATCTAGTCATGGTCAATTTAGATCTTGAAAAGGCATTTGATACAACATGGCGTCATGGTATTATTAGGGACCTTTACCATCTGGGGCTTCGGGGCCATTTGCCGGAAACAATTCAAAATTTCCTGCAATTGCGCTCTTTTCAAGTCCGATACAAAAACGTCCTCTCTACATCTCACATACAGGAAGAGGGAGTTCCGCAGGGATCAATACTCAGTCCAACACTGTTTTCAATCCGAGTTAGCACAATGACACGAGATATCCCAAAAACTGTTCAAACTTATATGTATGCAGATGATCTTACCATTTCCTGTCAATCTCAAAGTATGAATACCATTGAACGGCAGCTACAACTAGCCATAACCAAAATAGAGGCCTGGACTTCACGGAACGGTTACAGATTGTCAGAAAAGAAATGCACTGTCACTCACTTTTGCAAGAAGCGAGCTCTCCATCCGGAACCTGAACTACAAATAAACAATACTCCAATCCCAATTGTTAATACCGTTAAATTTCTTGGACTATTACTAGACCGCAAACTAAATTTCCAAGCTCACATCAGTTATTTGAGAACTTCTTGTTTAAAGCATTTAAATATACTTCGTTCGGTCTCATCTATGTCATGGGGAGCTGATCGCTGTACTTTGTTGCATCTTTATAGAAGTTTAATCCGTTCACGATTAGATTATGGTTGTCCAGTGTACGACTCTGCCAGGAGCACTACTTTAAAACGGCTAAATATGATCCACCACAGTGCTCTGAGGACTGCGCTGGGAGCTTTCAGGACTTCTCCTATCCAAAGTCTATATATTGAAGCGCATGATCCCCCATTACATCTGCGTAGAAAAACACTATTGCTTCGCTACGCTGCTAAGATCCAGAGTCTACCATCGCACCCAAGTTGGGAGTATCTCTATAATACTCATTGGGACGCCTTCTATGAGAGCAAACCAAATGAAAATAGACCCGCATCTATCAGGATAAAAGAGATTGTTCAGACTTGGAATATCAATTTAAATGAAATTTTCCAAGACACAACTACACCTGTTGCTCCTTGGACATATGTGTCTGTCTCTCAAGATACATACTTCCTCCAGTGGGGGAAAAATATACCTTCCTGCAATATCAGACAGTTACATTCAGCTCATGCTATGAACAACCATGCCTGTAAAATTTATACGGATGGTTCCAAAACTGCGAGTACGGTAGGTGCTGCTGCAGTTTTCCCTTTATGTACAATTTCAGCCACACTACCGCTTGCCTGCAGCGTCTTCACAGCCGAATTATATGCCATTAAGTTAGCGCTTAGTAAGATAATTGAGCTTTCCATCTCATCTGCCATAATTTACACAGATTCTCTTAGTGCTGTCTCTGCCATAAGGAAGAATTCCTCCATTTCTCACCCTGCATTGCAACAGATTCATTCCCAGCTATTCGTTTGCAGTGTGTCCAATCAGTCAGTCAGATTTTGCTGGATCCCTGGCCACTCAGGCATTCCGGGAAATGAAAGTGCTGACTTTGCCGCTAAACATCCGGAAACCGCTCTCTCACAACATCCTCAGGTTCCTTTCTCTGATTTTAAGTCTGTCATACGCAAAGCCTGCTACAATAAATGGTCACAGACCTGGAAAAGTGACAAAAACAATAAACTATACCAAATAAAAGAAGACCCAAAGCTGTGGCTGTCTGGCTTCCGAAGAAACAGACGAGAGGAAGTAGTACTGGCAAGACTGAGAATTGGACACACTCACCATACTCATCTCTTCCTATTATTGGGAGAAAGTCCACCACAGTGCTCATCCTGTCAGACGCAACTTACAGTCCGTCATTTTCTGGTTGATTGTCCCTTGCATTCAACCATCCGGTCAAACACTTTTCAGTCTCTCTCTAAATTGAATATATCACCTGATTTATCTCGCATCTTAGGAAATGAAGCAAATATTGAAGAACTTTTATTATATCTAAAACATATTGGTTTGTACAGAAGTATATAATTTAATCTCTCTAGCAATACGTTTTTTGTAAATTAACGATTAGGAGACACAATTTGGCCGTAGTAGCCCTTGTGTCGTTAAACCGAACAACAACAACAACCGTGGCAGTCTAGTCTGCGCAGGAATCGTAAGGAGGAAGTTGTTCTTGCCCGGACCCGCATAGGACATAGTCATTTGACACATTCCTTTCTGCTGAGGGCTGATGACCCTCCTATGTGTGAGTCTTGTGGCACAATTTTATCGATTAGACACCTTTTAATCGACTGTCCAGATTTTAGCAATGTCCGTTCTAGCGTTTTTAATCATCTGACTGAGCCGTATACACTCAGTCAGATGTTATCCGACAATGACCATGTGTCTGCTATATTTAGTTATTTTAAATCAATAAGGCTTTTTACTTGTATTTAATATTTACTTGTTATGTTATTTCTTTATTGATTTATCTTTTCTACATTTTATACCTTTGTTACTTTATATACTGACATGCTGGCCTAAGTAATTTGGTCAGTGAACATTGCATTTTTTATATATGACTTTAGTTTGGCGCATTATAGCCTTAGTAGCTAATGCGCCAATAAAACCAACCAAACAAACCTAAACTGCCGAGTACGCCCGTACACCCCTCGACGTGGGCACCTGTACGTGGTGAGGGGACCTCCCAGTGACGCTGCTGGTTTTCCAGACTAGCATCACTGGGATCTAACGCCCATACCTTGGTTCCAGGGTTACATCGTTGGAATCCGGCGTGTGCAGCCGTGCGCCGCGACCCGTGGAAGCGGAAAGGGGGATCCTGGTGGTTGAGGGGCCCAGCTTCAATACACCACTTTGGCCCCTGCTTCGACGAGACGGGTGGTCCCGGACCGGCTCGACTGGGATCAATCGGCGGGTGGTTTTATACTGCTAGGGTCAACTGCGTTCCAATAAGTCTCCCTCCCTATGGTCCTGGGACGGGATAAAGATTTATTGGTAACGTGGGTATGGTGTTCTAAGCGAACTCGGCGTCCCATTCGTGTACGCAGTACCTGCTAGTTCACGAGTGGGCGCCCCCTCGTAGGGCTCCGTGGTGGGTGAGGTACTTAGGCAACAGACATTTTTTCTTTACTCTCATGAGTAATTTAAATCCTTCTTCTGGGGCCCCAACAAGGCCCCTACCTAACCGATCAGATGAGAATGACACCAATTCTGCCAAAAGAGCCAGAACTGAGGATAAACGACCATCTATTACACCGCTTTTCCTCATACTCCATTCTACCGGAGAGCAGTCAATTGGGAAGATGTCACCCTTCTTTATCCAGAAAGGATTAGAAGGGCTGGCAGGATCACCAAAATCTGTAAAACGGCTGCGTTCTGGCGATCTTTTAATCGAAGCTTCCAGTGCAAAGCAAGCATAAAGAATCCTGAATGCGACATCCATAGGGGGAATACCAATCAGTGTAACACCCCACAAAACTTTGAACTCTTCACGAGGAGTCATTTCAGAGTGGGATCTTCTTCATGTCTCTGAGGAAGAGATCTGCTCTGAACTAAAAGACCAAGGAGTGACGGCTGTCAAGAGAATATCAATGCGGAAGGATGGGAATCTCGTCCCTACCCGAGTTCTCATCATAACATTTAACACCCCACGGCCTCCAAGTTCCATCAAGGCAGGCTATTTAAACTGCCCAGTGCGGCTTTACATCCCAAACCCACTGAGGTGCTTTAAATGCCAAAAATACGGCCATTCACAAACGGCTTGTCGTGGTAACCCTGCCTGTGCTCGATGTGGTTCAAAAGATCACGAGAGCAAGGAATGTTCAGCTTCTAAACCGATCTGTATAAATTGCCAAGGAGAGCACCCTGCTTACTCAAGAGCATGCCAGCGGTGGAAGGATGAAAAAGAGATCCAAAAACTAAAAACAGAGCTGAATATCTCCTACCCAGAGGCCAGAAGACGCATGCAACCAATAATTAGCGGGAAACCTTCATATGCCCAGAAGGTTTCTGCGAAGTGCACTATCGGTACACAAACAGAGATGACTGTACCACCAAAAGAGTCATTCACTCCGATTGCACGCTATTTATTGAGTTCACAAAAGCCCACCAAAAAAACACAGTCAGCTGCCACTCCTATATCCCTACCTCCGAGTGCTCCACCACTACCAAAACCAAGTGGTAAAGAGCTAACAGATAAAACAGACAAAACAGAAACAATGGATGTCGAGCACAAGGAGGTACCGGATGAATCAGTCTTGGAACTCTTCGCGGAGGAAGAAATGGACACGGGACAGCGTCCATTCTTCCCCAAAAACGATAAAGCCAAGACTGATAAAATTAAGCCCTCAGCAGTTCGGAAGCCGCCTGATGGACCCACCAAGCCAAAATAATGGCTAAATTCCTACAATGGAATTGTCGTGGATTCCGGCGAAATACTGATGACATCAAGGCCCTCCTGCAAAAAGCACGAGCCAGTTTGCTTTTGCTTGCAGGAGACTTATCTAAAAGCAAACGATGATCCCACCATGCATAACATCACAATCTTTCGTAAGGATAGAATTGCGGATGGTCCTGCTCATGGAGGAGTGGCTATCCTTGTGAGTAATCAGACCCCAGTTCAGCCCTTGCTAATTACAACCAGCATAGAGGCTGTTGCAATTCGCCTTACAGTGGGTTTTCTATTAACGGTCTGCTCTATTTATTTGCCACCTGGGACTGACATCTCCCAGGAAGCCCTTGATGATCTTGTAACGCAGTTGCCGCCCCCTTTCTTATTTCTTGGGGATTTTAATGGACATAACACCCTGTGGGGTAGTGCTATCATCAATGGAAGGGGACGGGTCATAGAGCGTATGCTCAATGACAATGCCCTTTCCCTTGTAAATACTGGAACAAACACCTTCTTCCACATGCCTACCCGTACGTTTTCTGCCATTGATCTCTCTATCTCCTCCCCTTCTCTACTCCCTTCACTCACTTGGGAAGTGGAGGAGAATCTATACGGAAGTGATCACTTCCCTGTGATAACCTTGTTACACAGTGGGAGACCATGTCTTCCTTTTAGGTTACCACGGTGGAAGTTTGATCAGGCTGACTGGAATGCCTTCCAACATCAGGCAAATTTTGACCTCAGTACAGTCAGTCAGGAGCCTATCAATGATGCAGTTAAGTACATCACAGAAATTATTGTCCAAGCAGCTGCGAAAGCTGTTCCAAAAACATCTGACCGGTTTCCACCATTTCCCAAACCTTGGTGGAATTCACAATGCACAGCAGCAAAAAAGGCCCAAAACAAAGCGTGGGGGATATTCCGTCGATATCCTACCACTGCTAATCTAATAGCCTTCAAGCGCACACGAGCCAAAGCACGCTACATTCGCCGTCAGAGTCAAAAGGAATCATGGATCCGTTTTACGCCCCTCAACGTGGGCACCTGTACGTGGTGAGGGGACCTCCCAGTGATGCTGCTGGTTTTCCAGATTAGCATCACTGGGATCCAACGCCCATACCTTGGTTCCAGGGTTACAACATTGGAATCCGGCGTGTGCAGCCGTGCGCCGCGACCCGTGGAAGCGGAAAGGGGGATCCTGGTGGTTGAGGGGCCCAGCCTTAATACACCACTTTGGCCCCTGCTTCGACGAGACGGGTGGTCCCGGACCGGCTCGACTGGGATCAATCGGCGGGTGGTATTATACTGCTAGGGTCAACTGCGTTCCAATAAGTCTCCCTCCCTATGGTCCTGGGACGGGATAAAGACTTATTGGTAACGTGGGTATGGTGCTCTAAGCGAACTCGGCGTCCCATTCGTGTACGCAGTACCTGCTAGTTCACGAGTGGGCGTCCCCTCGTAGGGCTCCGTGGTGGGTGAGGTACTTAGGCATCAGACATTTTCTCTTTACTCATATGAGTAATTTAAATCCCCTTTCTTCTGGGGCCCCAACAAGGCCCCTACCTAATCGAAATGAAGACGCAGAAAACACCTCTGCAAAAAGAGCCAGGACTGAGGATACACCATCATCATCAGTAACACCGCTTTTCCTCATTCTCCATTCCACCGGAGAGCAGTCCATTGGGAAGATGTCACCCTTCTTTATCCAGAAAGGATTAGAAGGGTTGGCAGGTTCACCTAAAACTGTAAAAAGACTGCGTTCTGGCGACCTTTTGGTCGAAGCTTCTACCACCAAGCAAGCGGAAAAAATCATAAAATCTACATCCATAGGGGGAATACCTATCATCGTAACCCCTCACAAAACTCTAAATTCTTCACGTGGTGTCATATCAGAGTGGGACCTTCTTCATGTTTCTGAAGAAGAGATCTGCTCTGAATTAAAAGAACAAGGAGTGACAGCTGTCAAAAGAATATCAATGAGAAAGGATGGGAATCTCGTCCCTACCCGAGTTCTCATCCTAACGTTTAACACCCCACGGCCTCCAAGTTCCATCAAGGCAGGCTATCTAAACTGCCCAGTGAGGATTTATATCCCAAACCCACTGCGGTGCTTTAGATGCCAAAAATACGGCCACTCACAAACATCTTGTCGTGGTAATCCTGCCTGTGCTCGATGTGGTGTTAAAGACCACGAGAGCAAGGAATGCTCAGCTCCAAAACCTATCTGTGTCAATTGCCAAGAAGAACATCCCGCCTACTCTAGAGCATGCCAGCGGTGGAAGGATGAAAAAGAAATACAAAAACTGAAAACAGAGCTGAATATCTCCTACCCAGAGGCCAGAAAACGTATCCAACCAGTAAATAGCGGGAAACCTTCATATGCCCAGAAGGTTTCTGCTAAGTGCACTATCGGGACACAAACTGAGATGACTATACCACCAAAAGAGTCATTCACCCCAATTGCACGCTATTTATTGAGTTCTCAAAAGCCCACCAAAAAAACACAGTCAGTTGCCACTCCTATATCCGTACCTCCTAGTGCTCCACCACTACCAAAACCAAGTGGTAAGGCCCCGAGTGCCAAGCGATAGTGTCCAAGCGATTTTCCAAAGCGATATATAGTGCTCTTTCCCAGTGATTTAGTTATATTTTTCTTTCCAGTGCTTTTCTCCTACTCATTTCTTTGTAAGTGGTTCTGTACTTAACAGATCCTAAGTAAGAACCCAGAAAGGAAAATTACCTTCCTTTTCCTAGTATATTTATTAATTTTTTGCACTAACAAACTAACCTCTCCAACCGCTTGGCCACTAGGTGGCACCGCTCCTGCCTCCACGTGGCGGGGCTGGAAGTCTGGGAGGAAAAGCGCTCACTCCCAGGGCTAAAAGGAGCAGCAATGGACTGTGATACATGTCCACCACTAGAGCCGACAGGCTCTCAACATACTGAGACTCGAAGAATGGAAGACGATTCCAATCTGGCAAAAAGAATGAAAAAAGACTGTAACAAATCAGAACCACCAGCTTTTCTGATTTTACATTCTTTATCGACTCAGCCGCTAAGCAGACTCTCTCCCTTTGTCATCCAGAGATGTCTGGAGAATGCAGCAGGTACACCGAAAATGGTGAAAAGGCTCCAATCAGGAGATCTCTTAATTGAGACCACTCAAGCAAGGCATTCAGAATTTTTATTAAAAATGACATCTATAAGCGGAATCCCAATCAAAGTCTCACCACATAACACCTTGAACTCCTCAAAAGGAGTAATAAGTGAGTGGGATTTGTTGAACGTAACTGAAGAGGAGATAGTCGTGGAACTAGCAGAACAGAAAGTAACTCAAGCAAGAAGAATTATGATAAAGAAGGATGACAATCTTGTTCCCACACGTAATATTATACTGACCTTTAGTACACCAAATTTGCCGACCTCAGTTAAAGCAGGCTACCTAAACTGCCGTATCCGCCCATACATTCCAAACCCTTTAAGATGTTTCAAGTGCCAGAAGTTTGGTCACTCCCAAACAACATGTAGAGGCGAAAATACTTGTCCTAACTGCGGGTCAAAAAACCATTCACAAACAGAGTACACTGCAAAGGCTCCGGAATGTCCAAATTGCAAGAATGACCATCCAGCATACTCAAAATCATGCGAACTCTGGAAAATTGAAAAAAGAATACAAAAGTACAAGACAGAGAATAAGGTCACATATCAAGAAGCAAGAAAGCAAATAAAGTCAACTATCCCAAAAACCACGTACGCTGCCATTACACTAAAATGCCAAGCTGTTTCAACCCAAACTGATGTATCAATTCCGCCCAATACATCCATTGCAGAGTGGGCACGATCTGTGCTATCAATACCTCAACCTACCAGCAAACCCGTTGTAGTTGATGAAATAAGCAATACCCCTATCACAGTTCCGCCTAAAATAAAATCATGTGATAAAATGTCAAATAAATCACGAAGGCAACAAGCCAGTGAATCACAAAAGGCAAACTCAAATAGAATGGACTCTGAAAATATAACTACACACGATGAAACAGTACTTGATCTTCATGCAGAAGATGATATGGAGACTGGATTTACATCAGGTCAAACTGATGACGTAGAAGAGGGTACAGATTCCGGACGTCCCAATTTTCCTAGAAAAGATAAAATGAAATACGACCGTCAAAAGCAACCCACTCACAAGAAACAGACAGACTCGCCTTCCCTCCTCAAACCCCGATAATGCAGAACATTGTTCAATGGAATTGTAGAGGTTTACGCAGCAATACCGATGACATCTATGATTTAATATCCCGATATGGTCCTATAGCCGTTTGCATACAAGAGACTAATCTAACTCCACAAGTCATTCCATCAATCAGAAATTTTACATTTTACAGAAAAGATAGAAACTCCTCATTATCCGCACGCGGAGGCGTCGCGATTCTAGTTGACCGTAAAATACCATCTAGAAAAATTCCGCTTCAAACCCACTTAGAAGCCATTGCCGTACGTGTATCAGTTGGGCAAATTCTAACTCTAGTATCTCTGTACCTTCCACCTAACAAGATGTGCACGTTTAAAGAACTAGAAGACCTTATAAGACAGATACCACCACCTTTTTGTATCTTTGGTGATTTCAACGCGCATCATCCATTGTGGGGATCAGACCACATGGACAATAGAGGACACTTGATCGAGACTATACTAGACCAACTGAATATAACATTACTGAACACTGGTGAAAATACTTATACTCACCTTCCCTCTGGATCTATGTCAGCAATTGATTTAACTCTCTGTTCCCCCATATTATACCCTAGTATAGAATGGACAGTATTAAACGACCCACACAACAGTGATCACTTTCCAATCATATGCAGAATCCAAACGCTTCAAACATCACATCCTGATAATCGCTCAAAATGGAAATTCTCCAGAGCAGATTGGAAAAAGTTTTCAACCCGTCTTTCTTTTGATAGCCAATTGATCAAACTACAATCCATTGATGATGCCACAGAGCATATTACCAAACAAATACTGACCACTGCCTCCGAAGCAATACCTCAAGCCTCCACATTTAAACACAAAAACCTTAAACACTGGTGGAATGAAACTTGTACCAATGCCAAAAGGGAAAAAAATAAAGCTTGGAACCTGTTCCGGAAGTTCCCAACTACCAACAACCTAATTCAGTATAAACGACTAATGTCAAAAGCTAGGCAAGTTAGAAGAAAAGCCAAAAAGGAATCGTGGATACAGTTTGCCTCCACTATTACAAAAGATACTAGCAGTCGTCTCATCTGGAAAAAAATTCGGCAATTAAATGGGAAATATCCACCTCTTCCTTCTCCCATTTTAATCAAAAATGGACAGGAAATTTCTTCCTGTCAAGAAATAGCTAACGTCCTTGCAGAGAGTTTTTACCAAACATCTGCCACGTCAGCATATAGCAACTCCTTTCTTAAAATCAAAGCTTCAGCAGAAAGGTACAAAATAAATTTCCATACTTCCCAATATATTGGCTATAATCAACCGTTTAACCTATTTGAACTGCAAACAGCATTAAAAAGATCACCTAACAGTGCAGCTGGACCTGATGGTATATATTATGTAATGCTGGAACATATAAACAGTACAGCCTTGAATTTACTATTAATGTTCTATAATCGGATTTTTCTTGAGGGTACGTATCCATCTTCCTGGCATCATTCCATCATTTTGGCCTTTCCTAAACCAGGAAAAGATCACACATTTCCAGAAAATTACCGACCTATTTCTCTAACTAGCTGCCTAAGTAAAATCCTAGAAAGAATGATACACAGACGGCTTACCTGGGCTCTTGAAACTAAACAACTGATGAACAACAATCAGTTTGGTTTCCGACAAAACAGATCCACTTTAGATCTAATGGTGAAAGCCGAGACTAACATCCGCAATGCTTACGTCAAAAATGAACATCTTGTAATGGTAAGTCTCGATATAGAAAAGGCTTTCGACACTACCTGGAGATACGGCATATTGAGAGAGCTTCATTCCATAGGATTGCGAGGGCACTTACCAGAATTCGTTAAAAATTTTCTTCAACACAGAACCTTTCAGGTCCGCTATCAATCTGTACTTTCCCGGTCCTACACTCAAGAAGAAGGTATCCCGCAAGGATCAGTACTGAGCTCTACCCTTTTTTCACTTAGACTGAACACCATAACACACAACATCCCAAATACTGTAGAACTATATATGTATGCTGATGATCTAACTATATCTTGCCGTTCCAAAAATATGCATACCATTGAAAGACAGCTGCAACTCTCTATAAATAAGTTGGAGGCATGGGCAATGCAGAATGGATATCGTTTATCAGACCAAAAAACAATTGCAGTTCACTTTTGCAAAAAACGTAAGCTACACCCAGAACCAGAACTCAGATTAAAAAACCATTTGATCCCTCTCACCAGTAATTTCCGTTTTTTAGGCCTAATATTGGACACCAAACTGAACTTTATTTCACATATCACACACCTCCGAACTGTCTGTCTAAAGAAACTTAATATACTTAGGTCCATTTCTGCTATGACATGGGGAGCTGATAGGTACACTCTATTACATTTGTATCGTGCTATTATCAGATCTCGTTTAGACTACGGTGCTATTGTATATGATTCAGCTAGGAAAAGCGCATTAATCAGACTTAATACCATCCAACACAGTGCCCTTCGAACTGCTCTGGGCGCATTTAGAACATCCCCTGTTCAGAGTCTGTATGTAGAGGCACACGAACCTCCACTTCACCTTCGAAGGAAAATGTTGCTTCTAAATTATGGAGCTAAAATTCAGAGCCTTCCAGACCATCCCGTTCGACCGTTGCTTTCCAACCCTGAGTGGACAACGTTCTATAACAGTAAACCGAATGAAAATAGACCAACTGGCATGAGACTAAAAGATTTGCTTCACACCTGGAATATTGATTTTGATAACATACTTAAAGAAAGCGATATTCCTGATCCACCCTGGTCTGTAAATCTCCCTCACTGTGATACGCACTTTCAGCAATGGGGAAAGAACTCCCTGGCAGATGAAAATATCAAACAACTACATAAAGAACATACCCTCAACAATATACAAAGCTACCAAATATATACAGATGGCTCAAAAACAGATTCTACAGTTGGTGCCGCAGCTGTCTTTCCATCTTTTACAGTCTCCATATCACTACCAGTTGAATGTAGCAGTTACACTGCTGAGTTATATGCAATTAAACTAGCCTTACAGAATATTAACACTATCCACAATACTAGCAGTATAATATACACTGATTCTTTGAGTGCAGTGTCTGCTTTGGGTAATCAGTTTTCAATATCACAACCAATCGAAAAACAAATCATTTGCTACTTCAACCACCTACGAAGTAGGAATCATAAAGTGAAATTCTGCTGGATCCCAGGGCATTCTGGTATCTTAGGCAATGAGAGAGCAGATCAGGCAGCCAAAAATCCAAACAGTACAACACCAGCAAATTATAAAGTACCATATAGAGATTACTTGAAGTATATAAAAAAAGTCTATATGTTTCAGTGGTCAGAAATATGGAAGACACAAAGTAATAACAAGTTGCTCCAAATCAAAAAAGAACCTGCGTTATGGATTTCCAGCCTTAGACAAAATAGACAGGAAGAAGTTGTTCTAGCAAGACTAAGGATTGGACATACTCATCTAACCCATATGTTTCTACTTATGGGGGATGACCCACCTCGATGCACGCATTGTTCACTACCGCTTACAGTCAAGCATATACTTTTAGATTGTCCTCACTATTCTCCTTTCAGAAGAATTTTCCATTCTCAATCACAACTACAAGAACCGTTATCGCTTAACCACATGATTGGCAATAGTGCTAACCTAGCTACACTCTATACATTTCTGAAGGAAATACATATATATGAATTCCTATGATGCCAAAATAGAACATATTATATTACCTTAGAATAATAATGTAGGACCTGGCACATTTTGGCCTTAGTTGCCCTTGTGCCTTTAAACACCAATACCAATACCAAGTGGTAAAGAGCCTCAAGTAACAACAGAAAGAATGGATGTAGAGAACAAGGAGGTACAGGATGAATCAGTATTGGAACTCTTTGCGGAGGAAGAAATGGACACGGGACAGCGTCCATTCTTCCCCAAAAAAGATAAAGCCAAGACTGATAAAAGTAAGCCCTCAGCACCTCGGAAGCCGCCTGATGGACCCACCAAGCCAAAATAATGGCTAAATTCCTACAATGGAATTGTCGTGGATTCGGCGAAATACAGATGACATCAAGGCCCTCCTGCAAAAGCACGAGCCAGTTTGCTTTTGCTTGCAGGAGTCTTATCTAAAGGCAAATGATGATCCCACCATGCATAACATCACAATCTTTCGTAAGGATAGAATTGCGGATGGTCCTGCTCATGGAGGAGTGGCTATCCTTGTGAATAATCAGACCCCAGTGCAGCCCTTGCTAATTACAACCAGCATAGAGGCTGTTGCAAATCGCCTTACAGTGGGATTTCTATTAACAGTCTGCTCTATTTATTTGCCACCTGGGACTGACATCTCCCAGGAAGACCTTGATGATCTTGTAACGCAGTTGCCTCCCCCTTTCTTACTACTTGGGGATTTTAATGGACATAACAGCCTGTGGGGTAGTGCTAACATCACTGGAAGGGGACGGGTCATAGAGCGTTTGCTCAATGACAATGCCCTTTCCCTTTTAAATACTGGAACAAACACCTTCTTCCACATGCCTACCCGTACTTTTTCTGCCATTGATCTCTCTATCTGCTCCCCTTCTCTGCTCCCCTTCTCTACTCCCTTCACTCACTTGGGAAGTGGAGGAGAATCCATACGGAAGTGATCACTTCCCTGTGATAACCTTGTTACACAGTGGGAGACCATGTCTTCCTTTCAGGTTACCACGGTGGAAGTTTGATCAGGCTGACTGGAATGCCTTCCAACATCAGGCAAATTTTGACCTGAGTACAGTCAGTCAGGAGCCTATCAATGACGCAGTAATGTACATCACAGAAATCATTGTCCAAGCAGCTGGGAATGCTGTTCCAAAAACATCTGCCTGGTTTCCACCATTTCCCAAACCTTGGTGGAATTCACAATGCACAGCAGCAAAAAAGGCTCAAAACAAAGCGTGGGGGATATTCCGTCGATATCCTACCACTGTTAATCTAATAGCCTTCAAGCGTGCACGAGCCAAAGCACGCTACATTCGCCGTCAGAGTCAAAAGGAATCATGGATCCGTTTTACATCATCTATTAACCAGGCTACCAATTCTAAGGTAGTCTGGGATAAAATCCGGAAAATGAAGGGAAAATATACATCCCACCCTTCTTCAATCCTAGATTATAATGGATGCGCTATTGCTGATCCAACTGCAATAGCCAATGCTCTTGGGGAAACATTCTCTAACATCTCCGCAACATCTTCGTATTCCCCAGAGTTTCTGGTCCTGAAACATAAAATCGAAAAGCAGGCACTTAATTTCAAGTCCAAGGGCCTCTATCCCTACAACGGGGCATTCACTATGCAGGAATTGAAGAGAGCCCTCACTCTTTCTAATGCAAGTGCTGTTGGACCAGATGGCATCCATTATGAAATGATTAAACGTCTTTCACCAAAATCTATGGATTATCTGCTCCTTCATATAACAGAATCTTTATTGAAGGGCAGTTTCCGGACTCCTGGCGGAAGGAAATCGTCCTTGCTTTTCCTAAGCCAGGAAAGGATCCAAAAGTCACCACCAATTATCGTCCTATTGCTCTGACTAGCTGTCTGTGCAAAATCCTGGAGAGAATGGTTAATTCTCGGTTAATATGGTACTTAGAATCAAATGACCTTCTCTCCAACATCCAGTGCGGCTTCCGAAGGAACCGGTCCACTTTGGACCATCTTATCAGATTGGAAACATCCATCCGGGATGCTTTCCTAAAACGCGAACACTTGGTGTCGGTGTTCTTTGATATGGAGAAAGCGTATGACACAACTTGGAGATTTGGCATTTTAAAAGATCTGCATAGCCTTGGTCTTAGGGGGCAACTCCCCATTTTTATTAAACACTTTTTAGCCAATCGATCTTTCCAAGTTCGTGTGGGATCCTCACTCTCTCGTTCCTTCAGCCAAGAGGAGGGAGTACCACAAGGATCAGTATTAAGTGTCACGCTTTTCGCCATCAAAATAAATTCCATCATAGAACAACTTCCTCCAACTGTAAACAGTGCCCTCTACGTTGATGACTTTAGCATATTTTGTCAGTCATGCAACATGAGGGTTATTGAAAGACAACTGCAGAAAGCCATTGATCGTCTCAATTCCTGGGCACTTGTTAATGGCTTCAGGTTCTCGCCGGAGAAGACCGTTTGCGTACATTTTTGTCGCAAGCGTAATCTTCATCCTGAACCTGAATTAAGGCTCGGACAAAATGCTATTCCAGTAGCACCGGACACAAAATTCTTGGGACTCATATTTGACAAAAAGTTGACCTTTCTGGATCATATCCGTCAACTCCGCACAAAGTGCACAAGAGGGATGAATATTCTCCGCTTGCTCTCCTCTACATCTTGGGGAGCAGACCGATGTACCCTTCTTCGCATTTACCGTGCACTTGTGCGATCCAGACTAGATTATGGGTCCCTGGTTTACAATTCGGCCAGAGACAGTGTACTTCGTTGGCTGGATCCTGTCCATCATCTGGCTCTCCGTACCGCTATTGGAGCATATCGAACATCTCCAGTCCAGAGCTTATATGTCGAAGCAAACGAACCGCCGTTATCGCTTCGTCGTAAGCAGTTGTCTCTAAACTACGCTTTAAAATTGAAATCCCTGCCAGACCATCCTACGTGGCTATCCGTTTTTGAGCCACGATGGGAAAATTTGTACAACACCCGTAAGACTGCCAACCGACCTTTTGGTATTCGTCTCCAAGAGCTACTCAAAGAACTTAATATCAAGGTAGACAAGGTTGCCCAAACACCGAAGCAACCCCTTCCACCCTGGCATGCTAATTTCCCGGCATGTGACTTGTCCCTTAGGAATTGGGGAAAGTCGGACACTCCATCGTCTGTCTACCTGCAGCTTCATTCTGCACACCGATCTGAACATTCTGACTTCGCGCCAGTTTACACAGACGGTTCGAAGTCGGAATTATATGTGGGATCTGCTGCTGTCTTTACAGACAGCACTACATCGGAGCAGATTCCCTCTGAATGCAGTATCTTTACTGCAGAGCTGCACGCTATAGAGTTAGCCTTGGAACACATTAGTGAATGCCAACACCAACGGTTCATTTTATATTCTGACTCTCTCAGTGTGTTACAGGCTTTAACATCTGTGAGGTATAATCCTCATCCGGTTCTGTCTTGCATTCAGCAGAAGATTCACTTCCTCCGGGAACGTGAATATGATATCCGCTTCTGCTGGATTCCGAGCCACGTTGGGATTAAGGGAAATGATTTGGCTGACACCGCAGCCAAATCAGCAATCCCCAATAACAATCGCTGCCTGTCAGTCCCCTATACAGACTACAGGCAAACAATACAGCAGAAGATACATTCCCAATGGCAGGATTTGTGGAATAGACAGACCGGAAATAAACTATATCGTATAAAGCCTGTAATAGAACCGTGGCAGTCTAGTCTGCGCGTGAATCGTAAAGAGGAAGTTGTTCTTGCCCGGACCCGCATAGGACATAGTCATTTGACACATTCATTTTTGCTGAGGGCTGATGACCCTCCTATGTGTGTGTCCTGTGGCACAATTGTATCGATCAGACACCTTTTAATTGACTGTCCAGATTTTAGCAATATCCGTTTTACCGCTTTTAACCATCTGACTGAGCCGTATACACTCAGTCAGATTTTATCTGACAATGACAATGTGTCTGCTGTTTTTAGCTATTTTAAATTAATAAAAGTTTTTAATTGTATTTAATTTATGCTTTTGTTACATTATTATATATTTCGACATGGTGGCCTTACTAATTAGGTCACCGAGAATTTAAACTTTTTAAATATTACCTAGTCTTGGCGCATTATGGCCACAGCTGCCAATGCGCCATAAAAAACCAAACCAATCAATCAATCAACGCCCGTACATTCCCAATCCAATCAGATGTTTTAAATGTCAGAAATTTGGACATTCGCAAACACTATGTCGAGGGGACACTACTTGCCCGAACTGCGGCTACAAAGATCATGCACAAACTGACTGCACTGCAGAAAAGCCACAATGCCCTAACTGCAAAGGCCAGCATCCAGCGTATTCAAAAAATTGCGAACTCTGGAGAGTAGGCAAAAAGATTCAGAAGTACAAAGTCGAACAAAAGGTCACCTATCAGGAAGCTAGGAAGCAAGTTATGCTTGATATGCCAAAAATTACATATGCTGCAGCAACCAAAAAATATCAGTCAACAGCAACACAAACGGCAGTAACGGTACCTCCATCCATTTCAATTGCTGATTGGGCTCGATCAGTGCTATCATCCCCACAGCAGTCACCTACAGAACAATCTAAAGCAACTTTTGCTAGCAATACCCCGTTAACAGTTCCACCAACCGCTTCTGATACCCTACCAGAAACTGCAAAATCAAAAGCATCACCCCCAACAGTTCAAACCAAACATGCTCAACAAATATGGATATACATTCTGGTACCCTACAGAATGAACCAATACTAGATCTACATGCAGAAGATGATATGGAAATTGGACGCCCCACTTTTCCAAAAAAAGAAAAGATCAAACTAGATCGAGGCAAACAGGTAGGACACAAAAAACAGACAGAACCATACACAATTTCTAAAACTAAATAATGCACAGCATTATACAATGGAACTGTAGAGGTCTACGAAGCAATATTTGTGATATTTATGAACTAATCAAACAACATAGTCCAGTTATCCTATGCCTGCGGCCCCAGGTGCCAAGCGATTTATTAGTGACTAAGCGATTCTCAGCGATTTATAGAGACTTAGAAAAAAAATATATCCGTTTCTTTAAATTTCATCGTTAACTTACTTTCATTTTTTTTGTGAAACAGCTCTTTGTCTTACAAGCAGTAAGTGAAGACACAGGAAGGAAACTCACCTTTCTTATTTTTTATCTTAATCTCACTTTACTAACCTAACACAGTAGCCGCTTGGTCACTAAGTGGCACTGCTCTTGCCTCCACGTGGCGGGGCTGGTAACCTGGGAGAGGAAAGTAACACTCCCAGGGCCAAAAGAGCAAACATGCGTAGTAAAATAACTACTGATACTACAGGGCTTCAAGAGAAAGCCCTACCAATTAGAGATACAGAAAAGACAAAGCCAAAGAGACAGAGGACTGATATGGACCCACCAAAAATACCGACATACATTGTTATACATGCGACAGGAGATCAGACATTAGGACGTATGTCTCCCTTCGTAATTCAGAAAACGTTAGAGGGTCTAGTAGGATCTCCCAAGTCTGTTCGACGCCTGAGATCCGGGGACATACTAGTAGAAACAGAAAGTCCTAATCACTCCCAGAAGTTGCTAGCTACGACAACCTTTGGAGGATTACCAGTAGTTGTAACACCACACAACACGCTGAATTCTTCCAGAGGAGTGATCTCCGAGTGGGATCTCTTAAATGTGTCAGAAGAAGAGCTCATAGAAGAATTAAGAAGCCAAGGGATAACAGCAGTGAAGAGAATCAATATCCGAAGGGATGGAAATATAATTCCAACAAGAACTCTAATCATAACCTTTAATACTCCGAAACCTCCAGCAACAGTAAAAGCAGGATATCTGAACTGCCAAGTAAGACAATACATTCCAAATCCATTGCGATGTTACAAATGTCAGAAATTTGGACATTCGCAAATGGCATGCAGAAACTCGGCTACCTGTGCAAAATGTGGTTCTAAAGAACACGAGACTACAGATTGCTCTGCCAACACCTTGATATGTACAAACTGTAAAGGGGAACATCCAGCCTACTCAAAAACATGTGAAAAATGGAAACAAGAGAAACTAATTCAGAAATACAAAACAGAACACAACACAACGTACCAAGAAGCAAGAAGAATAATAAAGCCATGGCCTACAAACAAGCCATCATATGCACAAGCAGTGATCCAATACAAATCAGTAGAAGTGCAAACCGAAATTTCCATGCTGCCAAAAGAATCACTTAATGAAATGAAGGCACAAAAACAGGAGAAAATAGTGAGTACTCCAATTTCTATTCACACAGAACAAATACCAACAAATCAGCACCAAAACAAAGACCGAGGTAAACCTACAAACACCAAAACAACCGAACAGATGGATATAGGAAAAATAAACACACCGGAAGAACCAATATTAGAAATTTTCACAGAAGAAGATATGGATATGGACAGGCCTCAATACCCTAAAAAAGATAAGACAAAATATAAGAATGTTCCATTTCGGAAACAACCCGAAAGCCCTAGAAAAACCAAATAATGGATCAGTTCATCCAGTGGAACTGTAGAGGACTACGAACCAATTACGACGATGTCCAGTATCTAATTACACACCATATGCCAATATGCTTCTGTCTTCAAGAGACATACCTTAGACAACAAGAAACTCTTTCAGTAAAAAATTATACAATGTATAGGAAAGACAGAATAAGAGATGGGGCCCCGGGTGCCAAGCGTATTTCGAGGCCAAGCGATATTCTGGTGATATATAGAGCGCTCTTCTAAAGTGATTGAAGTTATTTCCTTTTAAGTTCCTACGTTTCTAGCAAAAGCCTTTCTTTTATAACTAGTTCTATACTTGAAAACCACAAGTTAGAACACAGAAAGGAAACACACCTTTCTTTTTCCTATATTTCTTGTTTTATTAACCAACTAACACTTCAACCGCTTGGCCTCCGAGCGGCACTGCTCCTGCCTCCCCGTGGCGGGGCCGGTAATCTGGGGGAAAAGTTATCCCCCAGGGCTAAAAGGAGCAACGATGGATAAAAATGAATATCCACCTCTAGAGCCTTCAAACTCAAGGCTAGACAAACCTAATGATGAAGACGTGAACCAAGCAAAAAGGCTCCGAAGAGAAGTTCAGTGCAATGAAATGCCAAACTTTCTGGTGATACACTCTCTCTCCAACCAACCTGTAGGCAAATTATCACCATTCGTCATCCAAAGATTTCTGGAATCGATTGCTGGAACACCAAAAATGGTTAAACGACTGCAATCTGGAGACCTATTAATTGAAACAGCCAACTCCAAACATTCCGAGTGGCTGCTCAAAACAACGACATTCGGTGGCCTGCCAGTATCTATTACTCCGCACAACACCTTAAATTCCTCGAAAGGCGTTATAACCGAATGGGACCTACTTACAATATCAGAAGAGGAATTAGTTAAAGAACTGAGTAATCAAAAAGTAACCAACGCCAAACGCATAATGACCAAAAAAGATGGAAATCTCGTCCCAACTAGGTCAATCATTTTAACCTTCAGTACCCCAGATTTGCCATCCTCAGTAAAAGCTGGCTATTTAAACTGCCGAATTCGGGCTTATATTCCTAACCCGATTCGTTGTTTTAAATGCCAAAAATATGGACATTCCCAACAAGCATGCAGAGGAGAAGCTATTTGTCCTATTTGTGGTTCCAAGGAACATACACAAGCAGACTGTTCAGCATCAAGTCCCATTTGCCCTAACTGCAAAGAAAGTCACCCAGCATTTTCAAAATCCTGTGAAATGTGGAAAACAGGGAAGAAAATTCAAAAATATAAAATTGAACACAAAGTCACATACCCTGAGGCACGCAGACAGGTTATGTTGACCATGCCCAGTCGTTCATGTGCATCTCACACTCGAAGCTTTATTTCGACAGCAGTACAAACAGATGTATCAATACCCCCCAGCACATCTATGGCTAATTGGGTTAAAAATACACTATCTAATTCAGGAAAAGACACACATCAAACTAAAACCAGTGAATCGACCAACACTCCAATCAGCATCCCAACTGATACTCGGACAGTCTCGCATGATAAAGAAAAATTAAAAACTACCAAAGACAACAAGAAACCTGAATCATCCACCAATAGTATGGAAGTAGATGTACACTCAGATCTTGAGGAACCCATACTAGAACTTCATGCAAATGACACTATGGATACTGGGCGCCCCAGCTTCCCAAAAAAAGACCGGAAAAAGTGCTCAAACAAAAAACAGTCTGATGAATCATCCTCAACTAAACCTAAATGAACCACAATATCTTACAATGGAACTGCAGAGGTTTTCGTTGCAACACTGACGATATTCAATACTTAATTAACCGATATTCTCCAGCTGCCTTCTGTCTACAGGAAACTTACCTGACCTCACAAATTTCTCCTTCGATAAAGAACTATTGCCTTTATCGAAGAGATCGAAATACCGCTAATGCTGCCCATGGTGGGGTAGCAATCCTAGTAAACTCGAAGATCCCAACTAGACATATCCCAATCCAAACTGAAATAGAAGCTGTTGCTGTTCGCATAACTCTCCATAGTGCAATAACACTTATCTCAATCTACCTACCATCAAACCGTTCTTACTCTTTAAGAGATCTTGAAGACCTGTTTATACAGATACCTCCACCTCTCTGTATATTAGGGGACTTTAACGGGCACCACCCATTATGGGGTTCTCCCAAATTGGATAGACGTGGCCGACTAATTGAAAGCTTTTTAGAGGCACTAAATTTCAGTATACTCAATACTGGTGCACCGACACACGTACAACTCCCAGCAGGACACACATCAGCAATAGACCTCACAATTTGTTCACCAGTACTAGTCCCAACCATAGAGTGGAATGTAATAAATGATCCCATGGGCAGTGACCACTTTCCAATAGTATGCAACTTTCTGATAGCAAAGACTCCTTCAATTCAACCGTGCAGAAAGTGGAAATTTGTCCGAGCAGACTGGGCAAAATTTCAATCGTCAATCGACCTTGATGAGGAAAAAATCCGCCTCCAACATATTGATGATGCCACAGATTACATCACGTCGCATCTTCTAAATGTGGCTAAAAATACAATACCACTATCAAATCCCCGGGCCGAAAACATCATAATTACTGGTGGAATGACAAATGCACCACAGCAAAGAGAGCAAAAAATAAAGCTTGGAATTTGTTTCGGCAATGTCCGAGCACAGTCAATCTTATTAACTATAAGAAATTAAGGGCAAAAGCACGCTTCATACAAAAGCAAGCAAAGAAAGAATCCTGGATCCGTTTTGCCTCTAGTTTTCACAGAAATACTGATTCCAAAATAATATGGAAAAAAATTAGACAGCTGTCTGGTAAGTTTCCTACCATACCTTCTCCAATCCTCTCTTGGAATGGGAAAGATCTCTCTAATCCAGTAGATATAGCTAATGCTTTGGGAAATACTTTTGCCGAAATTTCAGCAGCAACAGCCTATTCTACCTCATTCCAAAGAATTAAAAACACTGAAGAAAAGCATGCTATTCATTTTCAAACTGCCCGTCTTCTCCCATATAACAAACCTCTGCAATATTCTGAACTTTTACATGTCATTAAAACTGCCCGCAATGGTGCTGCCGGGCCAGATGGGATTTATTATGTCATGCTACAACGTCTTGATGACAAAGCTTTGCGCTGCCTCCTGGTCTTTTACAATCGCATATTTTTAGAAAATGTTTTTCCAGCTTCTTGGCATCACTGTACAGTTTTGGCATTCCTGAAACCTGGAAAAGATCCATCCAACCCGAATAGCTATAGACCCATATCTCTCTCAAGCTGCCTCAGCAAAATTCTTGAGAAAATTATCCACAGAAGACTCGTCTGGATCATAGAGTCGGAACAGCTAATGAGCCATAGTCAATATGGCTTTCGTCAAAACAGGTCATGCCTAGATCTTATGGTCAAGGCTGAATTTGCCGTCCGTAATGCTTTTGTCAAACGTGAACATCTAGTAATGGTTTCAATAGACATAGAGAAGGCTTTTGATACCACTTGGCGGTATGGTATACTTAGTGATCTTTACCTTCTAGGACTACGAGGCAACCTCCCTATATTTATTGAGAACTTCTTACATACTAGATCATTTCAAGTTCGATACCAACATGCCCTTTCCACAACTTTCATCCAGGAAGAAGGTGTTCCACAGGGATCAGTACTGAGTGCCACTCTTTTTGCTCTGAGAATAGATTCTATCACTAAGCAGCTTCCAAATACAGTTGAGACTTACCTTTATGCAGATGACCTTTCCATCTCCTGTCATTCTCAAAACATGAGGTCTGTTGAAAGACAGCTTCAGATATCACTTAATAAAATTCAACAATGGGCAAGCCTCAACGGCTATCGGCTCTCGCAGCAGAAAACAGTTGCCATCCACTTCTGTAGACAACGCAAACTCCATCCAGATCCTGAACTTCAAATTTCTAACATCGTTGTCCCAGTCACCAGCAACATCAGATTTCTTGGATTAATCCTTGACAACAAGTTAAATTTCCTAGACCATATTAAAAATGTACGGACGTCATGTCTAAAAAAGTTAAACATAGTCAGAGCTTTATCTGCCCAAACATGGGGTGCAGATCGTACCTCGCTTCTTCGTTTATACAGGGCATTAATCAGATCCCGTCTCGATTATGGTGCTCCTGTCTATGATTCTGCCAGAAAGAGTGTATTACGCTGGCTTGATCCAATTCAGCACAGTGCTTTGAGAATTGCAATTGGTGCATTCAGAACGTCGCCAGCACATAGTCTCTACATTGATGCTCACGAGTCCCCACTAGCTTTACGCAGGAAAACACTGTTACTCAAATATGCTGTAAAGATACAAAGTTGTGCCTCTCATCCCGTTCAGTCATACCTTTTCAACCCACCATTTGAAATCTTATACAGAAACAAACCTAGCATAGTAAAGCCAGCTGGTCTTCGCCTTCTTGAATTGGAGCAAGTTTGGAATATTTCCGTCCATTCCGTACAACAAGTAGCCACATGTACTCAGCCACCATGGACTCCTCCTCCTCTTCCAACCTGTGACACCTACCTCTGTCAATGGAGAAAGAATACTTTGCAAGCATCAAATGTCAAACAAATTCATGCAGTTCACACTCAAAGATATACTGACTTCTCCCCAATCTATACAGATGGCTCTAAATCTAATTCAAATGTTGGAGCAGCTGCAGTGTTTCCGAATACAACTGTATCAGTTTCCCTTCCATCAGAATTTAGTATATTTTCTGCTGAATTATATGCAATCAAACTAGCTTTAGAAAATCTCTGTTCAGACAGTTCCTTCAAATCAGTTATTTACACTGATTCCCTCAGCTCAATCATGTCGTTATGTAATTCCTCAGATGAAGTCCACCCTATTCTTAATGAAATCAGAAGCTTATTACTGAAAATTAAAAAACGCAACCAACTGGTCACTTTTTGCTGGATTCCATCCCATTCTGGTATTTTAGGCAATGAACTGGCCGATAAAGCTGCAAAAAATCCAACTACTTTTGATTTAACCAATATCCCTGTTCCAGCATCAGATTATGCACTAACAGTTCATGCTGCTTGCATATCACAATGGACAGCACTCTGGCACTCTCAGACTAATAATAAACTCTTTCAGTTTAAACATGATCCAAAAATCTGGCACTCCAGTATCCGTACATCGAGACAAGAAGAAGTAGTCCTTTCAAGGGCAAGAATAGGACATACCCATCTGACCCACCTTCATTTACTCACAGGAGATGATCCACCACAATGTACACATTGTTCTAATAATTTGACAGTAAAACATATTCTTATTGGCTGCCCCTATTATAAACAAGCCAGAACTTCATCCTTGATCTCACTGGTTAATCTCCATAAACCAATAACTCTTGAAAATCTCATTGGTGATAAGGCAAATATTTCTGAATTTTTTGACTTTCTCAGGCAAACTGGGCTTTTCAATTATTTCTGATTTCAGATTTTCTTTTGATTTAGGGAAAACTCATGTTTTAATATAATAAGTGAATAGGCACATTATAGCCTTAGCAGCTTATGTGCCATTAAGCCTCCAGAACAACAACAACAATAAGAGATGGGCCAACACATGGAGGAGTAGCCATCTTGGTTCATAACCACATCCCAACTGAACACATTCCTTTAAACAGCAACCTCGAAGCGATAGCTGTAAGAATAACACTAAGATTTAAGTTAACCATCTGTTCAGTGTACCTTCCACCAGGATCAGATATAACTTTTGAAGAAATAGACCAACTAATCTCCCAACTCAAGGCCCCAGGTGCCAAGCGATTTTGTGATCAAGTGTCTTTGCCAGTGAATTTGCGCTCTCTTGAATAAATAAAATCGTCTTCTTTATTTACAGCGTTACACTAACAATCAATTACATAAGCTTAAGTAAAGAAATCACTTTACTTGAACAGGAGGAAAAGTAACCTTCTTTCTTCTTTTTCTTTTATTTTGCATTACTACTAACCCACTACCGCTTGGTCACAAAGGTGGCACTGCTCCTGCCTCCACGTGGCGGGGCTGGTAACCTGGAGGGGAAAAGGTCTCCCTTCCAGGGCGAAATGGAGCAAGAAGTCCGTAAAACCCAGAAAAACACTGGGTGCATAGAAGAAACCTTGACACGGCAAGAACAAGAGGAGTCTGGTTCTGTCGCAGCAAAACGTCAAAAGACTGACGTAGGCAGAATCCGAACTCCAACCTTCTTGATTATTCATTCAACTGAAGAACAACCAGTTGGAAAGCTCTCTCCATTTCTAGTGCAGAAATGCCTAGAAAGCACAATAGGAACTCCAAAGACAGTTCGTCGTCTAAGATCAGGTGACCTACTAGTTGAAGTTGCCACTGCTCGACAGGCTGAGCAACTACAAAAAATGAAAACTTTTGGTGGAACTTCTATCACCGTTTCACCCCACATTTCCCTGAACACGTCAAGAGGTGTCATCACCGAATGGGACCTCATGAACGTGTCAGACGAAGAACTAAAACAAGAATTACACGACCAAGGAATCATTAATGTCAAACGAATTATGACAAAGAAAGATGGCATACTAGTTCCTACACGGAACATAATACTTACTTTTGACAATCCCAAGCCACCAAGTCTTGGAAGGACTAGCCGGAACACCAAAAACGGTCAGGCGACTCCGATCTGGGGATTTATTAGTCGAAACGTCTAGTACTAGACATTCAGAAAAGCTACTGAATGTATCAAACTTTGGAGGTATACCAGTAGTGGTCACCCCCCATAACACTTTAAACTCTTCTCGGGGAGTAATCTCCGAATGGGACCTCTTACACGTTACTGAAGAGGAAATCAGCAAAGAACTCCAAAATCAAGGAGTGACAAATGTAAGACGGATTTCTATTCGGAGAGATGGAAATGTAATACCTACCAAAACCTTAATCCTGACATTTAACACACCAAAAATCCCATGCACTGTAAAAGCAGGATATTTGAACTGCCAAGTAAAAGTATATATTCCAAATCCTTTGCGCTGTTTCAAGTGTCAACAATTTGGACACTCGCAAACAGCATGTAGAAACACACCGACATGCGCTAAATGTGGATCCAAAGATCATCAGATTGATGAGTGCCCAGCCACAGCCCCAAAGTGTCCAAATTGTAAAGGAGAACATCCCGCATACGCCAGAGCATGTGATAGATGGAAAAAAGAAAAAGAAATACAGAAATACAAAACAGAGCACAATATTACATACCAAGAAGCAAGAAAAATGGTCCAGCCAACCATAACCAATAGACCAACATACGCACAAGTAACAACTAAATTTAAATCAGTGGAATGTCAAACTGAAATCTCAGTTCCTCCAAATGAATCTTTTTCTCCACAAGTCAAACACTTACTCCAAGCAAAGCAACAAGATAAACAAGAGAAAACAGTAAACACACCCATCTCAATCCCCTCAGATTCTCCAACCTTGCAACAGTGTAAGAGTAATAGCAGACAACCAAATCACGAACCTAACTCAGAATTTATGGAATTTGAGAAAATGGGAAAGATAGATGACGATACGTTGGAAATCCATGCCGAAGAATCAGAAGAAGATATGGATACCGGAAAACCGATATTTCCCAAAAGAGACAGAGTAAGGACAGAAAAACAAAAGACAGTCACCCAACGAAAACAGCTCGAGGGGCTGAGCAAATATAAATAATGGACAAAATTATCCAGTGGAACTGTCGTGGATTACGTACTAATTTTGACGACGTACTGTATCTGATCACCCATTACACACCAATCTGTATATGTCTCCAGGAAACGTACCTCAAACAACAAGATACCCTGAATATCAGGAACTACTCAATGTACAGAAGAGACCGAATAACTCAAAGTATAACACATGGAGGAGTTGCTATATTAGTAAATAACAGAATACCAACACAACAGGTGCATTTAAATAGCCCATTAGAAGCGGTAGCAATTCGTACAATAGCAAGGTCCCTATTAACCATATGTTCATTATACATTCCACCAGGAGAAGATGTCTCTTATGAAGACCTAGACGCATTACTACAACAACTACCACCCCCAATTTGTCTGATGGGAGATATGAATGGACATAACCCTTTGTGGGGATGCTCCGACTACAACAGAAGAGGACGCATCATTGAACAACTGCTAGATAATCATAACCTCATACTTCTTAACAGGGGTAACCACACTTACTTCCATTTTCCAACTCGGACCACCACAGCTATAGATCTTACCATATGTACCCCTACACTTTACACAGCATTTAATTGGGAAGTTTTTGAGGATCCTCTTGGGAGTGATCATTATCCAGTAATTTCCACACTGGTCAGTGACTATCCATATCATACCAGCAGGACTCCTCGTTGGAAAATAGAAAAAGCTAATTGGGAAGAATTCTGGAGGAAAGCAGTTTTCAACACCAATATCATTGAACAGGAAACAGTAGTTGTTGCACTAGCACATGTCACAGAAACCATACAAAACGCAGGCAAGCTAACAATCCCTAAGACTTCATCACGTTTTCCAAACTGTCCGAAAACATGGTGGAATGATGACTGCACTGAAACAAGAAAACAACAGAATAGGGCATGGAACCATTTTCGCAGGTATCCCACAACAGAAAATCTGATTCAGTTCAAAAGAATGCGTGCCATAGCGCGATTTACCAGGAAGCAGAGTCGAAAAGCAGCATGGATAAAATTCACATCTACAATAAACAAAAAAACAAATGCACATATAGTCTGGAATAAAATAAGAAAAATGACAGGTAAATATAGAAATAGGCCATCACCAATACTGATCTGCAATGGAAATAGTTTGACTGAACCTACCGTTATTGCAAATGCATTAGGCGAGACCTTCGCCAAAGTATCAGCGAAAGATTCATACCATCCGGAATTTCTGATCCAAAAAGAAAAAGCGGAAAAGCATAAGATCAAATTTAAATCAAAAGGTAATGAACCCTACAATCAACCATTCACAATAAACGAACTACACGAAGTTTTGTTCAAAACCAGGCCAAGTGCAGTAGGCCCAGACGATATACATTACGACATGATCAAGCACCTTAACAAGACTGAATTAGAAAATTTATTGAAATTGTATAACAGAATATTCCAAGAAAATGTATTTCCAAACACATGGTGCCATGCAATAGTACTAGCTTTCCCGAAACCTGACAAAGACCTGACAAATCCATGCAACTATCGACCAATAGCCCTCACCAGCTGTTTAGGAAAACGATTAGAAAAAATGATAAACAAAAGACTGATTTGGTATCTAGAGGAAAATAACATCTACACAAACACGCAATGTGGTTTTAGACATCAAAGATCTACTCTGGATCATCTAGTCAGGATAGAAGCCAACATCAGAAATGCATTTATCAGATCACAACATATGGTTACAGTATTTTTTGACATCGAAAAAGCTTACGATACCACTTGGAGATATGGGATCCTGAGAGATATGCACCATGCTGGACTGAGAGGCAATCTCCCTGTGTTTATCCAGAACTTCCTTATGAACAGAACCTTCCAAGTCAAAGTACAAACTTCTTTCTCTAAAATCTACCAACAAGAAGAAGGTGTTCCACAGGGCTCAGTCTTGAGTGCCACTTTGTTTGCCATAAAGATTAATTCGATCACAAATCAACTCCCTCCTTCGGTTTCACATGCACTTTACGTTGATGACTTTAGTATCTCTAGTCAGGCACAGAACATGAGAACTGTCGGGAGACAATTGCAATGCGCAATCAACAATATAAGTAAGTGGGCACTAGATAACGGTTTCAGACTGTCAACACAAAAAACAATGTGTGTACATTTTTGTCGCAAAAGAAATCTCCATCCTGATCCCGAACTAAAATTAGAAGGCAAAAATATACCAACGCAGCCGAAGGCAAAATTTCTCGGACTAATCTTAGATAAGAAACTCACATTCGTGGAGCATATCCGAGAGCTGCGCAAAAGCTGTACAAAACACATGAACATACTTAAAATCCTTTCGTCAACAGCATGGGGAGCAGACAGATATTCCTTACTAAACCTATACAAAGCACTAATTAGATCAAAATTGGACTATGGAGCCCCAGTTTACGATTCAGCACGGAAAACAGCTCTGAAATGGCTGGATCCAATCCATCACAATGCACTGCGCATAGCTACTGGCGCTTATCGTACCTCTCCCATATATAGTCTCTATGCTGAAGCCAACGAACCACCTTTAACTCTTAGGCGACAGCAACTCGCATTGCATTACACATTTAAAATAAAATCGATGCATGGACACCCTACTTGGGAGACCCTCTTTGATCCACGATGCAGAAACATATATCAGAATCGCCAACAAGCAAACCGACCCCTGGGAATTAGAATGCAAGATTTTCTGGCAGTACATAACCTTAATATAGACAAAATAGCACACATGCCAGTTCATACTCCTCCACCATGGGATTCGCATATCCCGATATGCGACTTCTCCTTTCAGAAATGGAATAAAAAATCGATACCTTCAACAATCTTCCAACAGTTACATGCAGAGCACAGAATTCAATTTCCTGACTATATTCCAATATACACAGATGGTTCAAAAACAGACACTTTAGTGGGAGCAGCAGCTGTATTCCCAGATATAACTTTAACACAACAGCTACCGAAAGAGTGCAGTGTATACACAGCAGAATTATACGCAAAAAAAATAGCCTTAACTCATGTACAAGATAAGCATTACACGAGAAGTGTAATATATACAGATTCCTTGAGTTCCTTACAATCCATGCAAAACATAGGTACGTCCAAACACCCAATCCTTTGGCACATACGGCAAATATTAACTGACTGCGCCAAAAATGAACAGGATATTTTTTTCTGCTGGATCCCAGGACACACAGGGATTGCGGGAAATGAAGCAGCAGACAAGTCAGCCAAAGAAGCCGTACTACAGATCGAAGAGGATATATCAGTCCCGTATTCCGATTACAAGCCTGCGATACGGCGTATTTGCCAGTTGAAATGGCAAGAAACCTGGAATCAGCAAACTGCAAACAAATTATACCAAATAAAGCCGAATATTGAAAACTGGATTTCTAGCAGTCGAAGGTCGAGAAAAGAAGAAACAGCACTCACAAGGCTAAGAATCGGCCATACCCATCTTACGCACTCATTTTTGTTGCGAGCAGAGGAACCACCACGATGCCAGACTTGTGACACCGTTCAATCAGTAAAACACATATTAATAGACTGTCCTACATATACAAATGAACGTAAACAAGTCTTCAAAGATATTTATGAGACACATAACGCCATTACACTAACAGATCTCTTGAAAAATAAACATGACTGCACAGATGTTTTCAACTTTCTTAAAGCTATCAATTTATACCACCTCCTCTAAGGAAGTGAATATAAGCAACAGACTAAACAAGAACGTATAAATCAGGTTAAAATGAACAATTGAAATCGAAAGTAAACACCCTTGAAACACAAATTCACCGTATGAACTGGCGCATTATGACCCCCGTAGTCCATGCGCCATTAAACCTCAATACAAACAAACAAACAAACAAACTTTTGCAACTAAGTAATTTTGCTGGTATCCCAGTAAAAATATCTCCTCACGCAACCCTAAATTCATCGAAGGGTGTGATATCCAGTTGGGATCTTCTAAATGTCAGCGAGGAAGAAATAACCCAAGAGCTGCAGGGACAAAATGTCATTGAAGCAAAGCGCACAATGACTAAAAAAGACAATCAACTTACACCCACCAGAAACATTATCCTCACGTTTAATACCCCTGACTTACCCACCTCTGGAAAAGCAGGTTATTTGCTATGCCGCATTCGCCCATATATTCCCAATCCTTTACGATGTTACAAATGCCAAAAGTATGGCCATTCGCAAACTGTGTGCAGAGGAGTTCCAGTCTGCCCCAATTGTGGGTCCTCTGAACACAATCAAAGTGACTGTTCGGCTACAAAAATGACGTGCGCTAACTGCAAAGGTGACCACGCTGCATATTCCAAAACTTGCGAAAAATGGAAAACAGAGAAAAAAATCGTAAAATACAAGGTTGAGAATAAAGTCAGCTACCAAGAAGCAAGAAAACAAGTTACACCTACTATAAACAAAAATTTAACCTATGCCAATGCAGTAAAAAAATATGAAACAGTCTCCACTCAAACAGATGTCACCGTTTCCACTAATAAATCAATTTCTGATTGGGCTAGAACTGTCCTCTCTGAGAAACAACCAAGTGTACGCAAACAACAGCCCAAAGTCTCAGACCAGGCAAATAATACTCCTCTGACAATACCAGCAGCATCTCCTCCTCCAATGAGTACTACTACGTCCGATATTACAAACTCAAATGCAATGAAAAATACCCAGAACACAACCATGGATACAGATAGCACATCTATACAGGAAGAACCAATTTTAGAAATTCACGCTGAAGAAGAAGAAATGGACACTGGTCGGCCAGTTTTCTCCAAAAAAGATAAATCAAAATTAGAACGTCATAAGCCAGTCACCTTCAAAAAGCAGTCAGATACAGCTCCATTAGTTAAACACAAATAATGCCTTGTATTTTGCAATGGAACTGCAGAGGCTTTCGTTGCAATACAGACGATATTCATGATCTGATAATTCGGTATTCGCCAGTTGCTCTTTGTCTCCAATAAACTTACTTAACTTCACAAATTTCTCCTTCGATAAAGAACTATTGTCTTTATCGAAGAGACCGTAATACAGCAACTGCTGCCCATGGTGGTGTTGCAATTCTGATAAATTCAAAGATCCCAACAAAGCATATCCCACTGCAAACTGAAATAGAAGCTGTTGCTGTTCGTATAACGCTCCATATTTCATTAACACTTGTGTCAATTTACTTGCAGCCAAACCATACATACTGTTTAAAAGAACTTGAAGACCTCATCATACAGATACCTCCACCTTTCTGTATTTTAGGAGACTTTAATGGTCACCACCCACTATGGGGCTCTACTAAATTAGATAGACGAGGTCGACTCATTGAAAGCCTATTAGAAGCACTAAATCTTGCCTTACTGAATACTGGCACGCACACTCACATTCAGCTCCCAACTGGAGATACTTCGGCAATAGATCTTTCCATTTGTTCTCCAGTACTGGTCCCGACCATAGAGTGGTATGTTATAAATGATCCTAACAATACCCGTAAGACTGCTAATCGTCCTTTTGGTATTCGTCTCCAAGAGCTACTCATAGAACTTGATATCAAGGTAGACAAGGTTGCCCAAACACCGAAGCAACCCCTTCCACCCTGGCATGCTCGTATTCCAATATGTGACTTGTCCCTTAAAAATTGGGGAAAGTCGGACACTCCATCATCGGTCTACCTGCAGCTTTATTCAGCACACCGAGCTGAACATTCTGACTTCGCGCCAGTTTACACAGACGGTTCGAAGTCAGAATCATATGTGGGATCTGCTGCTGTCTTTAGAGAGACCACTACATCGGAGCAGATTCCCTCTGAATGCAGTATATTTACTGCAGAGCTGCACGCTATTGAGTTAGCTTTGGATCACATCAGTAAATGCCAAAACCAACGGTTCATTTTATATTCTGATTCTCTTAGTGTGTTACAGGCTTTAATAACCGTGAGATTTAATTCTCATCCAGTTCTGTCTAGCATTCAGCAGAAGATTCACTTCCTCCGTGAACGTGAATATGATATCCGCTTCTGCTGGATTCCTAGCCACATTGGGATTAAGGGAAATGATTTGGCTGACACCGCAGCCAAATCAGCAATTCCCAGAAATAATCGCTGCCTGTCCGTCCCCTATACAGACTACAGGCAAAGAATACACGAGAAAATACACTCCCAATGGCAGGACTCGTGGAATAGACAGACTGGAAATAAACTATATCGTATAAAGCCTGTAATTGAACCGTGGCAGTCTAGTCTGCGCAGGAATCGTAAGGAGGAAGTTGTTCTTGCCCGGACCCGCATAGGACACAGTCATTTAACTCATTCATTTTTGCTGAGGGCTGATGACCCTCCTATGTGTGAGTCTTGTGGCACAGCTTTATCAATTAGACACATTTTAATCGAATGTCCAGTTTTTAGCAGTATCCGTCTTACCGCTTTTAATCATCTGACTGAGCCATATAGACTCAGTCAGATTTTATCCGACAATGACAATGTGTCTGCTATTTTTAGATTTTTAAAGTCAATAAATATTTTTACTCGTTTATAAAATTTACATTTTTCTTATACTTCTTGACATAGTGACCTAACTAATTAGGTCACTAAAAGTTTAAATTATTTTATAAATGACATGGTCTTGGCGCATTATAGCCTTAGTAGCTAATGCGCCAATAAAACCAGAACCAAACCAAACCAAACTATAAATGATCCTATGGGCAGTGATCACTTCCCAATCGTATGCAAGGTATTGATAGCACAAGCTCCTTTAACTAAACCCTGCAGGAAATGGAAATTTACAAGAGCAAACTGGGCAAAATTTCAGTCATCAATCTGTTTCGATGAGAAAAAAATCCGTCTCCAGCGTATTGATGATGTGACAGATTACATCACGTCGCATCTCCTAAACGTGGCTAAAGATACAATACCATTATCAAATCCACCGGGCCGTAAACACTATAATTATTGGTGGAATGAGGAATGCACCAAAGCAAAAAAGGCAAAAAATAAAGCGTGGAATTTGTTTCGGCAATATCCAACCACAGCCAATCTGATAAATTATAAGAAAGAAAGGGCAAAAGCACGTTACATACGGCCCCGGGTGCCAAGCGAATTCGAGGTCAAGCGTTCAAAGTGCGAATATATAGCGATCTTTCCAAGTGATAAAAGTTTATATTAAGTTATATCGTTTTTTACTGGAAGTTCATTTATAATTCAGTTCTATACTTGAAAAATCACAAGTAAGAACAAGGAAGAAAACTCACCTTTCTTTTTAATTACATATATTTACTCTATTTTACTAACCAACTAACTTATCTAACCGCTTGGCCTCCTTGCGGCACTGCTCCTGCCTCCCCGTGGCGGGGCCGGAAACTTGGGAGGGAAAGTCAACCTCCCAGGGCAAAAAGGAGCCTAACATGGACTACGACAATTACCCAGAGCTTGAGCAGCCTAGGCGCTCATCCAGTACCATCAACAATGCTGATCATGAAATTTCTCACGATGTAACAAAGTCTAAACGACTGCGTACAGACACAGACCAACAGGAATGCCCATCATTCCTTATCTTACATAGTCTGTCGGACAAATCTATGAGCACTCTCTCACCATTTCTTATACAAAAATATTTGGAAAATGTGGCGGGCTCTCCCAAAATGGTGAGAAGACTAAGATCTGGAGACCTCTTGGTAGAAACAGTGAGTCGTGCACATTCTGAGAGACTGTTGAAACTAACAGTATTTGGCGGGCTACCCATTCAAGTTACCCCTCATGCAACATTAAATACTTCCAAGGGAGTAATTGCTGAGTGGGATCTGATAAATGTAACAGAAGATGAACTGGCCCAAGAACTCAAACATCAGAAAGTAATACAAGCCAAGCGCATCATGATCAGGAAAGATGGAGAACTTGTTCCCACCCGCAACATCATCCTGACATTCGGAACACCTATCTTGCCATCCAGTGTCAAAGCCGGCTATCTCAACTGCCGAGTACGACCCTTTATCCCGAATCCTATAAGATGCTACAAGTGTCAAAAATTTGGTCACGCACAAATGGCTGGCCCCGAGTGCCAAGCGATATTAGTGACCACAGCGCCTTTCCAGAGTGATTATCTAGTACGCTTAATTGTAAATACGTTATTCCTGAGTTTCGAAAGTCCGATAACTCCTGAATATTATAATTAAATAGATATATTCAAATACTATAACCTAGAAAGGACAACCACCTTTCTTTAATCCCTCTTTTTATTTTTAGTTATTACTAACCCTTTTCTTCGCTTGGGTCACTAGGCGGCACCGCTCTTGCCTCCACGTGGCGGGGCTGGTAACCTGGGAGAAAAAGACAATCTCCCGGGGCCAAAAAGAGCATATCATGAGTAAATCAAACTCAGACTTATCTGGGCTGCCAGACGCAACCCAGATATCAAAAAAGAAAGACAGTTCCACAGCAGGAACGGCAAAGCGCCAAAAAACTGAGCCAGAGACATATCCAATTCCAACCTATCTGATCATCCATTCAACTGGTGAGAATGCAGTTGGCAAACTTTCTCCCTTTAGAATTCAAAAGGAATTGGAAAGTAAAGCAGGATCTCCGAAATCCGTAAAAAGACTCAGATCAGGAGATCTTCTCATAGAGACGTCTAATACCAAACTTTCTGAGCGACTTCTGAAAACAAATTACTTTGCAGGTCTCCCAGTAACTGTAAACCCCCAGATCACTAAACACCTCTAAAGGAGTGATCTCAAACTGGGACTTACTAGATGTAACTGAAGAAGAAATGCTAGAAGAACTGAAAGAACAAGGAGTTATTCATGTCAAGAGAATCTCCACGAGAAAAGATGGTAATCTGATCCCTACCCGCAATCTGATCTTGACCTTTAACACACCGAATCGTCCATTATCCATTAAGGCCGGATATCTGGTATGTAATGTCAGACCGTATGTCCCAAACCCGCTACGGTGTTTCCGATGCCAGAAGTATGGACATTCTCAAACAGCTTGCCGGGGAACCCCTACTTGCGCAAAGTGTGGTTCAATCGAACATGATTGCGAAAACTGTAATGCTCCTCAATCAGTATGTCCAAATTGCAAGAAAGATCATCCCGCTTATGCCAGAATATGCGAGCGCTGGAAAAGTGAGAAACTTATCCAGAAATATAAAACTGAGCATAATGTTTCTTACCAAGAAGCAAAAAGAATCATCTCACCACCAACTCATGCAGACAGACCTACGTATGCCCAAGCCATCAAAAAATTCCAATCAACCGGATCGCAAACTGAAGTAACAGTATCCCCAAAACAGTCTTTCTCAAATTACGTAAAATCTTTGTACAGTGCAACTCAAACCCAAGCAGTAAATACACCAATTACCATACCACAAGAAAATGTCCAGAGTCCGGATCAAGGACCCAAAGAAAAACATATCCTAACTTCTAGTCACCAACAACAAATGGACACTGAAGAAAAATCAGCAGATGACCCTGTTCTTCAAATTTTTGTTGAAGAAGACATGGACACCGAAAGGCCTTCCTTCCCAAAAAAAGATAAAAGCAAAAGTGAAAAACAGAAAACTTCAGCAACCCGAAAACGCTCAGAAAGCCCAATAAGAGATAAATAATGCACAGAATAATACAGTGGAATTGTCGTGGATTCCGTGCCAATACCGATGACCTATACGATCTTTCTTGTAAGTACTCACCAATATGTCTCTGCCTTCAAGAGACGTATTTAAAACCCCAAAATACACCAAAACTGTCTCGTTACAACATTATTAGAAAAGACAGAACCAATGGGAATATTGCACATGGTGGTGTAGCCATTTTAACAAACCAACATATTGCTACCAAACAGGTCTCACTGAACACTCCCCTCGAGGCAGTAGCAGTCCGTGTGGCAGCTGACATCCATATGACAATCTGCTCCTTATACATCCCACCAAGCTATACCTTCCAACAAAATGATCTCAACAATCTTATAGCTCAACTCCCAACACCTTTCCTCATTTTGGGAGACTTAAATGGTCATCACACTCTATGGGGTAACAACAACATCGACCAAAGAGGAAAACTAATTGAACAGTGTCTAGACTATAACAACCTCCTTCTTCTAAATGACGGTTCACCAACATACGTTCACCTTCCTTCAGGAACAAGCACTGCAATAGACTTGTCTATCTGTTCAGCAACCTTATATCCTATTCTAAAGTGGACGATAAACAACGATCCGCTACATAGCGATCATTTCCCCATAATAATTGAATTACTTAATCAGCCCTCTCATCATCCTACTAAAATTCCACATTGGCTCACTGAAAAAGCAGATTGGCAGTCCTATAAAAAATTAACTAAGCTTGATTCCGAAATAATCCAAAATTCCACAACTGATGAAGCAGTTGACTATGTCACAAAAACGATATTACATACAGCAGAACAAACTATCCCGAAATCCTCATCTAAATTACCGATTCATCCAAAAACCTGATGGAGTGATGAATGCCTTGTGGCTAAAAAAATGCAAAGCACAGCTTGGAATTCTTTTCGCCGGAGTCCAACTACAACCAATCTCATTCAATATAAGCGTGCTAGAGCAAGAGCGAGATATGTTAAACGCTGCAATAAAAAGGCTGCTTGGATCCGCTTCACTTCGACTATTAATCAAGCAATGCCTACACATAAAATTTGGAAAGCAATCAGAAAAATGAGTGGCAAATACAAACCGATACCCCTACCCATCATGGAATGGAGAGGGCAGAATGTAAATGATCCTGCTGGAATTGCCAATATACTAGGTGAAACCTTTGCAAAAACATCAGCAATAGAAAGTTATACACCGACTTTCAGAAGATTAAAAACAAGTTTAGAAAAACAAAAGTTAAACTTCTCTTCAAAAGGAGATGAACAATACAACTTACCTTTTACCATTCACGAATTACGCAGAGCCTTGTCTACATCTAGACGCAGTGCTGTAGGACCAGATAATATTCACTATTCCATGATTCAGAAACTTAGTACAGAATCATTACAGTTACTTCTTCATCTATTCAATAGACTCTTCCTGGAAGATAAATTCCCTAATCAATGGCATCGTGCCACAGTCCTTGCCTTCCCTAAACCAGGTAAAGACCCTACAAATCCCACTCATTATAGACCAATTGCCTTGACCAGCTGCATTTGCAAAACTCTCGAAAAGATGGTGAACCGCCGACTGATCTGGTACCTTGAAAATCTCAATCTCCTACATTCTGCACAATACGGTGTCAGACAAAACAGATCTACACTAGATATACTAGTCAGACTAGAAACTTCCATCCGAAATGCATTCCTCAGATCGGAACACCATGTGTTAGTCTGCTTTGACATCAGTAAGGCTTATGATTCCACGTGGAAGTATGGAATACTCGGTGAATTACATCGTCATGGACTTCGGGGTCACCTCCCGATTTTCATACAGAATTTCCTATGCAAGCGTACATTCCAGGTTCGATTCAAAACCTCACTGTCCCAAGTATTTTCCCAAGAAGAAGGAGTTCCTCAAGGCTCTGTACTCAGTGCTTCACTTTTTATAATTGCAATAAACACCATTGCCGGACAAATTCCAAACACTATTGATAAAGCACTGTTTGTAGACGACCTGAGTATTTGGTGTCATGCAAAAAACATGAATACTATTGAGAGACAGTTGCAAGGGGCAATAAATAAGATCTGTTCATGGGCTCAGACTAATGGATTTCAACTTTGTCCGGAAAAAACATTTTGCATCCATTTTTGCCGCCAACGAAAACTCCATCCCAATCCAGAGCTAGAACTGAATCGCCAACCAATAGCAGTTCAACCGAGCATACGGTTCTTAGGAATCACTTTAGACCAGAAACTCACCTTTGTTGAGCATATCAAAAGACTAAGAAACTCATGTCAACAAAAACTAAATATCATCCGGGTTCTCTCTGCAACTAATTGGGGAGCTGATCGCCTTACTTTATTACGGCTATATAGAGCGTTAATAAGATCAAAACTTGACTACGGAGCACAAGTGTATAGTTCAACAAGACCTAGTGCCCTTCGCTGGCTTGACCCTATCCATCATAGTGGCATACGGATTGCATTAGGAGCATATCGCACGTCTCCAATACATAGCTTATATGCTGAAGCACACGAACCTCCTCTTTCGATCAGGCGACAACAACTGATACTACGTTACGCCTATAAAATTAGATCTATGCCAGAACACCCAAATTGGCAGATACTTTTTTCATCACAGCACACCAGGTTATACCAAAACCGCCCTAATGTTAATCGTCCTTTGGGCATGAGAATAAAACACCTCTTAGAAGAACTAAATCTAACCTTAGACAATGTGGCACATAGCCTCCCATCCTCTCTTGCTCCTTGGAATATCATTCCGCCCTCATGTAACTTACATCTACATGAATGGAATAAATCTACATTGCATAGAGAAAATTTGTTGCAGCTATACCATGCAGTAGTGAACCAGTTTCCTAGCTTTTCCATAGTACATACTGATGGATCAAAGAATGATGTCCACGTTGGAATCGCCGCAGTTTTCCCAAACATCACATTAGCTTATCAGTTATCACGTGAGTTCAGTATATTTTCCGCAGAACTAATAGCAATTCAGGTTGCACTGAATCATATCGAGTCTTCCGATATTAACAACAGCATTATTTTCACAGATTCCTTAAGTGCCCTTCAAGCACTAAAAAACACAATGAACATGACCCACCCAGTCGTGGAAAGAATAGTCAACTCTCTGCATACCTTATCAGTACTTGGGAAAAACATACACTTCTGCTGGGTCCCAGGACATATGGCAATTCCTGGAAATGAACTAGCGGACAATGCTGCCAAATTAGCTCACCTTTCATCTGAGAACAAGTGGAAAGTGCCTCATCAAGACTATCGACCAATAATCCATGAAAAATGCACGCGCCAATGGCAGTTATTATGGGAAAATCAGCCAAACAATAAACTTCGAAGTATCAAGCCAAACCTTGAGCGATGGCCTTCCAGCTTCAGTTCAATCCGACACCAGGAGGTAATATTGGCTCGTATGCGAATAGGACATACAAATGTAACTCATGGTTATCTTTTAAGAGGAGAGATACCCCCTCAATGTCATCACTGTAATACAATGCTCACAGTGAAACACATTCTGGTCGAATGCACAAAATATACAAGAGAACGCCAGATGCTTTGCACTTCAGCCACAACAAAAGATCCTACACTTACCTCAATTTTAAACAATGAAACAAATGTCTCAAGCATTTATAATTTTCTCAAGATAATTAAAGTATATCACCTCCTTTAGTTAGAAAAACTTTTTGGTCCCTTCTTTCCATTTTCTCTATTTGAAAAGAAATTACATGCATAGTTACCATATGCATGGCGCACTATGGCCATAGTTGCCGATGCGCCCAATAAATTCCGAAACAAACAAACAAACACAAATGGCTTGTCGAGGAGATCCAGCCTGCCCAAACTGTGGGTCGAAAGAACATTCGCACACTGACTGTGACGCCAAAACACCGCACTGTCTGCGATCCTCCTAAGTGTACGCACTGTAACGCTTTTCTCACAATCAAACACATTCTCATTGATTGTACACTATACACTGACGCCCGAATATCCTCTTTCAGTATTATACGAAATCTTCAAGAACCTTTAACACTTCGTCATATTATAGGCAATGATGCAAATCTTCAAGAATTTTTCTGCTTCCTCAAAGAGATACAACTATATGATCGCATCTGATATGATTCTATAATCACAATGTCTGAACTCCATACCTTTGATAGGCGCAATATGGCCCTAGTAGCCCTTGCGCCAGAAATAACAATACCAATACCAATACCGCACTGTCTGAATTGCAAAGGCGTGCATCCAGCCTACTCCAAGTCATGCGATCTATGGAAAACTGAAAAAAAAATCCAAAAGTACAGGGTAGAACGAAAAGTCACATACCAAGAGGCAAGAAAGCAAATTATGCTTAACGCACCTAAGAACACCTATGCAGCAGCAATGCAAAAACACCAAACAACAGCAACACAAACTGAAGTATCAGTTCCCCCAACAATGTCGATTGCAGATTGGGCCCGATCTATACTGTCACCATCAATGAAACAGACTCCAAAAGAGCAAAAGGTAGTAGATAGAGCCAACAACACCCCTGTCACAGTCCCACCAGCAACCCCACATAGACCACCAGATATTTCAAAGTCAAAAACCGACTCAGTTACAAATAGGAAGACAAACAATATCACTTCAGAAAATATGGACACTGATAACAATACTGACCCAAATGAACCTATCCTAGATCTTCATGCAGAAGATGTCTTGGATACCGGACGCCCAACCTTTCCAAGAAAAGAGAAAATGAAACTCGATCGCCACAAACAGCCTGGAAATAAAAAAGACTCAGAATCTTCCTCAAGTAACAAAACCAAATAATGCACCAAATCATACAGTGGAACTGTAGAGGAATTCGCAGTAACATTGATGATATCCACGAGTTAATTGATCGTTATCATCCCGTAGGCATCTGCCTACAGGAGACAAATTTAACACGTCATGTGTCACTCTCAGTTAAAAATTATGCACTCTTTAGAAAAGACAGAACTGCTACAAATAATGCTTACGGAGGGGTAGCCATACTCATAGACTCCAGAGTACCTTGCAGATTAATTCCTTTACAAACCTCCATCGAAGCTGTTGCAACACGTATTGTGATTGGTATTACTTTGACAATTGTTTCTATCTACCTTTCGCCCAATCACTCCTATACCATCCATGAACTGGAAGATCTTATTCAGCAGTTGCCAACCCCTATCTGTTTATTGGGTGACTTCAATGGACACCATCCATTGTGGGGTTCTCCCAATGCAGATAGACGAGGACAACTTATCGAACAGCTTGCTGACAGACAAAATCTGATTATACTAAATACTGGCTTGCCAACTTACATCCATCTCTCTACGGGTACAACTTCTGCAATAGACCTTTCGATATGCTCTCCGATCCTCTTCCCTAGTATTGAGTGGACGGCCCTCGACAACCCGCTAAATAGTGATCACTTTCCGCTAATATGTAAAATTCAAACAGCACAATCCATAATTTCCCAAAACTATGTAAAATGGAAATTTCACAGAGCAGATTGGGCAAAATTCACTTCCCGAGTGTCCTTTGATGAACAGATCATCGAAACCTGTCCTATTGACACAGCTACCGATCACATCACAAGACAAATACTCGCTGCTGCATGCACTGCGATTCCACAATCACAGTCAACAACCCATAGAACCACAAACTATTGGTGGAACGAAGAGTGCAAAGGTGCAAAAAAAGAAAAAAACCGAGCATGGAATCTGTTTCGAAAATATCCCACCACCGCCAATCTTATAAACTACAAGAGACTCAGAGCCAAGGCCCGTCACATTAGGAAGAAAGCTAAAAGAGAATCTTGGATTCGATTTGCGAGCACGATTAATAAGAATACTGATTCAAGAATAATATGGCGGAAAATAAAACAACTAAGTGGCAAAGCTCCCCAATTATCCTCTCCAATTCTGAACTCGAATGGACAGGATCTTTCTTCTCCTGCAGATATAGCCAATGCCCTAGGGACTGTTTTTTCACAGCTATCTGCCTCAATAGCATATGATCTATCATTCCAGAAGATCAAAGCATTAGCTGAAAAGTCCAAACTGAACTTCAGATCTACGAGTAAATGTACTTTACCTTATAATCAGCCGCTTACAATGCTTGAACTTCAAGAAGCCATATCTAGCTCAAAACACAGTGCTGCAGGCCCCGACGGAATATACTACATAATGCTCCAACACTTAAATAAAGAATCGGTCTGTTCACTGCTCACTTTTTTCAATCGCATCTTTCTTGAACATTGTTTCCCCAGTTCCTGGCACCACTCCTATATAATAGCAATTCCGAAACCAGGCCCCTCGACGTGGGCACCTGTACGTGGTGAGGGGACCTCCCAGTGACGCTGCTGGACTTCCAGACTAGCATCACTGGGTTCCAACGCCCACAGCCTAGGTTCCGGGCTTACATCAATGGAATCCGGCGTGTTTGCCGTGCGCTGCGACCCGTGGAAATTCGGAAAGGGGGATCCTGGTGGTTAAGGGGCCCAGCTTCAATACACCACTTTGGCCCCTGCTTCGACAAGACGGGTGGTCCTGGAAGGCCCGGCTAGGACAAATCGGCTAGTAGGTTCGCCTGCGAGGGTCAACCGTGTCAATGCCACGCCCCTACCCTCATGGTCCGAGGGACAGGATTCAGGCTGGCGGCGGTGCGGGTATAGTGTCTGGGTAGCCCTGGCGTCCCACTCCCGAGCGCATTTATTGCATGCCGGGTAGTGGGCGTCCCTTTGGGCTCCGTGGTGGGTGGGGAGCCCGGGCACTGAACAATTAAATAAACTCTATGAATCCTGATAAACTCATTTCTTCAGGGGCCCCAACCCGGTCCCTATCTGCAAACATTGACGACGATCCAGATAGTACTATTAGTACAAAAAGGCAGCGAACAGAAGTAACATCAGGGGCTTGTTCCAAGGTTCCTGATTATGCACTCAACCGGTGAAAAACCGATTGGTAAAATGTCGCCCTTTTTTATCCAAAAAGGGTTAGATGGGTTAGTAGGTTCACCAAAATCAGTTAAGAGGCTCCGCTCTGGAGACCTCTTAATTGAAACTAAAAATGACAGGCAATCCGAACATCTACTCCGAGTAACATCAATCGGAGGAATCCCTATAACGGTGACACCACACAGAACACTCAATTCATCGAGAGGTGTCATTTCGGAGTGGGATCTTCTCGACGTCACCGAGGAGGAAATCTGCTCCGAATTAAAACCACAGGGAGTCATTGCCGTCAAGAGAATCACTGCGCGAAGGGATGGAAAAATAGTTAAAACCAGGAGCGTTATCCTGACTTTTAACTCTCCTAAACCTCCTGACGAGATCAAAGCTGGATATATCAACTGTTCAGTGCGTCCATACGTTCCGAACCCTTTACGGTGTTTTAAATGCCAGAAGTATGGACACTCTCAAATGGCCTGCCGTGGAGTCCTTGCATGCGCACGATGCGGTGCAAAGGACCACGAAACAACAGCATGTTCAGCCGCAAAACCCACCTGTATTAACTGTGAGGGCGAACATCCGGCCTACTCACGAGCATGCCAGAGGTGGAAAGAAGAAAAAGAAATTCAACGGCTGAAGGCAGAGCTAAATATATCATACCAGGAGGCAAGGAAATCGGTCAAACCCCTGAATATCAACAGACCTACCTACGCCCAGAAGGTAGTAGGGAGATGTTCCGTCGGAACTCAGACGGACATGACCATTCCTCCCAAGGAATCTTTCACACCCATCGCGCGGTATCTCTTAAGTTCGCAAAAACCTACACAGAAGGACCAATCAGCTGCCACTCCTATATCGGTACCTCCTAATGCTCCACAATTAACAAAGGTAATTACGAAAGAAAAGAATAAGAAAGGGGAAGTCCCCCCTACTACCCAAGAAAAAATGGATGTCGAGCAAAAGGAGGTACCCGAAGAATCAGTCTTGGAACTCTTTGCGGAGGAAGAAATGGACACGGGACAGCGTCCATTCTTCCCCAAAAAAGATAAATCCAAGACTGATAAAAGTAAGCCCTCAGCACCTCGGAAGCCGCCAGATGGACCCACCAAGCCAAAATAATGGCTAAATTCCTACAATGGAATTGTCGTGGATTCCGGCAAAATATAGATGACATCAAGGCCCTCCTGCAAAAGCACGAGCCGGTTTGCTTTTGCTTGCAGGAGCCATATCTAAAGGCAAATGATGATCCCACCATGCACAACATCACATTTTTTCGAAAGGATAGAATTGCGGACGGCCCTGTACATGGGGGAGTGGCTATCCTTGTGGGTAACCAGACCCCAGTGCAGCCTTTGCTAATTACAACCAGCATAGAGGCTGTTGCAATTCGCCTTTCAGTGGGATTTCTATTAACTGTGTGCTCCATTTATTTGCCACCTGGGACTGACATCCCCCAGGCAGACCTTGATGATCTCCTTACGCAGCTGCCACCCCCTTTCTTACTTGTCGGGGATTTTAACGGACATAACACCCTGTGGGGTAGTGCTAACATCAACGGAAGGGGACGAGTCATAGAGCATATGCTCAATGACAATGACCTTTCCCTTCTAAATACTGGAACAAACACCTTCTTCCAAATGCCTACCCGTACTTTTTCTGCCATTGATCTCTCTATCTGCTCCCCTTCTCTACTCCCTTCACTCACTTGGGAAGTGGAGGAGAATCCGTACGGAAGCGATCACTTCCCCGTGATAACCTTGTTACACAGTGGGAGACCATGTCTTCCTTTTAGGTTACCACGGTGGAAGATTGATCAGGCTGACTGGACTGCCTTCCAACATCAGGCAAATTTTGATCTTAGCACAGTCAGTCAAGAATCTATCAATGTTGCAGTTAAGTACATCACAGAAAATATTGTCCAAGCAGCTGCGAATGCTGTTCCAAAAATATCTGCCCGGTTTCCACCATTTCCTAAACCTTGGTGGAATTCCCAATGCACAGCGGCAAAAAAGGCTCAAAACAAAGCGTGGGGGATATTCCGGCGCTATCCCACCACGACGAACCTTATAACCTTTAAACGTGCACGGGCGAAAGCCCGATATATCCGTCGTCAGAGTCAAAAGGAATCGTGGATCCGTTTTACATCATCTATTAACCAGTCTACCAACTCTAAGGTAGTCTGGGATAAAATCCGGAAAATGAAGGGAAAATATACATCCCACCCTTCTTCAATCCTAGATTATAATGGATGCGCTATTGCAGATCCAACTGCAATAGCCAATGCTCTTGGGGAAACATTCTCTAACATCTCCGCAACATCCTCGTACTCCCCAGAGTTCCTGGTCCTGAAACATAAACTAGAAAAACAAGCACTTAATTTTAAGACCAAGGGCCTCTATCCCTACAACGGGGCATTCACTATAGAGGAACTGAAAAGAGCCCTCACTCTTTCCAAAGCAAGTGCTGTTGGGCCAGATGGCATCCATTATGAAATGATTAAACATCTATCACCAAAATCTATGGATTGTCTGCTCCTTCTGTATAACAGAATCTTTACTGAAGGGCAGTTTCCGGATTCCTGGCGAAAGGCAATCGTTCTTGCCTTCCCTAAGCCAGGAAAGGATCCAAAAGTCACCACCAACTATCGTCCTATTGCTCTGACTAGCTGTCTGTGCAAAATCCTGGAGAGAATGGTTAATTCTCGCTTAATATGGTATCTCGAGGCAAATGACCTTCTCTCCAATATCCAGTGCGGCTTCCGAAGGAACCGGTCCACTTTGGACCATCTTATTAGATTGGAAGCATCCATCCGGGATGCTTTCCTAAAACGCGAACACTTGGTGTCGGTGTTCTTTGACTTGGAGAAAGCGTATGACACAACTTGGAGATTTGGCATCCTAAAAGATCTGCATAGCCTTGGTCTTAGGGGGCAACTCCCCATTTTTATTAAAAACTTTCTCGCCAAACGATCGTTCCAAGTTCGTGTGGGATCCTCACTCTCTCGCTCCTTTAACCAAGAGGAGGGAGTACCACAAGGATCAGTATTAAGTGTCACGCTTTTTGCCATAAAAATAAATTCCATCACAGAACAACTTCCTCCAACTGTAAACAGTGCCCTCTATGTTGATGACTTTAGCATTTTTTGCCAGTCTTGCAACTTGAGGGTTATTGAAAGACAACTGCAGAAAGCCATCGATAGTCTAAATTCCTGGGCACTTGCTAATGGCTTCAGGTTCTCGCCGGAGAAGACCGTTTGCGTACACTTTTGTCGCAAGCGTAATCTTCATCCTGAACCTGAATTAAGGCTCACACAAAATGCAATTCCAGTAGCAGCGAACACAAAATTCTTGGGACTCATATTCGATAAAAGACTAACTTTTTTGGATCACATTCGTCAACTCCGCACCAAGTGCACACGTGGACTTAATATTCTCCGCTCGCTCTCCTCTACATCTTGGGGAGCAGACCGATGTACCATTCTTCGGCTTTACCGTGCACTAGTGCGATCCAAACTAGATTATGGGTCCCAGGTATATTCCTCAGCCCGAGACAGTGTCCTGCGGTGGCTGGACCCCGTCCATCATCAGGCTATACGCATCGCTACTGGAGCATTTCGAACATCTCCAGTCCAGAGCTTATACGTCGAAGCAAACGAACCACCGTTATCACTTCGACGTAAGCAGTTGTCTCTAAAATACGCCTTAAAACTGAAATCCCTGCCAGACCATCCTACGTGGCCATTCGTTTTTGAGCCACGATGGGAAAATTTATACAATACTCGAAAGACTGCCAATCGTCCTTTTGGTATTCGTTTCCAAGAGCTACTCAAACAACTTAATATCAAGGTAGACAAGGTTGCCCAAACATCAAAGCAACCCTTTCCACCCTGGCATGCTCGTGTCCCGGCATGCGACTTGTCGCTTAAAAACTGGGGAAAGTCGGACACTCCATCATGTGTCTACCTGCAGCTTCATTCAGCACACCGAACTGAATATTCTGACTTCGCGCCAGTCTACACAGACGGTTCGAAGTCGGAATCATATGTGGGATCTGCTGCTGTCTTTACAGACAGCACTATATCAGAGCAGATTCCCTCTGAATGCAGCATATTTACTGCAGAGCTGCACGCAATTGAGTTAGCCTTGGATCAAATTAGTAAATGCCAATACCAACGGTTCATCTTATATTCCGACTCTCTTAGCATGTTACAGGCTTTAATATCTGTGAGATGTAATCCTCATCCAGTTCTGTCTAGCATCCAGCAGAAGATTCACGTTCTCCATGAACGCGAATATGACATCCGCTTCTGCTGGATTCCCAGCCACATTGGGATTAGGGGAAATGATTTGGCTGACGCCGCAGCCAAATCAGCAATTCCCAATAATAACCGCTGCCTGTTAGTCCCCTATACAGACTACAGGCAAATAGTACATCAAAAGATACATTCCCAATGGCAGGATTCGTGGAATAGACAGACTGCGAATAAATTATATCGTATAAAGCCTGTAATTGAACCGTGGCAGTCTAGTCTGCGCAGGAATCGTAAGGAGGAAGTTGTTTTAGCTCGTCTCCGCATAGGACACAGTCATCTTACACATTCTTTTCTGCTGAGGGCAGGTGACTGTCCTATGTGCGAGAACTGTGACACCATTTTATCTATTTATCACATTTTAACCGTATGTCCATGTTTTACCCCTGAACGTGATTTTTATTTTACCGCTTTTAGTCGTCTGGCTGAGCCTTATACACTCAGCCAGATTTTATCCGACAATGACCACGTGTCTGCTGTTTTTAGCTTTTTAAAATCAATAAACGTTTTTGCTTATATATAAAATTTACATTTTATTGTGATTTTCTGTTTTTTATACCTTTGTTAAATTTTTTGACATAGTGACCTAACTAATTAGGTCACTGAAAGTTTACTCTTTTATACATGACCTGGTCTTGGCGCATTATAGCCCAAGTTGCTTATGCGCCAATAAAACCCAAATCAAATCAAATCAAAACCGAAACCAGGAAAAGATCATTCCATTCCTGAAAACTATAGACCTATTTCTCTCACCAGCTGCTTAAGCAAAACCCTGGAAAAAATAATTCACCGTCGACTTACTTGGTTTCTCGACTCTAAAAATATAATTTCTGACAATCAATTTGGATTCAGAAAAAATCGATCAGCCCTGGATCTCATGGTCAAAGCGGAAACAAACATCAGGAATGCATTCATTCGAAATGAGCATCTCGTCATGGTATGCCTTGATGTAGAAAAAGCCTTCGACACCACATGGCGTTTTGGTATCCTAAGAGATCTGCATTCCCTTGACCTGAGAGGCCACTTACCGTACTTCATATTGAATTTCCTTCAGCACATATCTTTTCAAGTCCGATACCGACAAGTTCTCTCTCAAACATATATACAAGAAGAAGGGGTCCCACAAGGCTCTGTGCTCAGTGCCACCTTATTCGCAATAAGAATAAACCATATGACTAAATATATGCCCAGCACTGTGAATTCATACCTCTATGCCGATGATTTCACTTTTTCTTGCAGTTCTCAAAACATGACTTTCATTGAGCGGCAGCTCCAAATTTCAATTAATAATATTCAGTTATGGATGGCACAGAATGGGTATAGACTCTCTTGTTCAAAATCTAAAGTAGTTCACTTTTGCAACAAAAGGAAGATGCATCCAGATCCAGAAGTACACTTAACAAATCAAACTATCTCAGTTGTGAGCAGCATTCGTCTGCTTGGTCTGACTTTTGATAGTAAGTTGAACTTCATAGAGCACGTTAAACATCTAAAGACGTCTTGCCTGAAAAAAATGAACATACTCAGAGTCATTTCTTCTACATCATGGGGTGCAGATCGGTACACGTTACTGCATTTGTATAGAGCCCTAATCAGATCTCGCCTTGATTATGGTGCCCCGGTGTATGATTCTTCTAGAGAAAGTGTGCTAGCGCGACTTGCACCAATTCAACACTCTGCCCTGCGGATTTCTACAGGCGCTTATAGAACTTCACCAGTCCAAAGTCTTTATATTGATGCTCATGAACTTCCTCTAACCCTCAGAAGAAAGATGTTAATTCTTAACTATACAACTAAAATCCAAAGTCTACCTACCCATCCCATTAGGCCGATACTTAACGACCCACAGTTCACAACATTCTATAGAAATAAACCAAGCTGACATCCGAGATCTCCTTTCGCAGTATGATCCTGTTGCCTTCTGTCTACAGGAAACCAATCTAACACCAAATACAATTGTTTCCCTTCAGAAATACATAATGCATCGGCAGGATCGTGTTGCCCACAATCCGAACAACGTTGCACATGGAGGAGTAGCACTGATCATCAACTCCCAGATACCCTCAAAAGCAATCCCACTAAAGACAAATCTTGAAGCAGTTGCTGCACGAATCAATGTCAACTTTGATTTAACCATAGTCTCATTATACTTACCACCTAACCAAAACATAAGCTACGCTGAATTAGAAGAACTAGTGATCCAGCTTCCCAAACCCTACTGTATCCTAGGAGACCTGAACAGTCACCATCCGCTATGGGGAAACCATAACCTGGACAAGCGTGGAAAAACTATCGAAAAATTACTTGATCAACACAATCTGATAACTCTCAATAATGGAGCGCACACCTATACGCATCTTCCTACAGGATCTACCTCAGCTATTGATGTCTCTTTATGCTCAGCAACCATATACCCTCTGTTCGGATGGACTATCCACAGCAACCCACTGGGCAGTGATCATTACCCTGTGATATGCCGCATTGATACAACCGTTCCCCATACTTCTTATCGAATTCCAAAATGGATATTCTCCAAAGCTGAATGGGATACGTACAAGCAGCTGGCTACACTAGAAGAAAAACAAGTCCAACAAACACCCATAAACTTGGCAGTAGAACATATATCTAACAAAATACTGCAAGCAGCGGACAAAGCAATTCCGAAACGATCCACTAAAATATCGGCCCGCTCTAAAGTGTGGTGGAATAATGAATGTAGTGCCGCAAAAAGAGAGAAGAACAGAGCATGGAACATCTTCAGAAGGTTTCCAACAACAGAAAACCTTATCTGCTTTAAGAAGGCAAGGGCAAAAGCAAAACGAGTTAGACAGACCAGCAAAAGGGAAGCATGGAGGCGTTTCGCTTCCACAATTACAAAAACGACAAAAACCCAAACAATTTGGGCCAAAATACAACGTATGTATGCAAAACATCCAAGTGTCAACTGTCCCATTCTGACTGTAAATGGCTCTGATATTACAAAGCCAGAGGAAATTGCAAACGCTCTAGGTAGATCTTTCATGGAAATATCAGCTGTGACATCATACTCGCCACAATTCCAGACACTCAAAGCACAAGCTGAAAAACACTCAATTAATTTTGAATCAACATCCACTGCTGCATATAATCCCCCTTTTACAATGTCAGAATTACATCATGCTCTAGCCTCCACTAAACTCAGTGCAGCAGGGCCAGACGGAATACATTACATAATGATAGCAAAACTTACTGAACCCGCACTCAAAACACTTTTATTGCTCTACAACAGAATATTCAAAGAAAACACTTTTCCTGACAAATGGCGGCATGCTTATGTTTTGGCATTTCCAAAACCTGGAAAAGATTCTTCAAATCCGCAGCATTATCGACCTATTGCACTCACCAGCTGCATATGCAAGGTAATGGAAAAAATGATCAACGCTCGGTTATCCTGGTTTCTAGCTCGAAATAACCTTATGAATCCAGTGCAATGTGGCTTTCGTGAAGGTAGATCCACTCTTGACCTTTTGATTAAGACAGAAATAAACATCCGTGACGCCTTCGTACGCAAAGAGCATCTTGCGATGGTCCTATTTGATATTGAAAAAGCGTTTGACACTGCCTGGAGATATGGTATAATGCAAAACCTATACGATCTGGGACTACGCGGACACCTACCACAGTTTATAAGAAACTTCCTACAACACCGCTCATTCCAAGTTCGATTTCACAATCACTTATCTTCAAAGTTCATACAGGAAGAAGGAGTGCCACAAGGATCAGTGCTAAGTGCTACCCTCTTTAATATAAAAATGAATTCAATAACACAGGACCTGCCACAAACAATATCCACTACCCTGTATGCCGATGACTTTAGTATCGCCTGTCATTCGCCTAATATGCGAATGGTAGAGCGACAGCTGCAATGTGCAATCAACAAAATAGCAAAATGGGCCCAAAACAACGGGTTTCGCCTCTCAACCCAAAAGACTGTCGGTATACACTTTTGCAGGAAGCGTAATCTACATCCACACCCAGAACTTCGACTAGAAAATCAAATCATACCAGTTGTCCCTAGTGTCCGCTTTCTTGGTGTGATACTTGACCAAAAACTCACCTTCCTGGAACATATAAAAACACTTAGGATTACCTGTCTAAAAAAACTAAATATTTTAAGAGTTCTATCAGGCACAACATGGGGAGCTGACCGATACACACTATTACAATTGTACCATGCGCTAATACGTTCACGTCTAGACTATGGTTCTGTTGTTTATAGCTCTGCTAGACAAAGCGCTTTACGCTGGCTTGATCCTGTGCACCACAGTGCTCTTCGTCTTGCACTGGGGGCATACCGTACATCACCTGTCCACAGCCTATATGCTGAAGCACATGAAACCTCCCTTCAGCTACGCAGACAAATGCTTTTACTACACTATGCAGCAAAACTCAAAGGACATCCAGACCATCCCACTTGGAACGGACTTTTCTCTCCTAAATGGGTAAACCTATACCAAGCGTATCCATCAATCAATCCACCAACCGGGATACGTCTTTCCGCATTGCAGGCCGATTGGCAAATTGACTTTAGTAAAATACAGCCCACTGCCTCTCATACAGTCCCACCTTGGACATGTTATATACCACCGTGTAACCTTTCATTGACAGTCTGGGGAAAACACACCCTGTCTCAACAGAACATACTGCAAATGTTTGCCGCATTGAGAACCCAGCACGGCCAGTACACACCAATCTACACAGATGGGTCTAAAACAGACAACCATGTTGGTGCAGCAGCAGTATTTCCTAACATCACTTTGTCCAAAAAACTTCCCATTGAATGTAGCAGCTATACTGCAGAACTCTGTGCACTCCACATGGCCTTAAACTACACACTCTCAAGAACTAAACTGCACAGCGTTATTTATACCGATTCCATTAGTGCTATCCAAGCCATACAACGCAATACAAAATATGATAACCCCTTACTTAAACAGATCTGGAACACTCTGACCAAATTAAACCAGAATAAACAACAAGTTCTGCTATGTTGGATTCCTGGTCACGCTGGAATCCCTGGAAATGAACAGGCCGACCTAGCTGCCAAAACTGCTACCAATCCTATAGACCAATCCTTCACTACACCTGCATCTGACTATAAGTACATTATAAATAAACGATGCCTTGAAAAATGGCAACATATCTGGCAGAATCAAGTCAACAATAAGCTACTTGGCATAAAGAAAGGTCTTAAACCATGGAGATCTAGTATACGTGAAAACCGACACGAAGAAGTTGTACTAGCCCGATTAAGGATAGGCCACACGCACCTAACACATCTTTATTTGCTTGCAGCCACTGATCCGCCAACGTGTACAAACTGTAACACCCAGCTCACTGTCCACCATCTACTTATTGATTGTCCCAAGTACAGTACTGAGCGACAAGCTATGTTTACCTCATTTCCAACGGCGAACACCTCTCTCAGCATTTCTGACCTACTAGCAGACACACCACATGTGACCAAAATATTTGACTTCCTCAAACAGATAAAACTATACAACATGATATAATTCTGAATATCATCTATACAGATAGAACTATGTATCTTAATATCACCATAGCTAGGCGCATTATGGCCTTTGCTGTCCTTGCGCCGTAAAGCCCCAAAACAAACAAACAAATAAACCAAGAGCAATTCAACCTTTTGCTCTCAGAGCTCAAACACTATCAGAAACCTGGAATATAGATCCCGATAAAGTTCTTCAAGATTTAAGCAGTACGGATCCCCCATGGAGGTGTATTATGCCACTCTGTGACAGTTATTTTCTAAACTGGGGAAAACACTCTCTTGCAAATGTTAATATACAACAACTCCATATAGCCCATACACAAAATTATCTGCATTTTTCAAAAATATATACTGACGGATCAAAATCTGAGAATGGAGTGGGTGCATCAGCCGTTTTCCCTCATAAAACCTTTTCTGTATCACTTCCCAATGAATGCAGCAGCTATACAGCTGAATTATACGCCATCAAAATTGCAGTGGAAAATATCCTCCATCTGACCATCCATAAAAGCATGATATATACAGACTCCCAGAGTGCGATTATAGCTTTACAGAACAATTCTTCTAAAACACATCCTTTAATAAAGCTCATAAAATCCAAACTGATGCATCTTCAAGAACTCCAACGAGTGGTCATTTTCTGTTGGATCCCAGGCCATGCTGGGATACTAGGAAACGAACGTGCAGACTATGCCGCTAAACATCCATCCGACAGAGAATTATCACAGCATTACGTCCCATATCTTGACTACAAAAGTAACATTCAAAGAATGTGTAAAGAACAATGGAGAATTCAATGGCAAGCCCAAACGCACAATAAACTCCGCCAAATAAAACCTGAACCGCAATCGTGGACCTCCAGTTTCCGTATGAACAGGAGGGAGGAAGTAATTTTAACTAGAGCGCGAATTGGCCAAGTCACCTTACCCACCTTTATCTCCTCACAGGTAATGATCCTCCACAATGCACACAGTGCAATTGTCCACTCACAATAAAGCATATTCTTATTGAGTGTACTTTATACACCACTGCCCGCCAAGTCTCTTTTAGCTCTCTACCAAACCTTAAAGAACCTTTGACACTCTGCCATATCATAGGTAACGACGCTAATCTACTGGAGGTCTTTCACTTCACAAAAATTATCGAATTATATGATCGTTTTTAAGTAATGCCATCACAACCACCCCTGGAAATGAACAGGCCGACCTAGCTGCCAAAACTGCTACCAATCCTATAGACCAATCCTTCACTACACCTGCATCTGACTATAAGTACATTATAAATAAACGATGCCTTGAAAAATGGCAACATATCTGGCAGAATCAAGTCAACAATAAGCTACTTGGCATAAAGAAAGGTCTTAAACCATGGAGATCTAGTATACGTGAAAACCGACACGAAGAAGTTGTACTAGCCCGATTAAGGATAGGCCACACGCACCTAACACATCTTTATTTGCTTGCAGCCACTGATCCGCCAACGTGTACAAACTGTAACACCCAGCTCACTGTCCATCATCTACTTATTGATTGTCCCAAGTACAGTACTGAGCGACAAGCTATGTTTACCTCATTTCCAACGGCGAACACCTCTCTCAGCATTTCTGACCTACTAGCAGACACACCACATGTGACCAAAATATTTGACTTCCTCAAACAGATAAAACTATACAACATGATATAATTCTGAATATCATCTATACAGATAGAACTATGTATCTTAATATCACCATAGCTAGGCGCATTATGGCCTTTGCTGTCCTTGCGCCGTAAAGCCCCAAAACAAACAAACAAACATCACAACCACCATGCATATGTACCATTTATAACAGTGATAGGTGCAATATGGCCTAACTTCAAGCTCTAAACACTAGCTGGGGACTCAACATGAATAACATAATGCAGGATACTAGCATGCAAATACAGCCATGGCAAATACCAACGATAGATATTGAAAACTATCAGAAATGGGGAAAGAATAATCTTCCAGATATTAACATCAGACAATTACATCTGGCCCACTCAATTCAGTATAGCAGTTACGTGCAGCTATATACAGATGGATCCAAGACTGCTAGTAAAGTTGGTACAGCTGTAGTCCTGCCAGATGCTATCATCGCCAAACAGCTCCCCTCAGAATGTAGTAATTATACTGCTGAGTTGTATGGTATTTTACTAGCCCTGGAGAAAATAAAAGAAGCCTCATATACTCAATCCATAATATATACCGATTCATTAAGTGCCGTGAATTGTATGCAATGTAAACGCCCCAACAGTCATCCTCTGGTACAACAAATCTGGACTCAGTTAATGGCAATTCATGCACGTGGTCACCGCATAATTTTTTGTTGGATTCCTGGACACTCTGGAATCCCAGGAAATGAACAGGCAGATTTAGCTGCCAAAAATGCTTCCAATCCTATTTCTTCCAATTTCAGGACACCTTATGTTGACTTTAAATCCATTATACACCAGACCTCTAAAGAACAGTGGAAACATATATGGGAAAAAGAAATAAATAATAAACTTTTTGAAATAAAGAAAGAACCCAAACAGTGGCGATCCAGTCTAAGGCAAAATAGAAAAGAAGAAACTGTACTAGCGCGACTGCGCATTGGTCACACATACCTCACTCACAGTTATTTATTAAGAAAGGAAGATGCCCCACAATGCAGTAACTGTTCATGTCCGCTCACTGTAAAGCATATCGTTATTGAATGCCCACTATATATAAGAGAACGAAAAACTGCTTTCTCCTTACTTTTCAAAAATTGCAATCAATTAACACTACGTAATGTTCTAGAAGATCGTCAAGATATGGATGACGTTTTTATTTTCCTAAAATTGATTGATAAATATCACCTTGTTTAAATTTTTATCAGAACCAGCCTCAGCAACAAAGATATACTAGTTAGAATTCAGTGCATTATAGCCACAGTTGCTGATGCACCAACAAACCTAACAACAACAACAACAACAATATGGCCTAAGCAGCCCTTGCACCAAAAAACAACAACAACAACAACGTTACATACAGAGGCAAGCCAAAAAAGAATCCTGGACCCGTTTTGCATCAACAATTAACAGAAACACTGACAGCAAATTAATTTGGAAAAAAATTAGACAGCTTTCTGGTAAGTTTCCAACCATACCTTCTCCAGTCCTCTCCTGGAATGGGCGAGAACTATCTAGTCCCTCGGATATAGCTAATGCTCTGGGCAATACTTTTGCTGAGATCTCAGCAACATCAGCTTATACTACATCTTTCCAACGAATTAAAAACAGTCGAGAACAGTATTCTGTTAACTTCCAAACTCCCCTCATTCTACCATATAACAAACCTCTACAATATTCTGAACTATTGCATGCCATTAAAACAGCTCGTAATGGTGCCGCAGGACCAGATGGCATCTATTATATCATGCTGCAACATCTTGATGACAAAGATTTGCGCCTTCTCCTGGTCTTTTACAACCGTATTTTTTTAGAAAATGTGTATCCAGCTTCTTGGCACCACTCTATTGTTTTGGCTTTCCTGAAGCCTGGAAAAGATCCAACCAATCCCCATAACTATAGACCAATATCTCTGTCCAGTGGCCCCGAGTGCCAAGCGATAGTGACAAGCGATTTTTCTCTGCGACTCATAAAGTGATCTTTGAAAGTGATATAGTTCTATTTTTTGTTGTACGATTTTCTCCTGTTTTGTTCACTTAAAGCGGTTCTTCACTTAAAAAGTCTTACGTAAGAACCCAGAAAGGGAATCTACCTTTCTTTCTTAGTATTTATATTAAATACTCACACTCTACTAACCTTAATATCCGCTTGGTCACTGATGGCACTGCTCCTGCCTCCACGTGGCGGGGCTGGTAGTCTGGGAGAAGAAAGTACTTCTCCCAGGGCTAAAAGGAGTAAACATGGATACTAATGACTTCCCACGATTAGAGCCAAAGAGCTCGCAACAAGACAACCACGAAACTGATCATGACTTTTCATTGTCGAAAAGACTAAAAAAGGATGCAAACAAGCAGGAAGCTCCAGCTTTCCTGATCATCCATTCTCTGTCTTCACAATCTGTCAGCAAGCTTTCGCCTTTCATCATACAACGATGCCTTGTAAATGCAGCAGCATCTCCAAAAATGGTGAAACGCCTTCAATCTGGCGACTTGCTAATAGAGACCTCTCTTCCAAGACACTCTGACCTCCTGTTAAAACTTACATCTTTAAGTGGAATTCCAATCCAAGTCACTCCACACAACACCCTGAATTCTTCCAAGGGAGTGATCAGTGAATGGGACCTATTGAACGTTTCTGAGGAAGAAATAATTCAGGAACTAAAAGATCAAAATGTAACTCAGGCCAAGAGAATCATGATACGAAAAGACGGCATCTTAGTCCCAACCCGTAGCATAATTTTAACCTTTAGTTCGCCGAATCTACCATCCTCGGTTAAAGCAGGCTATTTAAACTGTCGTGTTCGGCCCTATATCCCGAACCCTCTGAGATGCTACAAATGTCAGAAATTTGGCCACTCCCAGACAGCATGCCGTGGAGATGCAACATGTCCAAACTGCGGATGCACAACTCACACTCAATCTGAATGCAAGGCACAAACTCCGCAGTGTCCTAATTGCAAGGGCAATCATCCAGCCTACTCCAAAGATTGTGATCTTTGGAAGTTAGGAAAAAAAATACAGAAATACAAGACAGAAAATAAAGTATCTTTTCAAGAAGCTAGAAGACAAGTAAAATCAAGTATTCCAAAAACTACTTATGCTTCGGCTGCCCATAGTTATAAATCGGTAGCATGTCAAACAGAAGTGTCAGTCTCTCCAGATAAATCGATCGCCGACTGGGCTCGATCTGTACTATCAACTCAGCCTACATCTGAATCACAGTTAGTGGACCAAAGTAATAATACGCCACTCACAATTCCAACTCAAAACCTAACCCACAATACAGTGGCAGAAAAAGTACATAAATCAGATAGTGTGGAGGTGAAACAACCAACAAGCATGGATACAGATGATATGCCCAACCAAGAAGATTTTCTTGAATTATATGCAGATGGAGACATGGAGGATAAAAATGATTCAGGACGCCCTTCTTTTCCTAGAAAAGACAAATCTAAATCTGACCGTCACAAACAACCTACGCATAAAAAGCAGACAGATTCAGCTTCCTCTTACAAAACCAAATAATGGAACATATTATACAATGGAACTGTAGAGGTCTTCGCAGTAACTTAGATGATATATACGAATTAATTCATCACTATAAACCTCTTGCAATGTGCTTACAAGAAACTAATTTGACATCACTGGTCTCAGTCTCAATCAAAAATTACACTGTATTCAGGCAAGACAGGACTGTGTCTAATAACGCTCATGGCGGAGTAGCGATACTCGTGGATTCCACCATCCCCGCCAGACGTATTCCCTTACGAACATCCTTAGAAACTGTTGCCACGCGTGTTGTTAGTGGTATTACTTTGACATTGGCTTCCATTTATCTTCCGCCCAATCATCAATATACTATTCAGGAACTTGAAGATCTTGTTATGCAGTTACCATCACCGTTTTGTTTACTAGGAGACTTTAATGCATATCACCCATTATGGGGTTCCCCCACCTCAGACAGACGGGGTAAGCTGATCGAAACGTTGATTGATAGGCAGAATTTATCATTACTGAATACTGGGTCTCCTACATATGTGCATCTCCCTACTGGCTCAATATCTGCTATAGATCTTTCCATATGTTCCCCAATCCTCTTTCCAAGTATAGATTGGATACCTCTGAATGATCCTTATAGTAGTGACCATTATCCATTAATCTGCAAAATTCAAACATCCTGTTCCTACCCAATAGAAAGTCCAATTAAATGGAAATTTTCAAAGGCTGATTGGGAAAAATACAGATCGCACATCTCATTTGACAACGATATCATTCAGTCCGGTTCCATCAATAGCGTTACTGAGCATATCACAAATCAAATGCTGGCGGCTGCATCCGTCGCAGTTCCTCAATATCAAGCAAGTAATAGACGAAAATTAAATTACTGGTGGAATGAAGATTGCAATAATGCAAAAAAAGAGAAAAACAAAGCATGGAATCTTTTCCGCAAAAATCCTACCACCCCCAATCTTATTAACTATAAACGGCTCAGAGCTAAAGCTCGCTACATCAGACGCAAAGCAAAAAAAGAAACTTGGATTAAATTCGCCTCATCAGTTAATAAAAATACCGATATCAGATTAATCTGGAGAAAAATAAAATGTTTAAACAATAAATTTCCTCCTCTATCCACCCCGCTACTAAACTGGAATGGACAAGAACTCTCTAATCCCACAGATATATCAAATGCACTGGGAATTGTATTTTCTCTGTTGTCTTCTTGTAATGCTTATGATCAATCATTCCAAAAACGTAAAACCGTTGCAGAGAGATCCAAACTGAATTACGCTGACAATTCGGCTTTATCGTATAATCAGCCATTTACCATGTTCGAGCTACAGCAAGCTCTTACCAACTCAAGAAACAGTGCTGCTGGCCCTGATGGGTTATATTATGTAATGCTCCGAAATCTGGATCAAAGATCACTGTTTTCGCTGCTCATATTTTATAATCGAATATTTTCTGAACATACCCTCCCCAGCTCCTGGAGTCATTCTTATGTAATACCGATTGCAAAACCCGGTAAAGATCATTCGGTTCCTCAAAATTACAGACCGATATCCCTCACCAGCTGTCTCAGCAAAACTCTTGAGAAAATGATACATGGCCGTCTCACCTGGTTCCTCGAGTCTCAAAACTTGATAAATAAAGAACAATTTGGATTCCGGAAAAACCGATCCGCCTTGGATCTTATGATCAAAGCTGAGTCAAATATCAGAAATGCTTTCATCAAAAAGGAACATCTCGTCATGGTCTGTCTTGACGTTGAGAAAGCCTTTGACACTACGTGGCGTTTTGGAATCTTAAAGGATCTACATTCTCTTGGCCTGAGAGGTAATTTACCATATTTTATCCAAAATTTTCTTCAACGGAGATCCTTTCAAGTTCGTTATCGGGGAACCCTCTCTAAAATCTTTATCCAAGAAGAAGGAATTCCACAGGGATCTGTTCTCAGCGCTACCTTGTTTGCAATGAGAATAAACCATATAATTGAACTCATTCCGAAAACGGTGGATTCATACCTTTTCGCAGATGATCTCTCGATTTCCTGTCATTCTCAAAACATGCATTACATTGAACGCCAACTTCAAATATCAATGAATCGCATCCTGACATGGATGACACAAAATGGTTATAGACTATCCAGCCAGAAATCTACTGCCATACACTTCTGCTCTAGACGCAATATGCATCCTGAACCTGAGCTGCAATTGAATAACCATCCTCTTCCCATAGCTGACTGTACTCGTCTACTGGGATTGTTCTTTGACAATAAGTTAAATTTCCAAAAGCACATTGAACATCTCCGGACTACTTGTCAAAAAAAACTGAACATTCTCAGAGTCTTATCAGCCACAACATGGGGAGCAGATCGCCAAAGCCTGCTACATATATATAGATCCATAATCAGATCTCGACTGGACTACGGTGCCCCTGTCTTCGATTCTGCTAGGGAGAGCGCTTTATCTCGCCTCAATCCTATTCAACATTCAGCTCTCAGAACAGCACTAGGTGCGTTCAGAACATCTCCAGTGCAAAGCTTGTATGTTGAAGCTCATGAACCTCCCCTAAATATCAGGAGAAAGATGCTGCTGCTGAATTATGCAACCAAGATCCAAAGCCAGATGACCCATCCTAATTGGCCAATACTCTACAATCCACAGTTTATGACCTTATACAGAAACAAACCACAGACAGTTCGGCCTGCTGGTATTAGATTAAAACAGCTAGCAGAAGATTGGGATGTACACTTCAATAAAATTTTACGAGATCCTATAGATCCTGATCCTCCATGGTCTGTCATCACACCATCTTGTGACAATTATTTCTACCAGTGGGGTAAACACTCTCTATCAGATATTAATATCCAGCAGCTACACATAGCGCATACTCAACGTTATCCTGATTTCGCTAAAATCTATACAGATGGATCGAAGTCTGAGAGTGGATCAGGCGCAGCAGTAGTACTCCCAGATACTACCATTTCTCTATCTCTCCCAACAGAGTGCAGTAGCTACACAACTGAATTATATGCCATAAAGCTTGCTATAGAAAGTATTTTCCATATGTCAATTCAAAAGAGCTTAATTTACACAGACTCGCAGAGTTCCTTATCAGCCTTGCAAAACAATTCCCCGTCTACTCACCCTCTATTAAAGCTCATTAGAACAGAGTTGATACGTCTGAGAGAGTGCCAACAAAAGGTTATTTTCTGCTGGATACCTGGTCATACTGGAATACCAGGAAATGAAATTGCAGATGATGCTGCCAAACATCCATCTAGAGCAGCCCCAACAAATTTCTTAATACCGTTTACTGATTATAAAATGAAGATCCGAAGTATATGTAAAGATCGATGGACTCTACAATGGCAAGCACAAATTCATAATAAACTTTTTCAAATTAAACCTGTACCAAAATTATGGGCCTCTAGCCTCATTACTAACAGAAAAGAAGAAGTAATCCTAACCAGAGCCAGAATCGGTCATACTCATTTAACTCATTTGTTCCTCCTCTCAGGGAATGACCCTCCTGAGTGTAATCATTGTCATACACCACTTACAGTGAAACACATACTTCTAGAATGTACTCTGTATCATAATGCTCGACTAATGTCATTCAGTTCTCTAGCAAGCTTAAAGGTACCATTGTCACTTAGCCATATCATAGGCGAAAAATCAAACATCGCAGAATTCTTCTCCTTCCTAAAACAAATAGGAATGTATAGCCGTTTCTAATTGCTTCTACATGAAACAAACAGGCAGTATGAACCACTTTTCTAAGTGCAATATGGCCTAAGTAGCCATTGCACTTAAAACCCCATAAACAACAACAACAACAACAACTCTGTCCAGCTGCCTCAGCAAAATCCTTGAAAAAATTGTCCACAGTAGACTTGTATGGATAATAGAGTCACAACATCTCATGAGCAATAGTCAGCATGGCTTTCGACAAAACAGATCATGTTTAGATCTCATGATCAAGGCTGAATTTGCCATTCGCAAGGCCCCGAGTGCCAAGCGAGTGACTATAGCGATTCCTAAGCGATTTTGAAAGCGATTTACTTAAAAGAGCGGTTGATTATAGAATAGTGTTATTTTTCTGAGCTTATTTAATTTTGCGCTTCTGAAGTAAAGAAGTTAGCGCACTTGACAGAAAGGCAAGACACCTTTCTTTTTGTATATAGGAATAACTTATTAACACACTAACAACTAATCTCTTTATCGCTTGGTCACTGGTGGCACCGCTCCTGCCTCCACGTGGCGAGGCTGGAAGTCTGGGAGAAGAAAACCACTCTCCCAGGGCTAAAAGGAGCAGTAATGGAAAACACAAAACAGTCTAGCCATGGATCTACTGATCCAGATGTAGATAGGCATGACCTAGATCATGACTTAAACCCATCCCATGCCAAGAGACAAAAAAAAGAAGGGACAGATTATTCTGCTCCTCTCTTTTTAATATTGCATTCCTCCACAGACCAACCACTGAGTAAGTTATCTCCATTTTTGATTCAGAAATGTCTCGAAAATGTGGCTGGCCCTCCAAAAATGGTTCGTCGATTAAGATCTGGAGATTTATTAGTGGAGATGAACGAACATAGACATGCAGAGAGACTCCTGAAAATTTCTACCTTTGGTGGAATTCCCACAAAGGTTACCCCACATGCCACCTTGAACTCCTCTAAAGGGGTAATATCAGAATGGGATCTCCTAAATGTATCGGAAGATGAACTTGTCCAGGAATTAAACAACCAAAATGTAATCCACGCCAAAAGAATTTTGATCAAAAGAGATGGAGAGCTTGTCCCTACTCGGACAGTTATACTGACTTTTAAAACACCAATTCTCCCCACAACTATAAAGGCTGGATACCTCAGATGTCATGTTAGACCATACATTCCCAATCCGGTACGGTGCTTCAAGTGCCAAAAATTTGGTCATTCACAAACGGTATGCAGAGGTGTAGTCACTTGTGCTGCTTGCGGTTCTAAAGAACACACACATACCGATTGTAACAAGGAAACTCAAAACTGTCCTAATTGCCATGGAAATCATTCTGCCTTCTCTAAGGACTGCGATCAATGGAAACGAGAGAAGAATATTCAGAAATATAAAATAGAGCATAAGGTGTCATATCAAGAGGCAAAAAAACAATTTACAACTCCTGTCAAATCATCTACGTATGCATCAATTACTCAACGACTACGCTCAATATCAACTCAAACTGACTGCTCAGTCCCTCCAAATATCTCTATATCTGGTTGGGCTAAATCAGTACTTTCTTCATCAAAGGAACACTCTCCCTCCAGATATGTAACAAAAGAAGTAAATACACCAGTAACAGTTCCTCCAGATAAGAATCCAAAACAGCAACAGAAAGAACAAATCAAGAGCTCTGAAAGAAGTGATAAATACAAACTCAGATCTGATACCATGGACATCGATGAAAAAGCAGGCGATGACGATACAATTCTTGAAATTCATCCAGAAGATGACATCGACACAGGCAGACCAGTATTCTCAAAGAAGGAAAAGGGGAAACTAGACAGGCGTAAGCAGACTACTTCACGGATGTTAGCAGACACCAGTTAAAACCAAACAATGAGTACAGTTATTCAGTGGAATTGCCGTGGGCTCCGTGGTAACGTAGATGACTTTTACGATCTATTAAGTAAATATAAGCCTGTTGCAGTGTGCCTTCAAGAAACCAATCTCACAAATACAGTGTCTATGACAATTAAACATTATACTATATATAGAAAAGATAGAAGTTCCTCTAACTCAGCTCATGGAGGAGTAGCAGTCATAGTGAACTCTGTAGTTCCCTGTAGACCTATCCCCATGCAAACATCTTTAGAGGCAGTTGCAGTTCGTGTCACCATTGGTATAACAGTAACATTAGTTTCGTTGTATCTATCGCCAAACCATTCATACAGCCTTGATGATTTAGATGATATAGTTAAGCAAATACCTGTTCCCTTTTGTATTATGGGTGACTGGAATGGCCATCACCCCCTATGGGGTTCCCAACATCTTGACTCTAGAGGACAGATAATAGAAAAATTTTTAGATAAACATAATCTAACTATTCTAAACACTGGTGATCACACATACATACACTCTCCATCTGGTTCAAGTTCAGCTATTGATCTTTCAATATGCTCCCCAACAATATTTCCTATCATAGACTGGACTGTTACTGACAACCCTTGTGGTAGCGATCACTTTCCTATCATCTGTACTTTTAGCTCAAGTTCTCCTCCCCAGAGAGAAATTAGGACAAGCTGGAAATTTGAAAAGGCTAACTGGACTAAATACCAGGAAATAGCTCGAATAGATACTGCCGTCATAACAACCCTCACAATTGATTCTGCAGTCAGGTATACTACACGAAAAATAATGAAAGCATCGGAGGCTGCTATTCCAAAATCTTCATCCAAAATCAGGCTTCATCCAAAAATGTGGTGGAATGAAGCATGTAACAATGCTAAAAAAGAAAGAAATAAGTACTGGAATCTGTTTCGAAAATATCCAACTACAGCCAACCTCCTACAGTTTAAGAGAGCCAGAGCTAAAGCTCGTCATATAAGACGAGAGAGTAAAAAAGAAGCATGGGCACGTTTCGCTTCCACCATAAACAGATCCACAGATACTTCTAAAATATGGAAAAAGATCAAACGAATTAATGGCAAATACACACAAACAATTTCTCCTATTCTACTCGTAAGAGGGAAGGAAATTTCTGAACCTCTGGAGATTGCCAATATCTTAGGTAATTCATTTGAAACACTTTCAGCTGTTGCCACATATGAACCAGCATTTCAATTGTTAAAATCCCGGACAGAAAAATACAAACTAAAATTTAATACTGCCGTCCCATATTCGTATAACCTACCTCTGACCATGATTGAATTGCGCAGTGCACTTTCCCAATTAAAGAATAGTGCTCCAGGCCCCGATGGAATTTTTTACACCATGATCTTTCATTTAAGTGAGGATTCATTAACTGCCCTATTACAACTGTATAACAGAATTTTTCTAGAGGAGTATTACCCTGCTAGCTGGTGCCATTCTTATGTGCTAGCTTTCCCGAAACCAGGAAAAGACCACACAGATCCCAGAAACTACCGCCCTATTTCTCTAACCAGTTGTCTGGGAAAAACATTAGAAAAAATAGTTAATGCTAGATTGACGTGGTTTCTAGAAACGGAAAACATTCTAAGTCCAAACCAACATGGCTTCCGGAGAAGAAGATCTACACTTGATCTCATTATCAAAGCAGAAACAAATATCCGGAACGCTTTCCTCAGAAACGAGCACCTAGTCATGATATGCGTTGACATAGAGAAAGCCTTCGATACAACTTGGCGATATGGGATTCTTCAGGACTTACATAAATGTGGACTTCGGGGTCATCTGCCGATATTCATTAAAAACTTTCTAGGCAATAGATCATTTCAAGTCCGATTCCATTCATCATTGTCTCGAGCATATGTACAAGAAGAGGGAGTTCCCCAAGGTTCAGTGTTGAGCGCTACACTCTTTGCCATTAGGATTGATGCCATAACCAAGTGTATACCTAATACAGTTGATGCATACCTATATGCTGACGATCTTGCCATCTCATGTCACTCTCAAAATATGCGACTAATTGAAAGACAACTACAAGGTACTATTAACAAAATAGTCTCTTGGGCCAAAAACAACGGATATCGACTTTCTAAACCAAAAACAACAGCAGTACACTTCTGTCGCAAACGTTCTTTACATCCTGATCCAGACCTACAGTTAGATTCTCATCGTATTACTTTCCAGCCTAGTATTAGATTCCTTGGTGTAATTTATGATAAAAAATTAAACTTCCTGGAGCATATAAAACATATCCGTACAAGTTGTCTTAGAAAACTAAATCTTCTGAGAGTAGTTTCCTCCATGTCATGGGGCGCAGATCGCTACATGTTGCTACAGCTATATCGATCGCTGATTAGATCCAGGTTAGACTACGGGTCTCCTGCATATGACTCGGCCAGACCGAGTGCACTTAAATGGCTCGATCCTGTACATCATAGTGCCCTACGAATTGCACTGGGGGCTTTTCGTACTTCACCAATCTTAAGTCTATATACCGAAGCCTATGAGCCACCGCTACATCTTCGACGACAAGTTCTGTTACTAAATTACGCAGCCAAAATCAGCAGTCTTCCACATCATCCCATATGGCAATATCTCTTTATACCCAAATGGAGTAAACTTTATGAAAGTAAACCACGGCTCAATAAACCATCTGGCATTAGGCTTCAAGCTCTTATCACAAGCTGGGGCCTGAATTTTACTAACATTCTTCAGGACACTAGCATGGAAACCCAGCCATGGCAAATGCCCCCGATACATATTGATAGACACTTTCAGCAATGGGGAAAGAATAACCTTCCAGATTCCAACATTAGACAAATTCATAAGACCCACTCCTCTGAGTTTAGCACTTTCATTCAAATATATACAGATGGATCCAAAATTGGTAGTAAAGTTGGTACCGCTGTAGTATTACCAAATATCACCATCTCCAGACAGCTTCCGTCTGAATGCAGTACTTATACCTCAGAACTATACGGCATTGTTCTAGCTCTAGAGAATATCAAAGAAGAGTCGTGTACCAAATCCATCATATATACGGACTCATTGAGTGCTGTTAATTCTCTACAGCGTCAATTCTTCCCTAGTCATCCGCTGGTACAAAAAATTTGGGCACAGCTACTAGAACTTCACGGACATGGACAGCTAGTAATATTTTGTTGGATCCCTGGACACGCTGGAATACTAGGAAACGAGCAGGCAGATCTAGCTGCTAAATGTGCTACAAATGTGATACCATCTAATTTCAGGACTCCTTATATTGACCATAAATCCATTATCAAACAGATGTATAAACAACAGTGGACACGCATGTGGCAAGGTCAAGCAAATAATAAACTTCTTGAAATCAAGAGAGAACCCAAGCAATGGCAATCCAGTCTGAGACGAAACAGAAAAGAAGAAACCATCCTAGCCAGATTACGCATTGGTCATACATTCCTCACACATAGCTACCTACTAACAAACGATGATCCTCCACAATGCAGCAACTGCTTATGTTCACTAACAGTAAAACATATCATCCTGGAATGCCCGCTATATCTGCAAGAACGGAAATCTGCTTTCTTCTCTCATTTTCATAACTCCAGCCGGTTATCATTACAGAATGTTCTAGGAGATCGTGAGGACATGAATGACATTTTTCTCTTTCTAAAATTGATAAATAAATATCACAATATATGAACCATATCATGTGTAAGACAAACTAAGAAGATATTAGACAGTAACCAGTGCATTATAGCCTAAGTTGCTGATGCACCAACAAATTTAACAACAACAACAACAACAACAACAACAGCCATTCGCAATGCTTTCGTTAAACATGAGCATCTAGTAATGGTTTCTATAGATATACAGAAGGCTTTTGACACCACCTGGCGACATGGCATACTTAGTGATCTTTATTCTCTCGGTCTACGGGACAATCTTCCCATATTTGTTCAGAACTTTTTATACACTAGATCGTTTCAAGTAAAATACCAAAACGACCTCTCTACAACTTTCATTCAGGAAGAAGGTGTCCCTCAGGGATCTGTACTGAGTGCCACTCTCTTTGCTCTTAGAATCGATTCCATCACTAAACAGCTTCCAAACACAGCTGAATCATATCTTTACGCGGATGACCTTTCCATTTCCTGTCATTCCCAAAGCATGAGATCAATTGAAAGGCAGCTTCAGATATCACTGAATAAAATACAACAATGGGCCAACCTTAACGGCTATCGACTCTCACAACAGAAAACAGTTGCTATCCATTTTTGTCGACAATGCAAGCTCCATCTGGATCCTGAACTTCAAATTTCCAATGTCTCCATCCCAGTCACTACTAACATCAGATTTCTAGGATTAATCCTTGACAACAAATTAAATTTCTTAGACCATATTAAAAATGTACGTACTTCCTGTTTAAAAAAGTTAAATATACTGAGAACTTTATCCGCCCTAACCTGGGGTGCAGATCGCACCTCCTTACTTCGGTTATACAGGGCATTAATCCGATCCCGTCTCGATTATGGTGCACCTGTCTATGATTCTGCCAGAGCAAGTGCTTTGCGCTGGCTTGATCCAGTTCAGCACAGCGCCTTGAGGACTGCACTTGGGGCTTTCAGAACATCACCAGCACATAGCCTCTACATCGATGCACATGAGCCCCCTTTAACTCTACGTAGGAAAACACTGCTACTGAAGTATGCCGTTAAAATACAAAGTTGTGCCTCGCATCCAATTCAGCGATACTTATTCAATCCACCATTAGAAAACCTCTACAGAATTAAGCCTAACATAGTAAAACCAGCTGGTCTTCGCCTTCTTGAACTGATGCAGGTTTGGAATGTCCCCATACATTCTGTACAAGAAGTAGTAACATGCGCTCAACCACCATGGACGTGTACTCCTCTACCCACCTGTGACACTTACCTTAGCCAGTGGGGAAAAAATGTTCTTCAAGAATCAAATGTGAAACAACTTCATGCAATTCACACTCACAGATATTTTGACTTTTCTCCAATTTATACAGATGGCTCTAAATCTAACTCAAACGTTGGAGCAGCAGCAGTGTTCCTAAATACCACTATTTCAGCATCCCTTCCACCTGAATTCAGCATATTCTCAGCAGAATAATATGCAATTAAACTAGCCTTAGAAAATCTCTGTTCTGACTGCTCATTAAAATTTGTTATTTACACTGACTCCCTCAGCTCAATTATGGCATTATCTAACTCCACAGATAAAGATCACCCTTTTCTAAATGAAATTAGAAGATTATTACTGCAGATTGAAGAGCGCCACCAACTGATCACCTTCTGCTGGATTCCGGCACATTCTGGAATCTCTGGTAATGAACTGGCCGATAAAGCTGCCAAAAATCCATCTACCTTAAATTTAACCAATATACCTGTTCCAGCATCAGACTATCCACAAATCATTCGTTGTGCATGCCTAACAGAATGGACAGCACTCTGGCACTCTCAAACAAATAACAAACTTTTTCAATTTAAACAGGATCCTAGAATTTGGCGTTCCAGTGTCCGTTCATCAAGACGAGAAGAAGTACTTCTTTCAAGATCAAGAATAGGCCATACACATTTGACTCACCTTCATTTACTCACAGGAGATGATCCACCACAGTGTCCACATTGTTCTCTAAATTTGACTGTGAAACACATTCTCATTGAATGCCCACACTATAATCAAGACAGAAATACAACCCTACTATCTTTGGTTAACCTTCGGAAACCAATAACCCTAGAGAATGTCATTGGTGACAATGCAAATATTCCTGAATTTTTTAATTTTCTGAAGAAAATTGGACTTTTTACTCATTTCTGATGGCCCCGGGTGCCAAGCGAATGTGATCGAGCGTTTTCTCTGTGCTTAAAAAGTGATTATATAAAAGCGATTTAAAGTTATATTAAGTTACTGCCCTTAAGAAATTTATTTTTTATATCAGCTACTGTCACAAAAAGTACTTGTACAGAGCAAGAAAGAAAAGCTACCTTTCTTTATTTTTCATACTTCTTTTACTAACACTTAATACTCTACGCTTGGTCACACCGGGCACTGCTCCTGCCTCCTCGTGGCGGGGCCGGAAGTCTTGGCAGAAAAGCTCATCTGCCAAGGACTAAAAGGAGCAAACATGGATCAACATGCCTTTCCGCCTCTCGAGCCGACAAGCTCTCGGCCAGAGTTAGACCCTGACCATAATACGTCGCAACCCAAGAGGTTGAAAACCACTTCCTCAGCGACAAATTGTCCTGCATTTCTTATAATGCACTCTCTTGCAGATCAGCCTCTCAGTAAGCTCTCTCCGTTCCTTATCCAGAAACAACTGGAAAGTTTGGCAGGATCTCCTAAGACAGTCAGGAGATTACAATCAGGCGACCTGCTATTGGAAACAGCGAACAGTAGACATTCAGAGAAACTGCTAAAACTTACAAGGTTTGCTGGAATTCCAGTAAAGGTTTCTCCCCATGCCACCCTAAATACATCTAAGGGTGTTATATCCAGCTGGGATCTATTGAATGTCACGGAGGAGGAGTTAACACAAGAGCTTCAAGATCAAAATGTCACTGCTGTGAAAAGAATTATGGTGAAAAGAGAAAATATACTCACACCTACAAGGAATATTATTCTAACTTTTAACACGCCAAATCTACCACCATCGATAAAAGCAGGCTACCTACTCTGCCGCATTAGACCATATATTCCTAACCCATTGAGATGTTTTAAGTGCCAGAAGTATGGCCACTCTCAAACGGCATGCAGAGGAAACCAGGTTTGTCCTAATTGTGGGTCCGCTGACCACACCCAAACTGACTGCTTGGCAAAAGAAATGACTTGTCCCAACTGTAAGGGAAACCATCCTGCCTACTCAAGGACGTGCGATAGATGGAAAACTGAAAAGCAAATCGTTAAATATAAGATTGAAAATAAAGTGAGCTTTCAGGAAGCACGGAAATTAATTGCTCCCAGTATGAATAAACGTACGTACGCCAATATTACGCAAAAATATCAATCAGTAGCCACTCAAACTGATGTTACAGTCCCTTCTACCACCTCAATCTCTGACTGGGCTCGGACTGTTCTCTCTCAGCAACAGTCCAATGTCCCGAAACAGTTGAACCAGGCAAGTAATACTGCACTTACAGTACCAGCTACAACTTCTTCTCCTTCCCCAGTGATTTCTTCTATACCGAATAATCGCAACTCAAATTTAAAAAAGAATATCCAAGAAACGTCTATGGATACTATTGACTCATCCAGACAGGAAGAACCGATCTTAGAAATATATGCGGAAGAAGAAATGGACACCGGTCGACCATTATTCCCAAAAAAAGATAAACCAAGGCCTGAACGTCACAAGACAGTCACATTAAAAAAACAGTCAGAAGCAGCTTCTTCTACTAAACATCAGTAATGCCTTACATTCTACCCCTCGACGTGGGCACCTGTACGTGGTGAGGGGACCTCCCAGTGACGCTGCTGGACTCCCAGACTAGCATCACTGGGATCCAACGCCCACAGCCCAGGTTCCAGGCTTACATCAATGGAATCCGGCGTGTTTGCCGTGCGCTGCGACCCGTGGAAATTCGGAAAGGGGGATCCTGGTGGTTGAGGGGCCCAGCTTCAATACACCACTTTGGCCCCTGCTTCGACAAGACGGGTGGTCCTGGAAGGCCCGGCTAGGATCAATCGGCTAGTAGGCTCGCCTGCGAGGGTCAACCGTGTCAATGCCACGCCCCTACCCTCATGGTCCGAGGGACAGGATTCAGGCTGGCGGCGGTGCGGGTATAGTGTCTGGGTAGCCCTGGCGTCCCACTCCCGAGCGCATTTATTGCATGCCGGGTAGTGGGCGTCCCTTTGGGCTCCGTGGTGGGTGGGGAGCCCGGGCACTGAACAATTAAAAAAACTCCATGAATCCTGATAAACGTATTCCTTCAGGGGCCCCAACCCGGTCCCTATCTGAAAATAACGACGGAGAGGCAGATAGCATTATTGCTACAAAGAGGCAGCGAACCGAACTACCATCAGGGCCTGTCCCAAGGTTCTTAATAATGCATTCCACCAATGAAACACCGATTGGTAAAATGTCACCCTTTTTTATACAAAAAGGGTTGGATGGGTTAGTAGGTACACCCAAGTCAGTTAAGAGGCTCCGTTCTGGGGACCTCTTGATTGAAACAAAAAATGACGGGCAGTCTGAACATCTACTCCGAGTAACATCAATCGGAGGTATACCCATAACAGTGACACCACACAGAACACTAAATTCATCGAGAGGTGTCATTTCGGAGTGGGACCTTCTCGACGTCACCGAGGAGGAAATCTGCTCCGAATTACAACCACAGGGAGTTACTGCCGTCAAGAGAATCACTGCGCGAAGGGATGGGAAAATTGTTAAAACCAGGAGTGTTATCCTGACTTTTAGCTCTCCCAAACCTCCTGATGAGATTAAAGCTGGATACATCAACTGTCCAGTACGTCCATACATTCCGAACCCTTTACGGTGTTTTAAATGTCAGAAGTATGGACATTCTCAAATGGCCTGCCGTGGAGTCCTTGCATGCGCCCGGTGCGGTGCAAAGGACCACGAAACAACAGCATGTTCAGCCACTAAACCCACCTGCATTAACTGTGAGGGAGAACATCCGGCCTATTCAAGGGCATGCCAGAGGTGGAAAGAAGAAAAAGAGATTCAACGGCTGAAGGCAGAGCTAAACATATCGTACCAGGAGGCAAGAAAAGCAGTGAAACCTCTTAACATCAAAAAACCTACCTACGCCCAGAAGGTAGCAGGGAGATGTTCGATTGGGACTCAGACGGACATGTCTGTCCCTCCAAAAGAATCATTTACTCCCATTGCACGTTATCTTTTAAGCTCCCAAAAACCTGCACAAAAGGACCAGTCAGCTGCCACTCCTATATCGATACCTCCTAATGCTCCACAAGTAACAAAAGCAAAAGAAAAGAATAAGAAAGGGGAAGTAACACCTAGTACCCAGGAAAACATGGATGTCGAGCAGAAGGAGGTACATGATGAGTCAGTTTTGGAACTCTTCACTGAGGAAGAAATGGACACAGGACAGCGTCCGTACTTCCCCAGGAAAGATAAATCCAAGACTGACAAAATTAAGCCCTCAGCACCTCGGAAGCCGCCTGATGGACCCACCAAGTCCAAATAATGGCTAAATTCCTACAGTGGAATTGTCGTGGATTCCGGCAAAATACTGACGACATCAAGGCACTCCTGCAAAAGCACAAACCAGTTTGCTTTTGCTTACAGGAGACTTATTTAAAGGCAAATGATGACCCCACCATGCATAACATTACCATCATTCGTAAGGATAGAATTGTGGATGGTTCTGCCCACGGAGGAGTCGCAATCCTCGTCGGCAACCAGATCCCATTTCAGGCATTGCAGCTTACAACTAGCATTGAAGCTGTAGCAATTCGCCTTACAGTGGGGTCCTTATTAACTGTCTGCTCTGTTTATTTGCCACCTGGGATTGACATCCCCCAGAAAGACCTTGATGATCTTATCATGCAATTGCCTTCCCCTTGTTTAATTCTTGGGGATTTCAATGGACATAACACTCTGTGGGGTAGTGCTGACATCAATGGAAGGGGACGAGTCATAGAGCATATGCTCACTGACAATGATCTCTCCCTCCTAAATGTGGGAACAAACACCTTCTTCCACATGCCTACCCGTACATTCTCTGCCATTGATCTTTCTATCTGCTCCCCTTCTCTCCTTCCTTCACTTACTTGGGAAGTAGAAGAAAATCCATATGGAAGTGATCACTTCCCCGTGATAACAACCCTAACTAGTGGTAGACCCTGCCTGCCATTTAGTTTACCGCGGTGGAAGATTGATCAGGCTGACTGGAATGCCTTTCAATATCTGGCAAACTTTGACATCACTACAGTCAGTCAGGAGCCAATCAATGAGGCAGTCATGTATGTCACAGAAACGATTGTCCAAGCAGCTGCAATTGCAATCCCAAAATCATCCAGCCGGTTCCCACTATTCCCCAAACCTTGGTGGAATTCAGAATGCACGGCAGCAAAAAAAGCACAAAACAAAGCGTGGGGGATATTCCGCCGATATCCCACCACTGAAAATTTAATATCATTCAAACGTGCACGTGCAAAAGCACGTTATGTACGACATCAGAGTCAAAGGAAATCTTGGATTCGTTTTACATCTTCCATAACTCAGGCTGCTAGCTCAAAAGTAGTCTGGGATAAGATCCGGAAAATGAAGGGAAAATATCCACCATGCCCTTCAGTGATCCTCGAACACAACGGATGTCCAATTGCAGATCGAACTGCAGTTGCAAACAGTCTAGGGGAAACATTTGCAAAAATCTCTGCGATAACATCTTTTCCCACGGAGTTTTTGGCCCTGAAAAAGAAAATTGAGAAAAACCCACCGAACTTCTCTTCAAAAGGGCTTGAATCGTATAACAAGCCCTTTTTACATGAAGAGTTAAATGCAGCACTTGCCCTCACGCATGCAAGTGCTGTAGGGCCCGATGACATCCACTACGAAATGTTAAAACACCTTTCACCACAATCTAAGGATCACCTTTTAATTCTGTTTAACAGAATTTTTATTCAGAAACAATTTCCGGATTCCTGGCAAAGGGCTATCGTCCTTGCTTTTCCAAAACCAGGAAAAGATCCCAGCAATCCAAGTAACTATCGTCCTATTGCTCTGACAAGCTGTTTGTGCAAAGTCCTGGAAAGAATGGTTAATGCACGCCTCGTATGGTATTTAGAAACAAATGGTTTGCTTTCCAGGACACAGTGCGGCTTCCGAAGAAATAGATCCACTCTCGATCATTTAATCCGATTGGAAACGTCCATTCGTGATGCTTTTATTAAATCCGAGCATTTGGTAGCAGTTTTCTTTGATATTGAAAAAGCGTACGACACAGCCTGGCGATTTGGAATTTTAAAAGACCTCTATAACTTTGGTCTTAGAGGTAACCTTCCTGTTTTTATTAAAAACTTTGTTTCAAATCGCCAATTTCAAGTCCGTTTAGGATCCACCCTCTCTCGAGTTTTCTCTCAGGAAGAGGGAGTCCCACAAGGATCCGTTCTAAATGTTACGCTTTTCGCAATTAAAATAAACTCTATCACAGAACAACTTCCTCCCACTGTAAACAATGCCCTCTATGTAGACGACTTTGCTATATTTTGCAATTCATGCAATATGAGGGTCATTGAAAGGCAACTGCAGAAAACCATTGATCGTCTCACAGCTTGGTCTTTAGCTAATGGGTTCAGATTTTCATCACAGAAGACCGTTTGTGTACACTTCTGTCGCAAACGTAATCTTCATCCTGACCCAGAATTAAGGCTTGGGCAAAATAACATCCCAGTTGTAGCAGAATTCAAATTCCTTGGACTTATTTTCGACAAAAAGCTGACATTTTTACAACACATTCGTCAGCTGAGGACAAGATGTGTCAAAGGGCTTAACATCCTTCGTGCCCTTTCGTCAACCTCGTGGGGCGCAGATCGTTCTACCCTTCTTCGCCTTTACCGAGCACTCGTCCGTTCCAAACTCGACTATGGGTCTCAGGTTTATGGTTCTGCTAGAGATAGTGCACTTCGGTGGTTAGATCCAATCCACCATCAAGCCATCCGGACAGCCACTGGAGCATTTCGCACATCTCCTGTCCAAAGCCTTTACGTTGAAGCAAATGAACCATCTCTGTGTCTTCGTCGTATGCAGTTGTCGTTACAGTACGCCTTCAAATTAAAATCCCTGCCCGATCATCCCACGTGGCCATCCGTGTTTGAGCCGCGCTGGGAAAACCTCTACAACACGCGTCGGACAGCCAACAAACCTTTTGGTATTCGAATTCAAGGGCTGTTGAATGAACTAGGCTTGACGGTAGACAACGTTGCCCAGTCACCAAGGCAATTCCTTCCACCCTGGCATGCCTGTTTTCCAACTTGTGACTTCTCCCTTAAGATCTGGGAGAAGGCTACTACACCGCCATCTGTCTACCAGCAACTCTTTGCATCACATAGACAGCAGTATTCTGACTTTGTGCCTGTCTATACAGATGGCTCAAAGTTAGAATGTTATGTGGGATCTGCTGTTGTGTTCCCTCACAAAACATTGTCTTATAAGATCCCACATGAAAGTAGCATTTATACTGCGGAGTTGCGTGCTATAGAAACAGCCCTAGATCACATTAAAAATCACGACTACCAGAGGTATATGATCTATTGCGATTCATTAAGCGTGTTACAGGCTCTAGTATCGGTGGGGTATAACCCTCATCCGATCCTGTCCAGGATCCGGCACATTCTATTTTCTCTTGTAGAATTGGAGTTTGATATTCGCTTTTGCTGGATCCCAAGCCACATTGGGATTCGGGGAAATGAACTAGCTGATACCGCTGCCAAATCAGCCATTTCCCTGGATAGTCATTGCCTGTTAGTCCCCTATACAGACTACAGGCAAATAATACGCTCTAGATTATATTCCCAATGGCAAGATTCTTGGCACGGACAGACCACAAATAAACTACGTCATATTAAGCCTGTAATTACGCAATGGCTGTCCAGTTTACGCAGGGTCCGAAGAGAGGAAGTTGTTCTTGCTCGGCTCCGCATAGGTCATAGTCATCTAACCCATTCCTACTTGCTGAGGGCGGATGACCCACCTATGTGCAAGATGTGTAATGTCATTTTAACCATCAGTCATATTTTAATAGAATGTCCTACTTTTATTGAAGCACGGTGCTTGTGTTTTACCGCTTTTAATAATTTGACTGAGCCATTTACACTCAGTCAGTTAATAGGCGACAGAGACAACATGTCTGACGTTTTTAACTTTTTACATTCTATTAATTTCTATACAAAGATATAAGTTTTATACTTTTAATTACTACCTCTTTTACCTAAAAACTAATTGCCTGACGTGGTAGCCTTGGCTACCAAAATTTTTAGTAGTATTTTAAATGTGACTTGGCGCATTATGGTCTTAGCTGCCGATGCGCCATAAAAAATCAAATCAAATCAAATCAAATCAAAGCCTTACATTCTACAATGGAATTGTAGAGGATTTCGTAGCAACCTTAACGATATTCAAGTCTTAATTAACCGCTACTCTCCAGTTGGTTTCTGTCTACAGGAAACCTATCTAACTCCGCAAATTTCCACCAACATAAAGAACTATGTAATCTATCGGCACGATCGTAATAATTCAAATACTGCCCGTGGGGGTGTGGCCATCTTAGTCAGCTCAAATATCCCGACCAAGCAAATTTTTTTGCAAACTACAATTGAAGTTGTCGCCGTACGTTTGATAACCCAGATTGCTTTAACACTGGTATCAGTCTATCTCCCACCAAGTCATACCTTCTCTTACCAAGACCTTGAAAACCTGCTAATGCAACTAGAACCCCCTGTCTATCTCTTGGGTGATTTCAATGGCCACAACCCCTTATGGGGATCGACAAAATTAGATATCCATGGCCGCTTAATTGAAACCTTTCTGGATAAGGAAAACCTTACTGTTCTTAATACTGGTGCACCTACTCACATACAACTACCAACTGGACAAACCTCTGCAATCGATCTATCAATATGTTCCCCGATTCTGTATCCAATTATAGAATGGTCTGGTATAGACGATCCCATGGGCAGCGACCATTTTCCGATTATTTGCGACCTGCTCACTGCACAACCACCATTAATCATACCCTGCAGGAAATGGAAGTTTTCTCAAGCCAACTGGGTCAAATTTCAATCAGTTGTCACCCTGGATGAACAATATATACAAACACAGTCGATAGATGAAGCCACAGAGTATATCACTTCACATATAATATCTGCAGCTAAATGTTCGATTCCATTGTCGAATCCCCAGTCCCGACGGCACCTTAACTATTGGTGGAATCAAGAATGCACAATAGCTAAGAAGTTAAAAAATAAAGCGTGGAATTTATTTCGTAGATCCCCAACCACAGCTAATCTTATCAATTACAAGAAACTAAGAGCAAAAGCACGTCGCACTCAAAGAGAAGCAAAGAAGAATTCTTGGATTCGGTTTGCATCCACCATAAACAGAAACACTAACTCCAGGTTAATATGGAAGAAAATCAGGCAGATTTCTGGAAAATTTCCAACCACCCCTTCACCAATTCTTTCATGGAATGGGCAAGAACTATCTGCTCCTCAAGACATTGCAAATGCCTTGGCTAAAACTTTTGCCGAAGTTTCTGCGGCATCAAATTATTCTCCGGATTTCCAGAAAATAAAGACCCAGACTGAACAACGAGCCATCAACTTTCGAACTTCAGTTTTCTTTCCATATAATCAGCCTCTGCAATATCATGAACTTATACATGTCATTAAAACAACACGCAACAGTGCCGCTGGACCAGATGGAATCTCTTACATTATGTTACAACACCTTGGTGAGAGAAATTTACAAATACTGCTGGTCTATTATAACCGGATATTTATGGAAACCATTTATCCCAGCTCTTGGCATCATGCCACAGTTCTTGCCTTTTTGAAACCCGGTAAAGATCCTACCAGTCCTAACAGTTATAGACCTATTTCTCTATCCAGTTGCCTCGGTAAATTACTTGAAAAAATGATCCATAATCGCCTTGTTTGGATCATCGAAACGCAACAACTAATTAGCAATAATCAGCATGGCTTTCGAAAGAACAGGTCCTCCTTAGATCTCATGATCAAAGCTGAGTTTGCAATTCGTAATGCCTTTGTGAAAAACGAACATCTTGTTATGGTTTCCATAGACATAGAAAAGGCATTTGATACTACCTGGCGTCGTGGCATTCTCAGTGACCTCCATGCTCTAGGTCTACGAGGCAACCTTCCTATATTCATCAGGAACTTTCTCAGGACTCGTTCGTTCCAAGTTCAATACCGCAACTCGCTTTCTATGACATTTTTACAGGAAGAAGGAGTGCCACAAGGGTCCATACTTAGTGCAACCCTGTTTGCCCTAAGAATCGATTCCATCACAAAAGATCTTCCAAATACTGTTGAGACCTACCTTTATGCCGATGATCTCTCTATTTCTTGCCATTCTCTGAATATGAGATCCATTGAACGGCAGCTGCAGATATGTTTAAATAAAGTCCAAAGGTGGGCAGAGTTAAATGGCTATCATCTATCACAGCAGAAAACTGTTGCAATCCACTTTTGTAATCAACGGAAAATGCATACAGATCCCGAACTTCAGATGCAAAACTTTACTGTTCCAGTGACTAACAGCATCAAATTCTTGGGCTTAATCCTTGACAGGAAACTGAATTTCCTTGAGCACATTAAATCTGTGCGTATATCCTGCCTCAAAAAGCTGAACATACTAAGAGCTTTATCTGCCTTGTCTTGGGGAGCAGATCGTACATCTTTGTTGCTCTTATATAGAGCATTGATCAGATCCCGATTGGATTATGGTGCTCCTCTTTATGATTCCGCCCGTAAGAGTACATTGAAATGGCTGGATCCTATACAGCATAGCGCATTGCGGATTGCACTTGGTGCTTTCAGGACATCTCCTACTCATAGCTTGTACATTGAAGCTGATGAGCCCCCCCTTCACCTCCGCAGAAAAACGCTGCTTCTAAAGTATGCAGCCCGAATACAAAATTGTGGTCATCATCCTGTTCAGCCATACCTCTTTAATCCACCACTTCAAAACCTCTATAGAAATAAACCCAGTAAAATAAGACCAGCAGGCTTACGCCTCATTGAGTTAATGCAGAGTTGGAATGTTCAGATTTTCAACAGGCAACATTTAATGAATTACTCCCAACCGCCATGGATTCCGCCTCCTCAGTTATATTTCGATACTTATCTTGACAAATGGGGAAAGAATCGTCTACCAACACTCAATATGAAGCAACTCCATGCAAGTCATAGGCCCCGAGTGCCAAGCGAGTGATCTAGCGATTTACAAAGCGAATTTGAAAGCGTTTTTCTAAAGAGAAGTTGTTAAAGAGATTTTCAAAGGCTTTACTTTCAAAGTTATTTATTTTCTGGCTCTTGTTAAATAAAGAAGGAAGCCTCCTACAAGAAAGGAAAGACACCTTTCTTTTGTATATATAACTACTTTTCTAACACACTAACCACTAACCTTTATCGCTTGGTCACTGGTGGCACCGCTCCTGCCTCCACGTGGCGGGGCCGGTAACCTGGGGGATAAATCAACCCTCGGGGCTAAAAGGAGCAGTAATGGAAACGAATGAATTTCCACGTATAGAGCCCAAGAATGCTCAATATGACAATCATGAACCCGACCATGACTTCTCTACCACGAAGAGAATGAAAAAAGATGCAGGCAGACAGGAATCACCAGCCTTCCTAATTATCCATTCTCTGTTGGCACAGCCTGTTAGCAAGCTCTCCCCTTTCATAATCCAACGATGTCTGGAACATGCAGCAGCATCACCAAAAATGGTGAAACGTCTCCAATCCGGGGACTTGCTAATAGAGACTTCTCTCCCAAGACATTCTGAACAACTATTGAAACTCACCACTTTAAGCGGAATTCCAATACAAGTCACTCCACATAACACCCTTAATTCGTCCAAGGGAGTGATTACTGAGTGGGATCTACTGAACGTGTCCGAAGAAGAAATAGTACAGGAACTAAAGACACAAAATGTAACTCAAGCAAAAAGAATCATGATACGAAAAGATGGTACCTTAGTCCCAACACGTAACATAATTCTAACATTCAATTCACCGAATCTACCAGCATCAGTCAAAGCAGGTTACCTAAATTGCCGTGTTCGACCCTTTATCCCAAACCCCTTAAGATGCTACAAATGCCAGAAATTTGGACACTCCCAAACAGCATGCCGTGGCGTTTCAACATGCCCAAACTGTGGCTCCACATCTCATACCCAGTCAGAATGCAAAGCACAAACTCCTCAGTGTCCTAACTGCAGGGGAAGCCATCCAGCATGCTCTAAAGAATGTGACCTCTGGAAGATAGGCAAGAAAATACAAAAATATAAGACTGAAAATAAAGTCTCCTATCAAGAAGCTAGGAAACAAATCAAACTGATCATGCCAAATAGCTCTTATGCCTCGGTTATCCACTCTCACCAATCAGTAGCATGTCAGACGGAAGTGTCACTCTCTCCAGATAAATCGATTGCAGACTGGGCTCGATCAGTTCTCACGACCCAGCCTACATCAAAGCCAAACACAGTAGATCAATGTATGAATACACCCCTTACGGTTCCAACCCAGGTCATAACCCAAGTAACAGAAAAACTGCAAAAATCAGATCCTGTCGAGGCTAATCAACCACACTCAACAAGGATGGATACTGATGATACGATTACACAAGACCTTCTTGAATTACATGCAGATGGTGAAATGGAAGATTACAATAATTCAACACGCCCCAACTTCCCCAGAAAAGAAAAACCTAAGCTGGATCGTCACAAACAGCCCACTTATAAAAAGCAGTCGGATTCATCTCCCTCTTACAAATCTAAATAATGGAACAGATCATCCAATGGAACTGTAGAGGCCTTCGCAGTAATATCGATGATATCCATGAATTAATTCACCACCACAAACCTCTTGCAATGTGCTTGCAAGAAACGAATTTGACACCTCAGATCTCAATCAAAATAAAAAATTATACCTTGTTCAGACAAGACAGAGCTGGCACTAACAGTGCTCACGGAGGAGTAGCAATACTCGTGGAGTCAAGCATCCCCTCCAGACGCATCCATTTACAAACCTCCTTGGAAGCTGTTGCCGCTCGCGTTGTAAATGGTATTACACTGACACTGGTTTCAATATATCTTCCACCAAATCATCAATATACCATTCAAGAAATCGAAGACCTTGTCTTGCAGTTACCATCTCCCTTTTGTATCCTAGGAGACTTTAATGCCCACCATCCAATATGGGGTTCCCCTATATCAGACAAACGAGGGAAGCTTATTGAAATGTTGATAGACAGGCAAAATTTAACTTTACTAAATACTGGCACTCCCACATATATCCATCTCCCTACAGGTTCAACTTCTACAATAGACCTTACCATTTGTTCCCCAATCCTCTTTCCAAGTATAGAGTGGGTAACTCTAAGCGATCCTTATAGCAGTGACCACTATCCCATAATCTGCAAAATTCAAACATCCTGTTCCTTCCCAACAGAAAATCCAATGAAATGGAAATTTTCAAGAGCTGACTGGACGAAATACAGAACACACATATCATTTGACAACTACATTATTCAGTCCTGTTCCATCGACAGTGTCACTGAGCACATCACAAATCAAATTCTGTCAGCTGCATCCGCTACCATTCCTCAATATCAAGTAAGAAATAGACGAAAGACAAATTACTGGTGGAACGAAGACTGCAGTCATGCGAAAAAAGAGAAAAACAAAGCGTGGAACCTTTTCCGCAAACACCCAACCACCTCCAATCTTATTAGTTATAAACGTCTCAGAGCAAAAGCCCGTTTCATCAGACGTAAAGCGAAAAAAGAAAATTGGATAAAATTCGCCTCATCAGTAAATAAAAATACTGATATCAGATTAATCTGGAGGAAAATAAAATGTTTAAACAGTAAATTCCCTCCTTTATCCACCCCACTACTGAACTGGAATGGACAGGAGCTTACTACTCCTAAAGAAATATCAAATGCACTCGGAACCACATTTTCTCAACTGTCCTCTTCTATCACCTATGATCAAACATTTCAAAAACTTAAAACAATTGCAGAGAAATCCAGACTAAATTTCACTGAGAATTCTGCATTAACTTATAATGAACCATTTACCATGCTTGAGCTGCAACAATCCCTTAACAACTCAAGGAACAGTGCTGCTGGCCCAGATGGGATATACTATGTAATGCTGCGAAATTTGGATCAGAGATCACTCTCACTACTGCTTATATTTTTCAATCGAATTTTTTCCGAACATACCTTCCCAAGTTCCTGGAGTCATTCTTATGTACTAGCAATTGCAAAGCCCGGTAAAGATCATTCTGTTCCGCAAAATTACCGACCAATATCCCTTACCAGCTGTCTAAGCAAAACACTCGAGAAAATGTTACATCGCCGTCTCACTTGGTTCCTGGAGTCCCAAAATATGATTCACAACAACCAATTTGGATTCCGGAAAAATCGATCTTCATTGGATCTCATGATCAAAACCGAGACAAACATTAGAAAAGCCGCCTGATGGACCCACCAAGCCAAATTAATGGCTAAATTCCTACAATGGAATTGTCGTGGATTCCGGCGAAATATTGATGACATCAAGGCCCTCCTGCAAAAGCACGAGCCAGTTTGCTTTTGCTTGCAGGAAACATATCTAAAGGCAAATGATGATCCCACCATGCACAACATCACAGTTTTTCGAAAGGATAGAATTGCGGATGGCTCTGTACATGGGGGATGGCTATCCTTGTGGGTAACCAGACCCCAGTGCAGCCCTTGCTAATTACAACCAGCATAGAGGCTGTCGCAATTCGCCTTTCAGTGGGATTTTTATTAACTGTATGCTCTATCTATTTGCCACCTGGGACTGACATCTCCCAGGCAGACCTTGATGATCTTCTAACGCAGTTGCCGGCCCCGGGTGCCAAGCGTTCCGTGGCCAAGCGATTCTAGTGCGTCTGTAAAAGCGTTTTTTCCTAAAGAGATTTTCAGCGAATAGATTCTATTTTTGTTTCAACAACCGTTTTTCTTGATTTCTCGATTAAAGTAGCTCTTTCGCACTACAAGAAGTAGGCAAAGGCCCAGGAAGGAAAACCACCTTTCTGTTTCTCTTTATATTAATACTAACTTCCTAACCCAGCCGCTTGGTCACCTTGTGGCACTGCTCCTGCCTCCCCGTGGCGGGGCCGGAAACCTGGGTGGTAAAGCAAACCCCCAGGGCCAAAAGGAGCAAAACATGGACTTTGAAAACTTTCCCCCGATTCAGACAGCAAATCCAAATTCAAAGGATTTGCACCAACCTAATGATGACAAAACCAACCGAAAGAGACTGAAGACGGATGATTCCCTAATAGAACATCCGAGTTTCCTGATCCTGCATTCCTTAGCGAACCAGGCCCTAGGCAATCTATCGCCATTCCTCATACAAAAGTGTCTGGAAAATGTAGCAGGTTCCCCCAAAATGGTGCGCCGTCTCAAATCTGGTGACCTGTTGGTTGAGACTACAAGCTCTAAACATTCAGAGTACCTTCTCAAGCTCACAACATTCAATGGAATCCCTGTTAAGGTGTCACCACACGCAACACTCAATACCTCCAAGGGTGTTATCTCAGAATGGGACCTAATGAATGTTTCAGAAGAGGAAATTGTCAACGAATTGCAGGATCAGAAGGTCATACAAGCGAAGAGAATCATGATTAAGAAAGATGGCGAACTTATTCCAACTCGCAGTATCATACTGACATTTACCTCACCCAACCTACCATCATCAGTAAATGCCGGGTATTTGAACTGCCGCATTCGCCCGTATATCCCAAACCCGCTAAGGTGTTATAAATGTCAAAAATTTGGACATTCCCAAACTGTCTGTAGAGGCGATGCCGTATGCCCTAACTGTGGATCGAAGGAACATGCCCAAGCTGATTGTAAATCGCAGTCCTCACTTTGCCCTAATTGTAAAGGCAATCACCCAGCTTTCTCAAAAACATGCGATCAGTGGAAATACGAGAAGAAAATTCAAAAATACAAGATAGAAAAGAAAGTCTCATTTTCCGAAGCCAGAAAACAATTACAGCAACTAATACCGATGCCAAAACGTACATATGCCGACGCTGCTCAAAAATTTCACTCAATATCAGTTCAAACAGATACATCAATCCCGCCAAGCATCTCTATTTCTGAATGGGCTCGAACTTTACTCTCTACTGTACCTCAGTCCTCAAAGCAACAGACTTCTAATAGATCTAATAACACACCAGTCACGATACCTCCTGTTACTCTTACAACTCCTGTAAGATCTAGTCAAACAGAAAACTCTGATCCCGGTAACAAGCAGCATGCTGAATCTTTCTTCATGGACACGAATGAGACTTGCTCTCATGAAGAAACGGAAACCATTCTGGAAATTCATCCAGAAGATGTAATAGACGCCAGACCAATATTTTCAAAGAGAGACAAAATAAAAATTGACCGACAGAAACAGACTTCCAAAAAGCAGACAGACACAGCTTCCTCATTTAAATCCAAACAATGAAAAACATCATCCAATGGAACTGTAGAGGCTTTCGCAGCAATATCGACGACATCCATGAGATAATTAAGCGTTATAAACCAATTGGAATCTGTTTACAAGAGACATATTTAACACCTCAGGTGTCTACTTCGATAAAAAATTACACTCTCTTTCGGCAAGACAGACCTGCTACTAATAATGCTCACGGAGGGGTAGCGATACTTATAGATGGAAGAGTACCCTGCAAACGCATTCAGTTACAAACCAATGTTGAAATTGTTGCCACACGAATAGCCATTGGCGTTACCCTAACACTTGCTTCAATCTACCTGCCACCCAGTCGCCCTTGTACCATACATGAACTTGAAGATCTCATTCAGCAGTTGCCAACCCCTTTCTGCTTATTGGGTGACTTCAATGGACACCATCCATTGTGGGGTTCTTCTAATACAGACGGACGGGGAAAAATCATCGAAATGCTTATTGAAAGACGGAATCTAACCATATTAAATACTGGTTCGCCAACTTACCTCCACCTCCCAACAGGAACAGTCTCTTCAATAGATCTCTCTATCTGCTCTCCAATCCTTTTCCCTAGTATCCAGTGGACAGCTCTGGATGATCCACTCAATAGTGACCACTACCCTATAATATGGCCCCGGGTGCCAAGCGTTTCCGTGGCCAAGCGATTCTTGCGAGTTTATAAAGCGTTTTTCCTCCAAGTGACAGAGTTTTCCTTGTTTTTCTCTTAGAATTAATATTTTCTGTTAAGTAGCTCTACTTACTTAAAAACACTAAGAAGAGAGCCCAGAAGAAGGCAAGTACCTTTTTCTTTAATTTTGCTAGCTGTACTAACTTACTAACTCTACGCTTGGCCACCAAGCGGCACTGCTCCTGCCTCCCCGTGGCGGGGCCGGTAACCTGGGAGGTAAAGGCAAACCCCCAGGGCAAAAAGGAGCGATCATGGATAAAAATCATTATCCAAACTTAGAGCCTTTGAGCTCAAGAGCGGAAGATTCTAAACCTGACCATGACTCAAGTCAACCTAAAAGACTGCGAAGAGAAGCAGAATGTCATGACGATTGCCCAAACTTCCTGGTGATTCATTCCCTATCTGCCCAACCTGTGGGTAAGTTGTCACCATTCTTAATTCAGAAAATCTTGGAGTCAATTGCTGGATCACCAAAAATGGTTAAAAGACTGCAATCCGGAGACCTTCTGATAGAAACAGCCACCTCAAAACATTCTGAGCGGCTCTTAAAAACAACAACATTTGGTGGGTTGACAGTAGAAATTACTCCCCACAAAACACTAAATTCATCAAAAGGTGTCATCAGCGAGTGGGACCTAATTACAGTCTCCGAAGAAGAACTACTCCAAGAACTCAGCAGTCAGAAAGTAGTAAATGTAAAACGGATCATGACGAAAAAAGATGGAAATCTTACTCCAACAAGATCCATCATTCTGACATTTAGCACTCCAGACTTACCATCCTCTATTAAAGCTGGTTATTTAAACTGCCGGATTCGACCATACATCCCGAATCCTGTTCGTTGCTTTAAATGTCAGAAATACGGCCATTCCCAGCAGGCTTGTCGCGGGGAAGCCACATGTCCCATCTGTGGCTCTAAAGATCACACCCAAGCGGATTGTTCAGTCAAAACTCCTGTTTGTCCAAATTGCAAAGGAAGCCATCCAGCCTTTTCCAAAACTTGTGAGCTATGGATAACAGGAAAGAAAATACAAAAATACAAAATTGAAAATAAAGTCACGTTTCCTGAGGCACGTAGACAAGTTATGTCGACCATGCCTAGTGGTCGTTCTTATGCAGCTCGAACTAGAAACTTTGTTTCTACTGCAGCTCAAACGGATGTATCAGTTCCGCCTAATACCTCTCTAGCGAATTGGCTTAAAGTTACACTTTCAACCTCTAAAAAAGATAATCCTCCGAAAAAAACTAGCGAAGCCACAAATACTCCAATCAGTATTCCTACTCATACCCCATTAGTCTCAGTTGAAAAAGAACAATTAAAATCTCACTCAGTCTCAAAAAAAATGGAATCGCCTACCAATAATATGGATGTAGATGAGCTGCTAAGTAACGAGGAGCCCATTCTAGAACTCCATGCAGATGACACCATGGATATTGGACGCCCCACATTCCCAAAAAAAGACCGGAAGAAATGTCCCACGAACAAAAAACAGTCAGACGAATCATCCTCAGCTAAATCTAAATAATGTATAACATCATACAATGGAACTGCAGAGGACTAAGTAGTCATTCTGATGACTTAAGGGATTTACTAGCTCAATTCAATCCCATAGGTGTATGCCTACAGGAAACTTTCTTGTCACCCCAAATTTCACCAAAATTTTCAAATTATGTGATGTACAGACGAGATAGGAGTTCAAACTCTCCTGCTCGTGGCGGAGTAGCTATTCTTGTTAACTCCGACATTCCATCCAGGCCGATCCAATTGAGAACCACTTTAGAAGTTGTCGCAGCTCGTATTGCAGTTGGTATTTCAGTTACCCTTGTTTCCATCTATATTTCACCATCTCTACCATTTCCGCATTCAGAACTTGACAGCCTGATTTCACAACTCCCAACTCCAATTTGTCTCTTTGGTGACTTTAATGGACATCATCCATTGTGGGGGTCTACTACAATGGATAGAAGAGGCAAATTGATGGAGGAATTCATGAACAATAATGATCTTAATTTATTAAATTCTGGATCTCCTACTTACATACACCTAGCAACAGGATCTGTTTCTGCAATAGACTTGTCAATTTGTTCACCATCTATCTTTCCAATCATGACATGGTCAGTTTTAACCGATCCCTTTAACAGTGATCACTTTCCAATTATTTGCTCACTACAAACAGGAGTAACTCCGAATCCTGTTCAACGATCCAACTGGCAGTTTAAAAAGGCAAACTGGGGAGGGTATTCTGCAAAAATACTCTTAGACAGATGTTATGTTCAAAGGCAACATATTGATGAAGTAAATACTTATATAATCAATCAGATTCTCACTGCAGCTAATGGTTCCATTCCAAAATCCACGCTTTATCACAAACACAGAAATAACTGGTGGAATACAGAGTGTTCAATTGCCAAACAGGAAAAAAACCGTGCTTGGAATAATTTCCGCAAGTATCCCACCACTAGTAACCTAATTGCTTATAAAAAACTCAAAGCGAAAGCTAGACAAGTTAGGCGGAAAGCGAAACGGGATTCTTGGATTGCTTTTGCCTCAACCATTACCAAAGACACGGATACACGAGTCATCTGGAAAAGAATACAGGCATTAAATGGCAAATTTACTCGGCTGCCCTCTCCGATACTTCATTGGAGAGGGAAAGACATTTCTACTCCTGAAGAAGTTGCAAATGCATTAGCAGAATCATTTGCAAAAATATCAGCTTCTGCCACCTATGCGTCCACCTTCCAGAACATCAAAGCAGGTGCGGAACGATATAAAATCAACTTCTTCACGCGCCGCTCACTGCCGTACAACCAACCGTTTACATTAATAGAACTTCAAGAATCATTAAACAGATCTTCCAATAGCGCTGCAGGTCCAGATGGAGTTCATTACATTATGCTAAAGCATTTACTTGATGAAGACTTGAGAACTCTATTAATTTTTTATAATCGGATCTTCACCGAAAATGCCTATCCTTCTTCATGGCGCCATTCGTTCGTTATCGCCTTACCAAAACCAGGAAAAGATCCTTCCTGTGTTGAAAATTACAGGCCAATATCTCTTACGAGCTGCATGGGAAAAATTTTCGAAAGGATGGTTCATACTAGGCTCACCTACATCCTGGAGTCAGAGAATCTCCTTCCAGAACAACAATATGGCTTTCGGAAAAATAGATCAACACTGGACGTGCTTATCAAAGCCGAATCTCATATCCGCAATGCCTTTGTCATGAAACAACATCTAGTCATGGTCAATTTAGATCTTGAAAAGGCATTTGATACAACATGGCGTCATGGTATTATTAGGGACCTTTACCATCTGGGGCTTCGGGGCCATTTGCCGGAAACAATTCAAAATTTCCTGCAATTGCGCTCTTTTCAAGTCCGATACAAAAACGTCCTCTCTACATCTCACATACAGGAAGAGGGAGTTCCGCAGGGATCAATACTCAGTCCAACACTGTTTTCAATCCGAGTTAGCACAATGACACGAGATATCCCAAAAACTGTTCAAACTTATATGTATGCAGATGATCTTACCATTTCCTGTCAATCTCAAAGTATGAATACCATTGAACGGCAGCTACAACTAGCCATAACCAAAATAGAGGCCTGGACTTCACGGAACGGTTACAGATTGTCAGAAAAGAAATGCACTGTCACTCACTTTTGCAAGAAGCGAGCTCTCCATCCGGAACCTGAACTACAAATAAACAATACTCCAATCCCAATTGTTAATACCGTTAAATTTCTTGGACTATTACTAGACCGCAAACTAAATTTCCAAGCTCAAATCAGTTATTTGAGAACTTCTTGTTTAAAGCATTTAAATATACTTCGTTCGGTCTCATCTATGTCATGGGGAGCTGATCGCTGTACTTTGTTGCATCTTTATAGAAGTTTAATCCGTTCACGATTAGATTATGGTTGTCCAGTGTACGACTCTGCCAGGAGCACTACTTTAAAACGGCTAAATATGATCCACCACAGTGCTCTGAGGACTGCGCTGGGAGCTTTCAGGACTTCTCCTATCCAAAGTCTATATATTGAAGCGCATGATCCCCCATTACATCTGCGTAGAAAAACACTATTGCTTCGCTACGCTGCTAAGATCCAGAGTCTACCATCGCACCCAAGTTGGGAGTATCTCTATAATACTCATTGGGACGCCTTCTATGAGAGCAAACCAAATGAAAATAGACCCGCATCTATCAGGATAAAAGAGATTGTTCAGACTTGGAATATCAATTTAAATGAAATTTTCCAAGACACAACTACACCTGTTGCTCCTTGGACATATGTGTCTGTCTCTCAAGATACATACTTCCTCCAGTGGGGGAAAAATATACCTTCCTGCAATATCAGACAGTTACATTCAGCTCATGCTATGAACAACCATGCCTGTAAAATTTATACGGATGGTTCCAAAACTGCGAGTACGGTAGGTGCTGCTGCAGTTTTCCCTTTATGTACAATTTCAGCCACACTACCGCTTGCCTGCAGCGTCTTCACAGCCGAATTATATGCCATTAAGTTAGCGCTTAGTAAGATAATTGAGCTTTCCATCTCATCTGCCATAATTTACACAGATTCTCTTAGTGCTGTCTCTGCCATAAGGAAGAATTCCTCCATTTCTCACCCTACATTGCAACAGATTCATTCCCAGCTATTCGTTTGCAGTGTGTCCAATCAGTCAGTCAGATTTTGCTGGATCCCTGGCCACTCAGGCATTCCGGGAAATGAAAGTGCTGACTTTGCCGCTAAACATCCGGAAACCGCTCTCTCACAACATCCTCAGGTTCCTTTCTCTGATTTTAAGTCTGTCATACGCAAAGCCTGCTACAATAAATGGTCACAGACCTGGAAAAGTGACAAAAACAATAAACTATACCAAATAAAAGAAGACCCAAAGCTGTGGCTGTCTGGCTTCCGAAGAAACAGACGAGAGGAAGTAGTACTGGCAAGACTGAGAATTGGACACACTCACCATACTCATCTCTTCCTATTATTGGGAGAAAGTCCACCACAGTGCTCATCCTGTCAGACGCAACTTACAGTCCGTCATTTTCTGGTTGATTGTCCCTTGCATTCAACCATCCGGTCAAACACTTTTCAGTCTCTCTCTAAATTGAATATATCACCTGATTTATCTCGCATCTTAGGAAATGAAGCAAATATTGAAGAACTTTTATTATATCTAAAACATATTGGTTTGTACAGAAGTATATAATTTAATCTCTCTAGCAATACGTTTTTTGTAAATTAACGATTAGGAGACACAATTTGGCCGTAGTAGCCCTTGTGTCGTTAAACCGAACAACAACAACAACAACCCTATAATATGTAAAATTGAAACTTCACACTGCATACCTTCAGAAACTCACACAAAATGGAAATTTTCCAAGGCAGACTGGGCAAAGTATACCACTAACGTATCCTTCGACAATCAGATCATCAAATCTCATCCGATTGACACAGTTGCCGACCATATTACAAAACAGATTCTAGCAGCTGCATCCACCGCCATTCCGCAATCAAAGTCAAGCATTCGTAGAAACAGAAATTATTGGTGGAACGAGGATTGTAAGAATATAAAAAAAGACAAAAACCGTGCATGGAATTTATTCCGCAAACATCCTACCACCACTAATCTTATAAATTACAAGAAAATTAGAGCTAAAGCCCGTCATATTAGAAAGAAAGCAAAAAGAGACTCTTGGGTTCAATTCGCAACTACAATTAATAAAAATACTGATGTAAGAATTATTTGGAGGAAAATAAGACAATTAAATGGTAAATTTCCCCCTTTGTCGTCCCCACTTTTCACCGTGAATGGACAGGAGCTATCTACTCCTGCAGAGATTGCAAATGCTCTAGGGACGGTATTTTCACAGTTGTCTGACTCTACGGCATATGATCCATCATTTCAAAAGATTAAAGCTGTAGCAGAAAAATCCCATCCGAATTTTAGAACTACATCCTCTTTCCAATACAATACACCACTTACTTTGGTAGAACTTCAAGAAGCTTTATCCACCGCTAAAAACAGTGCTGCTGGCCCGGATGGAATATACTACATAATGTTACAACATCTAGACAATAAATCATTATCTTCGCTACTGACCTTCTACAATCGCATATTTATGGAGCATTCCTTCCCCAGCCTCTGGCGTCATGCTTTTGTACTGGCGATACCCAAACCAGGGAAAGATCATTCTATTCCGAACAATTACAGACCCATTTCGCTCACAAGCTGCCTAAGTAAAACCATAGAAAAAATGATACACCGTCGACTAACGTGGTATCTTGATTCCCAAAATATTATCTCTGACAATCAATTTGGTTTCCGAAAACACCGATCATCTCTAGATCTCATGATCAAAGCGGAAACAGACATCAGGAATGCGTTTATCCAAAACAAACATCTAGTAATGGTATGTCTCGACATAGAGAAGGCTTTTGACACCACTTGGCGGTTTGGTATCCTGAAAGATCTTCATTCCCTGGACCTGAGAGGACACTTACCGTACTTCATACAGAATTTCCTACAACACAGGACATTTCAAGTTCGCTATCGGCAAGTACTTTCGCAAACATTCATACAAGAAGAAGGAGTCCCGCAGGGCTCTGTACTCAGTGCAACCTTATTTGCAATTAGAATAAATCAGATGACAAAAAATATTCCAAAAGCTGTAAACTCTTACCTCTATGCTGATGATTTGACTGTGTCTTGCAGCTCGCAAAACATGAGCTTTATCGAAAGGCAGCTGCAAACATCTATAAATAACATTGAGTTATGGATGATACACAATGGTTACCGATTATCCTATCAGAAATCTAGAGTCATTCACTTTTGTAATAAACGAAAGATGCATCCAGATCCAGAGATACAACTAACAAATCATCCCATCACAGTGGTGAATAGCATTCGTCTCCTTGGTTTAATTTTTGATAATAAACTGAACTTCTTAGAATATATCACACATCTAAGGACTGCTTGCCAGAAAAAAATGAATTTATTAAGAATTATCTCTTCTACATCATGGGGTGCAGATCGGTACACCTTACTTCACTTGTACAGAGCCCTGATCAGATCTCGCCTTGATTATGGCGCCCCGGTGTATGATTCAGCTAGGGAAAGCGTGCTAGCACGTCTTGCCCCCATTCAACATTCTGCCCTCAGAATTGCTGTAGGCGCCTATAGAACATCGCCAGTGCAAAGTCTTTATGTTGAAGCCCATGAACCTCCGCTCAGCCTCAGGAGAAAGATGTTACTTTTGAACTATGCAGCCAAAATTCAAAGTCTGCCTTCTCACCCCAATTGGCCAATACTTAACAACCCACAGTTCTCAATGTACTACAGAAATAAACCTAGAGCAGTTCGACCTGCTGGCATCAGATTACAGGAACTATCACAAAATTGGAATATACATCTGGACAAAATCCTTCATGATCTGACCAGTTCAGATCCTCCATGGTCCTATATTAAAGCATCCTGTGACAGCTATTTCTTAAACTGGGGAAAACATTCGCTTGCAAATACCAATATACAGCAACTGCATGCCGCTCACACACAAAATTACCAAAATTTTACGCAAGTATACACTGATGGATCAAAGTCTGGTAGTAAAGTCGGTGCTGCAGCTGTCTTTCCCTTTAACACTATCTCTGTTTCACTTCCCATCGAATGCGGCAGTTATACAGCTGAATTATATGCTATCAAGCTTGCCTTAGAAAACATTCTCCACCTGTCCATCCAAAAAAGTGTAATATATAGTGACTCACAGAGTTCAATCTTGGCCTTGCAAAATTCCTCCTCAACAACACATCCCTTAATAAAATCTATAAAATCTCAACTAATGCATATCCATGATCACCAACAAGTTGTCATATTTTGCTGGATCCCAAGTCACACTGGGATATCAGGGAATGAAAAAGCAGACTATGCAGCCAAACATTCATCCAACATAGCATCACCAGGTTACTATGTCCCATATATGGACTACAGATCCCATATAAGAAATACATGCAAAGAACAATGGACACGTCTATGGCAATCTCAACTGAATAACAAGCTCCGTGAAATAAAACCTGAACCACAGTTATGGGTTTCCAGTTTTTCTGTAAACAGAAAAGAAGAAGTCATCCTGGCCAGAGCCCGGATCGGGCACAGTCAGCTCACCCATATTTTTCTTCTTACAGGGAATGATCCTCCGCAGTGTATGCACTGCAACTCCGTTCTCACAATAAAGCACATACTCGTTGAATGTACCTTATACACTGATGCCCGAAAAGCTTCATACAGTAATCTCCAACAACCTTTGACACTCCAACAGTTCATAGGTAATGATGCACATCTCCCGGAATTTTTCCGCTTCTTAAAACGCATAAATCTGTATAATTGTCTCTAACTGTTTTTTACAGACACCGTGAAATCCTCACCTCGTTTATAGGCGCAATATGGCCTAAGTAGCCCTTGCGCCAGAAATAACCATACCAATACCAACGCAGTTGCCTCCCCCTTTCTTACTTCTCGGGGATATGAATGGACATAACACCCTGTGGGGTAGTGCTAACATCAACGGAAGGGGACGAGTCATAGAGCGAATGCTCAATGACAATGACCTTTCCCTTCTAAATACTGGAACAAACACCTTCTTCCACCTGCCTACCCGTACTTTTTCTGCCATTGATCTCTCTATCTGCTCCCCTTCTCCCCTCGACGTGGGCACCTGTACGTGGTGAGGGGACCTCCCAGTGACGCTGCTGGACTTCCAGACTAGCATCACTGGGGGCCCCGGGTGCCAAGCGTTATAGTGATCAAGCGATTCTCAGTGATTTCTAGAGCGTTTTTCTCGAAGCTGCAGTTTTGTTCAGTTAAAAAAGTTTTCTTACGTTTTCATTAAATACTAGTAAACTTAGACTTACGATCTGTAAGTAAGTTTCAGAAAGGCAAATCACCTTTCTTTTTTTCATTTAAACTAATATACTAACTTTTATACCGCTTGGTCACTCTAGCGGCACTGCTCCTGCCTCCCCGTGGCGGGGCCGGTAACCTGGGAGAAGAAATCCACTCTCCCGGGGCTGAAACGAGCAAAGATGGATAACAATACGTTCCCACCTTTAGAGCCTCCGAGCTCAAAACTAGCGACAAAACACACCGATGATGACTTCTCCCAACCCAAGAGGTTGAAAACAAATCCTCAAGAGGAGATACCAGCATTTCTCATACTGCACTCTACATCAGACCAGCCTTTGAGTAAATTGTCCCCATTCCTTGTGCAAAAATGCTTAGAGGCTGTCGCAGGTTCACCAAAATCAGTAAGGCGACTCCAGTCTGGGGATCTTCTGGTAGAGACCATGAAATCCCAGCATTCTGCAAAGCTATTAAATCTGACAACTTTCGGCGGACATCCCATAAAAGTCACTCCCCATGCCACCTTAAATTCCTCCAAGGGAGTAATTGCAGAATGGGACTTATTAACCGTATCAGAGGAGGAAATAGTCAAAGAGCTACGAGAACAAAAAGTCATCCAAGCCAGGAGAATCATGACTCGTAAAGATGGTACTCTCATTCCAACAAGGAGCATAATCCTCACTTTTAGCTCTCCCATCTTACCAACATCTGTCAAAGCAGGCTATCTCCATTGCCGTGTCCGACCCTACATCCCAAACCCAATCAGGTGCTATAAGTGCCAAAAATATGGACACTCTCAGACTGCATGTAGAGGTGAGGCAATATGTCCTAACTGTGGATCGAAAGACCACAACCAATCCGATTGCAATGCTACCACTCCTAATTGCCCAAATTGTAAAGGGAATCACCCAGCTTTCTCCAAAATATGCGAACTATGGAAGCAAGGGAAAAAAATACAGAAATATAAAGTGGAAAACAAAGTCACTTATTCAGAGGCGAGAAGAGAAATAATCAAAATGGAGCCAAAGCGTACGTATGCCACAGCTGCCAAACAGGTGCAATCAGTAAGTATCCAAACGGACGTTACAGTTCCTCCTAATACATCTATCGCGAATTGGGCACGATCCATACTCACTTCTCCCAAAGAGTGTCCTTCACAACAAACAACTGAACAAGCCAGCAATACTCCAATCTCCATTCCAGCCGATGCGTCAACAATGAAACCAAAAGCTACAGAAACCCCAATAGTGCATCCACGGATTTCAACGGAAATGGATATTGATCAGGAGAAAAATTCAGATGATGGAATTTTAGAACTCCATGCAACTGATGAGATAGACACAACACGTCCTTTCTTTCCTAAGAAAGACAAAGGAAAAATAGAGAGGTATAAACAAGCTACAACCAAAAAACTGTCAGAAGCAAAAACAACTAACAAGAACGCATAATGGAAAGAATTCTTCAGTGGAATTGTAGAGGCTTTCGTAATGTAAAAGATGACTTGCATGATCTCGTAAACCGCTATGAACCAGCATGTATATCATTACAAGAAACCTATTTAAATCCACAAGTGTGTCCTACCATTAAAAATTATACCATGTTCAGAAGAGATAGGAGTATCGACTCGCCAGCTCGTGGAGGCGTGGCAGTTCTTGTTAGAAATAATATTCCATCTAAACCTGTTGCTCTTCAGACTCCTTTTGAGGTAGTGGCAATGCGCGCAGAAATTGGCATGACTATTACAATAGCATCTATATATCTTCCCCCAAATTCCTCAATCTCCTCAGAAAATCTAGAAAATCTAATAGACCAGCTACCACCTCCTTTCTATTTACTCGGAGACTTCAATGCTCATCACTCGCTGTGGGGATCTCCAACAATCGACAAAAGAGGTAAACAAATAGAAAATCTTCTCGATGTGTGCCAACTTACCCTTTTGAATACTGGAGAGCCTACCTATATACATTTTTCAACAGGATCCATGAGTGCTATAGACCTTTCAATCTGCTCTCCCTCCATATGTACTAATACGGAGTGGTCTGTTCTTGAAAATCCACTAAATAGTGATCATCTACCAATTCTCTGCAAGCTGCAAACACGGGTAAACCCCCCTTTGCCGGGTCGCACCAAATGGAAATTTCGTAGGGCACACTGGAATGAATATGCTTCAAATGTTCAGTTAGATGATGAAATAATTCAACTTCAACCCATAGATTATGTCACACAACATATAACGAATCAAATATTACAAGCCGCCAACTCTACAATACCAAAGTCCTTGCCTGGGAAACGCAAACACAATAATTACTGGTGGAATCCGGATTGTACATACGCTAAACAGGAAAAAAATAGGGCTTGGAATTTGTTCCGCAAATTCCCCACAACCAGTAACCTAATTAGTTTTAAAAAAATGAAAGCTAAGTTCCGCCAAATAAGAAGGAAGGCAAAAAGAGAAGCATGGCTTAGCTTTTCCTCTAGTATAAACAAGGACACAGATATCAGACTCATCTGGAAGAAAATACAAACAATTGATGGCAAATATATCCAGTCCCCAGCCTCAATATTAAACTGGAAAGGAAAGGAGTTGTCCTCACCGGCAGAAATTGCAAATGCCTTAGCCGAATCATTTGCCAGTATATCAAGTGTATCCACCTACAACCCAATCTTTCAGAAAATTAAAAAATCATCAGAGCAGCATAAGATCAATTTCTCCACTAGAGTTTCACACCCGTACAACCAGCCATTTACATTAACAGAACTTTTAGGGGCGCTCAATAAAACTTCCAGTAGTGCTGCTGGTCCAGATGGGATCTACTACATCATGATAAGCCAACTAAACAACAGAACAAAAAGGGCATTGTTAAAATATTACAATCGAATATTTCTAGAAAATATTTACCCAAACTCCTGGCGTCACTCAATTATACTAGCCTTTCCAAAGCCAGGAAAGGATCGCAGCTTTCCACATAATTACAGGCCGATTTCACTGACCAGCTGCTTAGGCAAAGTCTTGGAAAAAATGGTTCACAGGCGGCTAACGTGGTTCCTGGAAACTAACAACTTGCAAAATAATAATCAGTACGGGTTTCGAAAGAACCGGTCCACGTTAGATGTAATGATAAAAGCAGAAGCAAACATACGAAATGCCTTCATAAGGGGACAACATCTGGTCATGATCAATCTTGATATTGAGAAAGCCTTTGATAACACCTGGCGATACGGTGTACTTCAAGATCTTCATTCTTTTGGCTTGAGAGGTCATTTACCCCACTTTATAGAAAACTTCCTATGCCACAGAACATTTCAGGTTAGATACATGAACAATTTATCTAAATCATTTGTACAAGAGGAGGGTGTTCCTCAGGGGTCCATTCTTAGTCCGACGTTATTTTCAATAAGAATTACAAACATGACACAGGATGTACCTAATACAGTAGAATCATATATGTTCGCTGATGACCTCGTTGTTTCTTGTCAATCCCAAACCATGAACACCATTGAAAGACAACTCCAAATTTCCATCGCTAAAATTGAATCATGGGCATTGCGGAATGGCTATTCCCTATCAGAAAAGAAATCTAGCGCAATTCATTTTTGTAAAAAACGCAAACTTCACCCGGATCCCGAAATATTTTTAAAAAACAACCTGATTCCTGTCACTAACAATTTCCGTCTGTTGGGGTTATATTTAGATAACAAACTTAATTTTGCTTCCCATATTGCTTTCCTTCGAACTACATGTCTAAAAAAACTGAACATCCTGAGAGCAGTCTCTGCTAAGTCCTGGGGTGCTGACAGAAGCTCTCTCCTTCATCTGTATAGAGCTTTAATAAGATCACGATTAGATTATGGATCACCTGTCTATGACTCCGCTAGGAAGAGTTCACTATTACGTCTAAACACCATACAGCATAGTGCTCTTAGGACAGCTGTGGGAGCCTTCAGAACATCTCCGGTCCACAGCCTGTATATTGAGGCAAATGAACCCCCTTTGAATCTCAGGAGAAAATCCTTATTGTGTAATTATGCAGCAAAAATTAAAAGCATGCCATTCCACCCTAGCTGGCAGTACCTGTTTGATCCTCAATATGTTGAATTATATCACAGTAAGCCTAATGAAAACCGCCCCGCAGGGATTCGATTGCAAGAACTCACGATCAGTTGGGATCTTAAATTTCACAACATATTCCAAGACCTTGCTACTCCTGAAACTCCCTGGACTGAATTCTCACCTCTCTGCGACAATTCCTTTTCCAGATGGGGAAAATCCTCTGTGGCAAATATAAACTATCAACAGCTCCATAAAACTCATTTGTTGGAAAACTCAGATAAAGTACCTATCTATACTGATGGCTCCAAAACAGATGCAGCCGTTGGTGCTGCAGCAGTTTCTTCTACCTTTTCAGATGCTGTGTCTCTTCCTACGGAATGTACTATCTATACTGCAGAATTATTTGCTATTAAACTAGCTCTAGATAAAATACACAACAGCTGTATAAAGCAATCTATGATATACACAGACTCCTTAAGCGCAATCACTGCCATTCAAACTACCATGCCGCCCTCTCATCCGATTCTTAAAGAGATACGGTCCAAGTTATTTTACTGTAAAAAAGCCAACCAGAAGGTTACCTTCTGCTGGATACCTGGTCATGCAGGCATTCCAGGTAATGAACAAGCGGACGCCGCTGCTAAACACCCTGACTCAAGCACTTCCAGGCAACAAACAGTGCCCTACACCGACTACAAATCCATCATTGAAACATCATGTAGGAAGCAATGGTCTGACCTATGGAAAGCTCAAATAAATAATAAACTGTTGCAGATAAAAAAAGAGCCAAAATTGTGGACATCTAGTATCAGGAAAAGCAGGCGGCAAGAAGTAATTCTAGCAAGGCTCCGCATCGGACACTCACATCCAACTCATCTGTATTTGCTTATGGGAGAGAACCCTCCTCAGTGTTTGTTCTGCCAGTCACAGTTGACAATATATCATATTCTCATTGAATGTCCCCAACTTTCACCCCTCGACGTGGGCACCTGTACGTGGTGAGGGGACCTCCCAGTGATGCTGCCGGATTTCCAGATTAGCATCACTGGGATCTAACGCCCATACCTTGGTTCCAGGGTTACATCTTTGGAATCCGGCGTGTGCAGCCGTGCGCCGCGACCCGTGGAAGCGGAAAGGGGGATCCTGGTGGTTGAGGGGCCCAGCCTTAATACACCACTTTGGCCCCTGCTTCGACAAGACGGGCGGTCCCGGACCGGCTCGACTGGGATCAATCGGCGGGTGGTTCTATACTGCTAGGGTCAACTGCGTTCCAATAAGTCTCCCTCCCTTTGGTCCTGGGACGGGATAAAGACTTATTGGTAACGTGGGTATGGTGTTCTAAGCGAACTCGGCGTCCCATTCGTGTACGCAGTACCTGCTAGTTCACGAGTGGGCGCCCCCTCGTAGGGCTCCGTGGTGGGTGAGGTACTTAGGCATCAGACATTTTTTCTTTACTCCTATGAGTAATTTAAATTCTTCTTCTGGGGCCCCAACAAGGCCCCTACCTAATCGATCGTTAGATGAGAGCGAAAGTAATTCAGCTAAAAGAGCCAGAACTGAGGAGAAAACAACATCTGTGACACCTCTCTTCCTCATTCTCCATTCCACCGGAGAGCAGTCACTTGGGAAAATGTCACCCTTCTTCATCCAGAAAGGATTAGAAGGGATGGCAGGTTCACCCAAATCCGTAAAACGGCTGCGTTCTGGAGATATTCTAATAGAAGCATCAAATGTTAATCAAGCTGAAAAGTTTTTGAAAGCCACATCTATAGGGGGAATACCCATCATCACAACCCCTCACAAAACTTTGAACTCTTCAAGAGGTGTGATATCAGAGTGGGATCTTCTTCATGTTTCTGAAGAAGAGATCTGCTCTGAATTAAAAGAACAAGGAGTAACAGCTGTCAAGCGAATATCCATGCGTAAGGATGGGAATCTTGTCCCTACCCGAGTTCTCATCCTAACATTCAACATCCCAAGGCCTCCAAGTTCCATCAAGGCAGGGTACTTAAACTGCCCAGTGAGGATTTACGTTCCAAACCCACTGAGGTGTTTTAAATGTCAAAAGTACGGCCACTCACAAACAGCTTGTCGTGGTAACCCTGCCTGTGCTCGATGTGGTGCTAAAGATCACGAGAGCAAGGAATGTATAGCTCCTAAGCCTAACTGTATTAACTGCCAAGGAGAGCACCCTGCATACTCTCGAGCATGCCAGCGGTGGAAGGACGAAAAGGAAATACAAAAGTTAAAAACGGAGCTTAACATCTCCTACCCAGAGGCTAGAAAACGCATACAACCAATAAATAGCGGGAAGCCTTCATATGCTCAGAAGGTTTCTGCAAGTGCACTATCGGTACACAAACAGATATGACTATACCACCAAGAGAGTCATTCACGCCGATTGCACGCTATTTATTGAGTTCACAAAAACCCACCACAAAAACACAATCAGCTGCTACTCCAATATCCGTACCTCCTAGTGCTCCACCACTAACAAAACCAAGTGGTAAAAAAGAGCAACCAAAATTAAGAGAATCAATGGATGTAGAGGAAAAAGAGGTACCGGATGATTCAGTCTTGCAACTCTTCGTGGAGGAAGAAATGGACACCGGACAGCGTCCATTCTTCCCCAAAAAAGATAAAGCCAAGACTGATAAAAGTAAGCCCTCAGCACCTCGGAAGCCGCCTGATGGACCCACCAAGCCAAAATAATGGCTAAATTCCTACAATGGAATTGTCGTGGATTCCGGCGAAATACAGATGACATCAAGGCCCTCCTGCAAAAGCACGAGCCAGTTTGCCTTTGCTTGCAGGAGACTTATCTAAAGGCAAATGATGATCCCACCATGCATAACCATCACAATCTTTCGTAAGGATCGAATTGCGGATGGTCCTGCTCATGGAGGAGTGGCTATCCTTCTGAATAATCAGACCCCAGTTCAGCCCTTGCTAATTACAACCAGCATAGAGGCTGTTGCAATTCGCCTTACAGTGGGATTTCTATTAACGGTCTGCTCTATTTATTTGCCACCTGGGACTGACATCTCCCAGGAAGACCTTGATGATCTTGTAACGCAGTTGCCTCCCCCTTTCTTACTTCTTGGGGATTTTAATGGACATAATACCCTGTGGGGTAGTGCTAACATCACTGGAAGGGGACGGGTCATAGAGCACATGCTCAATGACAATGCCCTTTCCCTTCTAAATACTGGAACAAACACCTTCTTCCACATGCCTACCCGTACTTTTTCTGCCATTGATCTCTCTATCTGCTCCCCTTCTCTACTCCCTTCACTCACTTGGGAAGTGGAGGAGAATCCATACGGAAGTGATCACTTCCCTGTGATAACCTTGTTACACAGTGGGAGACCATGTCTTCCTTTTAGGTTACCACGGTGGAAGTTTGATAAGGCTGACTGGAATGCCTTCCAACATCAGGCAAATTTTGACCTCAGTACAGTCAGTCAGGAGCCTATCAATGACGCAGTAACGTACATCACAGAAATAATTGTCCAAGCAGCTGCGAATGCTGTTCCAAAAACATCTGCCCGGTTTCCACCATTTCCCAAACCTTGGTGGAATTCACAATGCACAGCAGCAAAAAAGGCTCAAAACAAAGCGTGGGGGATATTCCGTCGATATCCTACCACTGTTAATCTAATAGCCTTCAAGCGTGCACGAGCCAAAGCACGCTACATTCGCCGTCAGAGTCAAAAGGAATCATGGATCCGTTTCACATCATCTATTAACCAGTCTACCAATTCTAAGGTAGTCTGGGATAAAATCCGGAAAATGAAGGGAAAATATACATCCCACCCTTCTTCAATCCTAGATTATAATGGATGCGCTATTGCAGATCCAACTGCAATAGCCAATGCTCTTGGGGAAACATTCTCTAACATCTCGGCAACATCTTCGTATTCCCCAGAGTTCCTGGTCCTGAAATATAAAATCGAAAAACAGGCACTTAGCTTTAAATCTAAGAGCATATACCTCTACAATGGGGATTTCACTATTCTGGAACTAAAAAGAGCCCTCACTCTTTCCAAAGCAAGTGCCGTTGGACCAGATGGCATCCATTATGAAATGATTAACATCTCCCACCAAAATCTATGGATTGTCTGCTCCTTCTGTATAACAGAATTTTTATTGAAGGCCAGTTTCCGGACTCCTGGCGAAATGCAATCGTTCTTGCCTTTCCTAAGCCAGGAAAGGATCCAAAAGTCACCACCAATTATCGTCCTATTGCTCTGACCAGCTGTCTGTGCAAAATTCTGGAGAGAATGGTTAATTCTCGTTTAATATGGTATCTCGAATCAAATGACCTTCTCTCCAACATCCAGTGCGGCTTCCGAAGGAACCGGTCCACTTTGGACCATCTTATTAGATTGGAAGCATCCATCCGGGATGCTTTCCTAAAACGCGAACACTTGGTGTCGGTGTTTTTTGACATGGAGAAAGCGTATGACACAACTTGGAGATTTGGCATCTTAAAAGATCTGCATAGCCTTGGCCTTAGGGGGCAACTCCCCATTTTTATTAAAAACTTTTTAGCCAATCGATCTTTCCAAGTTCGTGTGGGATCCTCACTCTCTCGTCCCTTCAGCCAAGAGGAGGGAGTACCACAAGGATCAGTATTAAGTGTCACGCTTTTTGCCATCAAAGTCAATTCCATCACAGAACAACTTCCTCCAACTGTAAACTGTGCCCTCTATGTTGATGACTTTAGCATATTTTGTCAGTCATGCAACATGAGGGTTATTGAAAGACAACTGCAGAAATCCATTGATCACCTTAATTCCTGGGCACTTGCTAATGGCTTCAGGTTCTCGCCGGAGAAGACCGTTTGCGTACACTTTTGTCGCAAGCGTAATCTTCATCCTGAACCTGAATTAATGCTCGGACAAAATGCTATTCCAGTAGCAGCGGACACAAAATTCTTGGGACTCGTATTTGATAAAAAGTTGACCTTTCTGCACCACATCCGTCAACTTCGCACAAAGTGCACACGCGGGCTTAATATTCTCCGCTCGCTCTCCTCTACATCTTGGGGAGCGGACCGATGCACGCTTCTTCGGCTTTACCGTGCACTTGTGCGATCCAAACTTGATTATGGGTCCCAGGTATATTCTTCAGCCAGAGTCAGTGCCCTTCGATGGCTGGATCCTGTCCATCACCAGGCTCTTCGTATCGCTACTGGAGCATATAGAACATCTCCCGTCCAGAGTTTATACGTCGAAGCAAACGAACCACCGTTATCGCTTCGACGTAAGCAGTTGTGTCTAAACTACGCTTTTTAACTGAAATCCCTGCCAGACCATCCTACGTGGCTCTCCGTTTTTGAGCCACGATGGGAAAATTTGTACAATACCCGTAAGACTGCTAATCGTCCTTTTGGTATTCGTCTCCAAGAGCTACTCATAGAACTTGATATCAAGGTAGACAAGGTTGCCCAAACATCCAAGCAACCCTTTCCACCCTGGCATGCTCGTGTCCCGGCATGCGACTTGTCGCTTAGAAACTGGGGAAAGTCGGACACTCCATCATGCGTCTACCTGCAGCTTCATTCAGCACACCGAACTGAATATTCCGACTTCGCGCCAGTCTACACAGACGGCTCGAAGTCGGAATCATATGTGGGCTCTGCTGCTGTCTTTACAGACAGCACTATATCAGAGCAGATTCCCTCTGAATGCAGCATATTTACTGCAGAGCTGCACGCTGTAGAGTTAGCCTTGGATCATATTAGTAAATGCCAATACCAACGGTTCATTTTATATTCCGACTCTCTTAGCATGTTACAGGCTGTAATATCTGTGAGGTATAATCCCCATCCAGTTCTGTCTAGCATTCAGCAGAAGATTCACGTTCTCCATGATCGTGAATATGACATCCGCTTCTGCTGGATTCCGAGCCACATTGGGATTAGGGGAAATGATTTGGCTGACGTCGCAGCCAAATCAGCAATTCCCAATAATAACCGCTGCCTGTTAGTCCCCTATACAGACTACAGGCAAATAGTACATCAAAAGGTACATTCCCAATGGCAGGATTCGTGGAATAGACAGACTGCGAATAAATTATATCGTATAAAGCCTGTAATTGAACCGTGGCAGTCTAGTCTGCGCAGGATTCGTAAGGAGGAAGTTGTTCTAGCTCGTCTCCGCATAGGACACAGTCATCTTACACATTCTTTTCTGCTGAGGGCAGATGACTGTCCTATGTGCGAGCAATGCGACACCATTTTATCTATTAATCACATTTTAACCGTATGTCCACGTTTTAGACATGAACGTGATTTATACTTTACCGTTTTTAGTCATCTGGCTGAGCCTTATACACTCAGTCAGATTTTATCTGACAATGACCATGTGTCTGCTGTTTTTAGCTTTTTAAAATCAATAAACATTTTTACTGCCATATAAAATTTACATTTTATTGTTCTTTTCCATTGATTTATCTTTTATACTTTTGTTATTATTTATTTTGACATGGTGACCTAACTAGTTAGGTCACTGAAAGTTTAAATTTTTATTAATGACATGGTCTTGGCGCATTATAGCCCTAGTAGCTAATGCGCCAATAAAACCAAAACCAAACCAAACCAAACCCCAACTTTCAACTACCAGAAAATCAACCTTTACCTCCCTGTCCCATTTGAAGGAACCGATAACCTTATTGCAGATTCTTGGCAATGATGCAAATTTGGAGGAACTGTTTACTTATTTGAAACAGATAAATCTCTATAATAGCCTATGATCACAATAACATGAGAAATTTGTGATAAGCAAATATCGAACAGGCACAATATGGCCCAAGAGGCCCTTGTGCCAGAAAACCCAAATACAACAACAACAACAACAGCATCACTGGGATCCAACGCCCACAGCCTAGGTTCCGGGCTTACATCAATGGAATCCGGCGTGTTTGCCGTGCGCTGCGACCCGTGGAAATTCGGAAAGGGGGATCCTGGTGGTTGAGGGGCCCAGCTTCAATACACCACTTTGGCCCCTGCTTCGACAAGACGGGTGGTCCTGGAAGGCCCGGCTAGGATCAATCGGCTAGTAGGTTCGCCTGCGAGGGTCAACCGTGTCAATGCCACGCCCCTACCCTCATGGTCCGAGTGACAGGATTCAGGCTGGCGGCGGTGCGGGTATAGTGTCTGGGTAGCCCTGGCGTTCCACTCCCGAGCGCATTTATTGCATGCCGGGTAGTGGGCGTCCCTTTGGGCTCCGTGGTGGGTGGGGAGCCCGGGCACTGAACAATAAAATAAACTCTATGAATCCTGAGAAACTTACTTCTTCAGGGGCCCCAACCCGGTCCCTATCTGAAAATTTAGACGGAGAATCAGATAGCATTATTGCTAATAAGAGGCAGCGAACTGAATTACCATCAGGTCCTATCCCGCGGTTTTTAATCATGCACTCCACCAATGAAAAACCGATTGGAAAAATGTCACCTTTCTTTATACAGAAAGGATTAGATGGGTTAGTAGGTTCACCCAAATCGGTTAAGAGGCTCCGCTCTGGAGACCTCTTAATCGAAACTAAAAATGACAGGCAATCCGAACATCTACTCCGAGTAACATCAATCGGAGGAATCCCTATAACGGTGACACCACACAGAACACTCAATTCATCGAGAGGTGTCATTTCGGAGTGGGACCTTCTCGACGTCACCGAGGAGGAAATCTGCTCCGAATTAAAACCACAGGGAGTCATTGCCGTCAAGAGAATCACTGCGCGAAGGGATGGAAAAATAGTTAAAACCAGGAGCGTTATAATGACTTTTAACTCTCCTAAACCTCCTGACGAGATCAAAGCTGGATATATCAACTGTTCAGTGCGTCCATACGTTCCGAACCCTTTACGGTGTTTTAAATGCCAGAAGTATGGACACTCTCAAATGGCCTGCCGTGGAGTCCTTGCATGCGCACGATGCGGTGCAAAGGACCACGAAACAACAGCATGTTCAGCCGCAAAACCCACCTGTATTAACTGTGAGGGCGAACATCCGGCCTACTCACGAGCATGCCAGAGGTGGAAAGAAGAAAAAGAAATTCAACGGCTGAAGGCAGAGCTAAATATATCATACCAGGAGGCAAGGAAATCGGTAAAACCCCTGAATATCAACAGACCTACCTACGCCCAGAAGGTAGCAGGGAGATGTTCCGTCGGAACTCAGACGGACATGACCATTCCTCCCAAGGAGTCTTTCACTACCATCGCGCGGTATCTCTTAAGTTCGCAAAAACCTACACAGAAGGACCAATCAGCTGCCACTGATATATCGGTACCTCCTAATGCTCCACAATTAACAAAGGTAATTACGAAAGAAAAGAATAAGAAAGGGGAAGTCCCCCCTACTACCCAAGAAAAAATGGATGTCGAGCAAAAGGAGGTACCCGAAGAATCAGTCTTGGAACTCTTTGCGGAGGAAGAAATGGACACGGGACAGCGTCCATTCTTCCCCAAAAAAGATAAATCCAAGACTGATAAAAGTAAGCCCTCAGCACCTCGGAAGCCGCCAGATGGACCCACCAAGCCAAAATAATGGCTAAATTCCTACAATGGAATTGTCGTGGATTCCGGCAAAATATGGATGACATCAAGGCCCTCCTGCAAAAGCACGAGCCGGTTTGCTTTTGCTTGCAGGAGACATATCTAAAGGCAAATGATGATCCCACCATGCACAACATCACATTTTTTCGAAAGGATAGAATTGCGGACGGCCCTGTACATGGGGGAGTGGCTATCCTTGTGGGTAACCAGACCCCAGTGCAGCCTTTGCTAATTACAACCAGCATAGAGGCTGTTGCAATTCGCCTTACAGTGGGATTTCTATTAACTGTGTGCTCCATTTATTTGCCACCTGGGACTGACATCCCCCAGGCAGACCTTGATGATCTCCTTACGCAGCTGCCACCCCCTTTCTTACTTCTCGGGGATTTTAACGGACATAACACCCTGTGGGGTAGTGCTAACATCAACGGAAGGGGACGAGTCATAGAGCATATGCTCAATGACAATGACCTTTCCCTTCTAAATACTGGAACAAACACCTTCTTCCACATGCCTACCCGTACTTTTTCTGCCATTGATCTCTCTATCTGCTCCCCTTCTCTACTCCCTTCACTCATTTGGGAAGTGGAGGAGAATCCGTACGGAAGCGATCACTTCCCCGTGATAACCTTGTTACACAGTGGGAGACCATGTCTTCCTTTTAGGTTGCCACGGTGGAAGATTGATCAGGCTGACTGGACTGCCTTCCAACATCAGGCACATTTTGATCTTAGCACAGTCAGTCAAGAGTCTATCAATGTTGCAGTTAAGTACATCACAGAAAATATTGTCCAAGCAGCTGCGAATGCTGTTCCAAAAACATCTGCCCGGTTTCCACCATTTCCTAAACCTTGGTGGAATTCCCAATGCACAGCGGCAAAAAAGGCTCAAAACAAAGCGTGGGGGATATTCCGCCGCTATCCCACCACAACGAACCTTATAACCTTTAAACGTGCACGAGCCAAAGCCCGATATATCCGTCGTCAGAGTCAAAAGGAATCGTGGATCCGTTTTACATCATCTATTAACCAGTCTACCAACTCTAAGGTAGTCTGGGATAAAATCCGGAAAATGAAGGGAAAATATACATCCCACCCTTCTTCAATCCTAGATTATAATGGATGCGCTATTGCAGATCCAACTGCAATAGCCAATGCTCTTGGGGAAACATTCTCTAACATCTCCGCAACATCCTCGTACTCCCCAGAGTTCCTGGTCCTGAAAAATAAAATGGAAAAACAAGCACTTAATTTTAAGACCAAGGGCCTCTATCCCTACAATGGGGCATTCACTATAGAGGAACTGAAAAGAGCCCTCACTCTTTCCAAAGCCAGTGCTGTTGGACCAGATGGCATCCACTATGAAATGATTAAACATCTTTCACCAAAATCTATGGATTGTCTGCTCCTTCTGTATAACAGAATCTTTACTGAGGGGCAGTTTCCGGATTCCTGGCGAAAGGCAATCGTTCTTGCCTTTCCTAAGCCAGGAAAGGATCCGAAAATTACCACCAGTTATCGTCCTATTGCTCTGACTAGCTGTCTGTGCAAAATCCTGGAGAGAATGGTCAATTCTCGTTTAATATGGTATTTAGAAACAAATGACCTTCTCTCCAGCATCCAATGCGGCTTCCGAAAGAATCGGTCCACTTTGGACCATCTCATCAGATTGGAAGCATCCGTCCGGGATGCTTTCCTAAAACGCGAACACTTGGTGTCGGTGTTCTTTGACATGGAGAAAGCGTATGACACAACTTGGAGATTTGGCATTTTAAAAGATTTACATAGCCTAGGCCTAAGAGGGCATCTGCCCTTTTTTATTCAAAACTTTTTAGCCAATCGATCGTTCCAAGTTCGTGTGGGATCCTCACTCTCTCGCTCCTTTAGACAAGAGGAGGGAGTACCACAAGGATCAGTATTAAGTGTCACGCTTTTTGCCATCAAAATTAATTCCATCACAGAACAACTTCCTCCAACTGTAAACAGTGCCCTCTATGTTGATGACTTTAGCATTTTTTGCCAGTCGTGCAACATGAGGGTTATTGAAAGACAACTGCAGAAAGCCATTGATAGTCTGAATTCCTGGGCACTTGCTAATGGCTTCAGGTTCTCGCCGGAGAAGACCGTTTGCGTACACTTTTGTCGCAAGCGTAATCTTCATCCTGAACCTGAATTAAGGCTCGGACAAAATGCTATTCCAGTAGTAGCGAACGCAAAATTCTTGGGACTCATCTTCGATAAAAAATTAACATTTTTGGATCATATTCGTCAACTCCGCACAAGGTGCACAAGAGGCCTTAATCTGCTCCGCTCGCTCTCTTCTTTATCTTGGGGTGCAGACCGTTGCACCCTGCTACGGCTTTACCGTGCACTTGTGCGATCCAAATTAGATTATGGGTCCCAAGTATATAGTTCAGCCAGAGACAGTGCCCTCCGATGGCTGGACCCTGTCCATCATCAGGCTCTACGTATCGCTACTGGAGCATTTCGAACATCTCCTGTCCAGAGCTTATACGTCGAAGCAAACGAACCACCGTTATCGCTTCGTCGTAAGCAGTTGTCTCTAAAGTACGCCTTAAAACTAAAATCCCTGCCAGACCATCCTACGTGGCCATTCGTTTTTGAGCCACGATTGGAAAATTTATACAATACTCGAAAGACTGCCAATCGTCCTTTTGGTATTCGTTTCCAAGAGCTACTCAAAGAACTTAATATCAAGGTAGACAAGGTTCCCAAACATCAAAGCAACCCTTTCCACCCTGGCATGCTCGTGTCCCGGCATGCGACTTGTCGCTTAGAAACTGGGGAAAGTTGGACACGCCATCATGTGTCTACCTGCAGCTTCATTCAGCACACCGAACTGAATATTCCGAATTCGCGCCAGTCTACACAGACGGTTCGAAGTCGGAATCATATGTGGGATCTGCTGCTGTCTTCACAGACACCACTATATCAGAGCAGATTCCATCTGATTGCAGCATATTTACTGCAGAGCTGCACGCTGTAGAGTTAGCCTTGGATCATATTAGTAAATGCGAATACCAACGGTTCATTTTATACTCCGACTCTCTTAGCATGTTACAGGCTTTAATATCTGTCAGGTATAATCCTCATCCAGTTCTGTCTAGCATTCAGCAGAAGATTCACGTTCTCCATGAACGTGAATATGACATCCGCTTCTGCTGGATTCCCAGCCACATTGGGATTAGGGGAAATGATTTGGCTGACGCCGCAGCCAAATCAGCAATTCCCAATAATAACCGCTGCCTGTTAGTCCCGTATACAGACTACAGGCAAATAGTTCATCAAAAGGTACATTCCCAATGGCAGGATTCGTGGAATAGACAGACTGCGAATAAATTATATCGTATAAAGCCTGTAATTGAACCGTGGCAGTCTAGTCTGCGCAGGAATCGTAAGGAGGAAGTTGTTCTAGCTCGCCTCCGAATAGGACATAGTCATCTTACACATTCTTTTCTGCTGAGGGCAGATGACTGTCCTATGTGCGAGAACTGTGGCACCATTTTATCTATTCATCATATTTTAATTGAATGTCGAGATTTTAGCAATATCCGTTGTACCGCTTTTAACCATCTGACTGAGCCATATACACTCAGTCAGATTTTATCCGACAATGACCATGTGTCTGCTATTTTTAATTTTCTAAAATTAGTTAACCTTTTTACTCATATTTAAAAAATCTTATTATTTTTTAAGATTTACTACTGTTACAGTTTATACTTGTTTTTATAATGTGACGTAGTGACCTAATTCACTAGGTCACTGACATTTACTTTTTATAACTAGGGTTTGGCGCATTATAGCCATAGCTGCTGATGCGCCAAAAAAAACTCAATCAAATCAAATCAAAAAAAAAGCTCCCCTTCTCTACTCCCTTCACTCACTTGGGAAGTGGAGGAGAATCCGTACGGAAGCGATCACTTCCCCGTGATAACCTTGTTACACAGTGGGAGACCATGCCTTCCCTTCAGGTTACCACGGTGGAAGATTGATCAGGCTGACTGGACTGCCTTCCAACATCAGGCAAATTTTGATCTTAGCACAGTCAGTCAAGAGCCGATCAATGATGCAGTCAAGTACATCACAGAAAATATTGTCCAAGCAGCTGCGAATGCTGTTCCAAAAACATCTGCCCGGTTTCCACCATTTCCTAAACCTTGGTGGAATTCACAATGCACAGCGGCAAAAAAGGCTCAAAACAAAGCGTGGGGGATATTCCGCCGGTATCCCACCACGACCAACCTTATAATCTTTAAACGTGCACGAGCCAAAGCACGATATATCCGCCGTCAGAGTCAAAAGGAATCGTGGATCCGTTTTACATCATCTATTAACCAGTCTACCAACTCTAAGGTAGTCTGGGATAAAATCCGGAAAATGAAGGGGAAATATACATCCCACCCTTCTTCAATCCTAGATTATAATGGATGCGCTATTGCAGATCCAACTGCAATAGCCAATGCTCTTGGGGAAACATTCTCTAACATCTCCGCAACATCCTCGTACTCCCCAGAGTTCCTGGTCCTGAAACATAAATTGGAAAACAAGCACTTAATTTTAAGGCCAAAGGCCTCTATCCCTACAACGGGGCGTTCACTATAGAGGACCCCTCGACGTGGGCACCTGTACGTGGTGAGGGGACCTTCCAGTGACGCTGCTGGACTTCCAGACTAGCATCACTGGGATCCAACGCCCACAGCCTAGGTTCCGGGCTTACATCAATGGAATCCGGCGTGTTTGCCGTGCGCTGCGACCCGTGGAAATTCGGAAAGGGGGATCCTGGTGGTTGAGGGGCCCAGCTTCAATACACCACTTTGGCCCCTGCTTCGACAAGACGGGTGGTCCTGGAAGGCCCGGCTAGGATCAATCGGCTAGTAGGTTCGCCTGCGAGGGTCAACCGTGTCAATGCCACGCCCCTACCCTCATGGTCCGAGGGACAGGATTCAGGCTGTCGGCGGTGCGGGTATAGTGTCTGGGTAGCCCTGGCGTCCCACTCCCGAGCGCATTTATTGCATGCCGGGTAGTGGGCGTCCCTTTGGGCTCCGTGGTGGGTGGGGAGCCCGGGCACTGAACCATCTAAAAAACTTCATGAATCCTGAGAAACTTACTTCTTCATGGGCCCCAACCCGGTCCCTATCTGAAAATTTAGACGGAGAATGAGATAGCATTATTGCTAATAAGAGGCAGCGAACTGATTTACCATCAGGTCCTATCCCGCGGTTTTTAATCATGCACTCCACCAATGAAAAACCGATTGGAAAAATGTCACCTTTCTTTATACAGAAAGGATTAGATGGGTTAGTAGGTTCACCCAAATCAGTTAAGAGGCTCCGCTCTGGAGACCTCTTAATTGAAACTAAAAATGACAGGCAATCGGAACATCTACTCCGAGTAATATCAATCGGAGGAATCCCTATAACGGTGACACCACACAGAACACTCAATTCATCGAGAGGTGTCATCTCGGAGTGGGACCTTCTCGACGTCACCGAGGAGGAAATCTGCTCCGAATTAAAACCACAGGGAGTCATTGCCGTCAAGAGAATCACTGCGCGAAGGGATGGAAAAATAGTTAAAACCAGGAGCGTTATCCTGACTTTTAACTCTCCTAAACCTCCTGACGAGATCAAAGCTGGATATATCAATTGTTCAGTGCGTCCATACGTTCCGAACCCTTTACGGTGTTTTAAATGCCAGAAGTATGGACACTCTCAAATGGCCTGCCGTGGAGTCCTTGCATGCGCACGATGCGGTGCAAAGGACCACGAAACAACAGCATGTTCAGCCGCAAAACCCACCTGTGTTAACTGTGAGGGCGAACATCCGGCCTACTCACGAGCATGCCAGAGGTGGAAAGAAGAAAAAGAAATTCAACGGCTGAAGGCAGAGCTAAATATATCATACCAGGAGGCAAGGAAATCGGTCAAACCCCTGAATATCAACAGACCTACCTACGCCCAGAAGGTAGCAGGGAGATGTTCCGTCGGAACTCAGACGGACATGACCATTCCTCCAAAGGAGTCTTTCACTCCCATCGCGCGGTATCTCTTAAGTTCGCAAAAACCTACACAGAAGGACCAATCAGCTGCCACTCCTATATCGGTACCTCCTAATGCTCCACAATTAACAAAGGTAATAACGAAAGAAAAGAATAAGAAAGGGGAAGTCCCCCCTAATTCCCAAGAAAAGATGGATGTCGAGCAGAAGGAGGTACCCGAAGAATCAGTCTTGGAACTCTTTGCGGAGGAGGAAATGGACACGGGACAGCGTCCATTCTTCCCCAAAAAAGACAAATCCAAGACCGATAAAAGTAAGCCCTCAGCACCTCGGAAGCCGCCAGATGGACCCACCAAGCCAAAATAATGGCTAAATTCCTACAATGGAATTGTCGTGGATTCCGGCGAAATATTGATGATATCAAGGCCCTCCTGCAAAAGCACGAGCCAGTTTGCTTTTGCTTGCAGGAGACTTATTTAAAGGCAAATGATGATCCCACCATGCATAACACCACAATTTTTCGTAAGGATAGAATTGCAGATGGCTCTGTACATGGGGGAATGGCTATCCTTGTGGGTAACCAGACCCCAGTGCAGCCCTTAATAATTACAACTAGAATAGAGGCTGTTGCAATTCGCCTTACGGTGGGATTTTTATTAACTGCGTGCTCTATCTATTTGCCACCTGGGACTGACATCTCCCATGCAGACCTTGATGATCTTCTAACGCAGCTGCCTCCCCCTTTCTTACTTCTCGGGGATTTTAACGGGCATAACACCCTGTGGGGTAGTGCTAACATCAACGGAAGGGGACGAGTCATAGAGCGTATGCTCAATGACAATGACCTTTCCCTTCTAAATACTGGAAAAAACACCTTCTTCCACATGCCTACCCGTACTTTTTCTGCCATTGATCTCTCTATCTGCTCCCCTTCTCTACTCCCTTCACTCACTTGGGAGGTGGAGGAGAATCCATACGGAAGCGATCACTTCCCTGTGATAACCTCGTTACAAAAGCGGGAGACCATGTCTTCCCTACAGGTTACCACGGTGGAAGATTGATCAGGCTGACTGGACTGCCTTCCAACATCAGGCAAATTTTGATCTTAGCACAGTCAGTCAAGAGCCTATCAATGATGCAGTTAAGTACATCACAGAAAATATTGTCCAAGCAGCTGCGAATGCTGTTCCAAAAACATCTGCCCGGTTTCCACCATTTCCCAAACCTTGGTGGAATTCACAATGCACAGCGGCAAAAAAGGCTCAAAACAAAGCGTGGGGGATATTTCGCCGATATCCTACCACGAACAACCTTATAGCCTTCAAACGTGCACGAGCCAAAGCACGCCACATCCGTCGTCAGAGTCAAAAGGAATCGTGGATCCGTTTTACGTCATCTATTAACCAGTCTACCAACTCTAAGGTAGTCTGGGATAAAATCCGGAAAATGAAGGGAAAATATACATCCCACCCTTCTTCAATCCTAGATTATAATGGATGTGCTATTGCAGATCCAACTGCAATAGCCAATGCTCTTGGGGAAACATTCTCCAAGATCTCTGCAACATCTTCGTATTCCCCAGAGTTTCTGGTCCTGAAATATAAAATCGAAAAACAGGCACTTAGCTTTAAATCTAAGAGCATTTATCCCTACAACGGGGATTTCACTATTCTGGAACTGAAAAGGGCCCTCGCTCTTTCCAAAGCAAGTGCCGTTGGACCAGATGGCATCCATTATGAAATGATTAAACATCTTTCATCACAATCTATGGATTGTCTGCTCCTTCTGTATAACAGAATCTTTACTGAAGGGCAGTTTCCGGACTCCTGGCGAAAGGCTATCGTTCTTGCCTTTCCTAAGCCAGGAAAGGATCCAAAAGTCACCACCAATTATCGTCCTATTGCTCTGACTAGCTGTCTGTGCAAAATCCTGGAGAGAATGGTTAATTCTCGCTTAATATGGTATCTCGAGTCAAATGACCTCTCCAATATCCAGTGCGGCTTTCGAAGGAACCGGTCCACTTTGGACCATCTTATTAGATTGGAAGCATCCATCCGGGATGCTTTCCTAAAACGCGAACACTTGGTGTCGGTGTTCTTTGACATGGAGAAAGCGTATGACACAACTTGGAGATTTGGCATATTAAAAGATCTGCATAGCCTAGGCCTTAGGGGACAACTCCCCATTTTTATTAAAAACTTTTTGGCCAATCGATCTTTCCAAGTTCGTGTGGGATCCTCACTCTCTCGTCCCTTCAGCCAAGAGGAGGGAGTACCACAAGGATCAGTATTAAGTGTCACGCTTTTTGCCATCAAAGTCAATTCCATCACAGAACAACTTCCTCCAACTGTAAACTGTGCCCTCTATGTTGATGACTTTAGCATATTTTGTCAGTCATGCAACATGAGGGTTATTGAAAGACAACTGCAGAAAGCCATTGATCGTCTTAATTCCTGGGCACTTGCTAATGGCTTCAGGTTCTCGCCGGAGAAGACCGTTTGCGTACACTTTTGTCGCAAGCGTAATCTTCATCCTGATCCTGAATTAAAGCTCGGACAAAATGCAATTCCGATAGCAGCGGACACAAAATTCTTGGGACTCGTATTCGATAAAAAGCTGACCTTCCTGGATCACATCCGTCAACTCCGCACAAAGTGCACAAGAGGGCTGAATATTCTGCGCTCTCTTTCCTCAATATCTTGGGGTGCGGATCGATGCACCCTACTACGCATCTACCGTGCACTTGTACGATCCAGACTAGATTACGGGTCCCTGGTATACAGTTCGGCCAGAGACAGTGTACTTCGGTGGCTGGATCCTGTGCATCATCAGGCTCTCCGTATCGCTATTGGAGCATTTCGAACATCTCCAGTCCAGAGCTTATACGTCGAAGCTAACGAACCACCGTTATCACTTCGACGTAAGCAGTTGTCTCTAAAGTATGCCTTAAAACTGAAATCCCTGCCAGACCATCCTTCGTGGCCATTCGTTTTTGAGCCACGATGGGAAAATTTGTACAACACCCGTAAGACTGCCAATCGTCCTTTTGGTATTCGTCTCCAAGAGCTACTCAAAGAACTTAATATTACGGTAGACAAGGTTGCCCAAACACCAAAGCAACCCCTTCCACCCTGGCATGCTCGTGTTCCAACATGTGACTTGTCCCTCAGAAATTGGGGAAAGTCGGACACTCCATTGTCTGTCTACCTGCAGCTTTATTCAGCACACCGAGCTGAACATTCTGACTTCGCGCCAGTTTATACAGACGGTTCGAAGTCGGAATCATATGTGGGATCTGCTGCTGTCTTTACAGACAGCACTACATCGGAGCAGATTCCCTCTGAATGCAGTATATTCACTGCAGAGCTGCATGCTATAGAGTTAGCCTTGGATCACATTAGTGAATGCCAATACCAACGGTTCATTTTATACTCTGATTCTCTCAGCGTGTTACAGGCTTTAATATCTGTAATATATAATCCTCATCCAGTTCTGTCTAGTATTCAGCAGAAGATTCACTTCCTCCTCGGATGTGAATATGATATCCGATTCTGCTGGATTCCCAGCCACATTGGGATTACAGGGAATGATTTGGCTGACGCCGCAGCCAAATCAGCAATTCCCAATAAAAACTGCTGCCTGTCAGTCCCCTATACAGACTACAGGCAAATAATACACGAGAAGATGCACTCCCAATGGCAGGATTTGTGGAATAGACAGACTGGAAACAAACTATATTGTATAAAGCCTGTTATTGAACCGTGGCAGTCTAGTCTGCGCAGGAATCGTAAGGAGGAAGTTGTTCTCGCCCGGACGCGCATAGGACACAGTCATTTGACTCATTCGTTTTTGCTGAGGGCCGATGACCCTCCTATGTGTGAGTCCTGTGGCATAGTTTTAACTATTAGGCACCTTTTAATTGATTGTCCCAATTTTAGGAATATCCGTTTTACCGCCTTTAATCATCTGACTGAGCCGTATACACTCAGTCAGATTTTATCCGACAATGACCATGTGTCTGCTGTTTTTAACTATTTTAAATTAATAAAAGTTTTTAATTGTATCTAAAATGCCTCCGTTATTGTTATTTTTTATTGATTTATTTTTCGCTATTTGTTATTATATACCGTGACGTGGTGGCCTAACCAATTAGGTCACCGAGAGCTAAAATTTTTATTTTACCTGTCCTTGGCGCATTATAGCCTCAGTTGCTGATGCGCCAATAAAATACAAACAAACAAACAAACAAACAAACTATAGAGGAACTGAAAAGAGCCCTCACTCTTTCCAAAGCAAGTGCTGTTGGACCAGATGGCATCCATTATGAAATGATAAAACATCTTTCACCAAAATCTATGGATTGTCTGCTCCTTCTATATAACAGAATCTTTACTGAAGGGCAGTTTCCGGATTCCTGGCGAAAGGCAATCGTTCTTGCCTTCCCTAAGCCAGGAAAGGATCCAAAGGTCACCACCAACTATCGTCCTATTGCTCTGACTAGCTGTCTGTGCAAAATCCTGGAGAGAATGGTCAATTCTCGTTTAATATGGTATTTAGAATCAAATGACCTTCTCTCTAGCATCCAGTGCGGCTTCCGAAGGAACCGGTCCACTTTGGACCATCTTATTAGAATGGAAACATCCATCCGGGATGCTTTCCTAAAACGGGAACACTTGGTGTCGGTGTTCTTTGACATGGAGAAAGCGTATGACACAACTTGGAGATTTGGCATCTTAAAAGATCTGCATCGCCTTGGTCTTAGGGGGCAACTCCCCATTTTTATTCAAAACTTTTTAGCCAATCGATCGTTCCAAGTTCGTGTGGGATCCTCACTCTCTCGCTCCTTTAGCCAAGACGAGGGAGTACCACAAGGATCAGTATTAAGTGTCACGCTTTTTGCCATAAAAATAAATTCCATCACAGAACAACTTCCTCCAACTGTAAACAGTGCCCTCTATGTTGATGACTTTAGCATTTTTTGCCAGTCGTGCAACATGAGGGTTATTGAAAGACAACTGCAGAAAGCCATTGATAATCTGAATTCCTGGGCACTTGCTGATGGCTTCAGGTTCTCGCCGCAGAAGACCGTTGGCGTACACTTTTGTCGCAAGCGTAATCTTCATCCTGAACCTGAATTAAGGCTCGGACAAAATGCTATTCCAGTAGCAGCGAACACAAAATTCTTGGGACTCATATTCGATAAAAAATTGACCTTTTTGGATCACATTCGCCAACTCCGCACAAAGTGCACAAAAGCCCTTAATATACTCCGCTCGCTGTCCTCCTTATCCTGGGGTGCAGACCGATGCACCCTTTTACGGCTTTACCGTGCACTTGTGCGATCCAAATTAGATTATGGGTCCCAAGTATATTCTTCAGCTAGAGATAGTGTCCTCCGATGGCTGGACCCTGTCCACCATCAGGCTATCCGTATCGCTACTGGAGCTTTTCGAACATCTCCTGTCCTGAGTCTATACGTCGAAGCAAACGAACCACCGTTATCGTTTCGACGTAAGCAGTTGTCTTTAAAGTACGCTTTAAAACTGAAATCCCTGCCAGACCATCCTACGTGGCCCTTCGTTTTTGAGCCACGATGGGAAAACTTGTACAACACCCGTAATACTGCCAATCGTCCTTTTGGTATTCGTGTCCAAGAGCTACTGAACGAACTCAATATCAAGGTAGACAAGGTTGCCCAAACATCAAAGCAACCGCTTCCACCCTGGCATGCTCGTGTTCCGGCATGCGACTTGTCGCTTAGAAACTGGGGAAAGTCGGACACTCCATCATCGGTCTACCTGCAGCTTCATTCAGCACACCGAATTGAATATTCCGACTTCGCGCCAGTCTACACAGGCGGTTCGAAGTCAGAATCATATGTGGGATCTGCTGCTGTCTTTACAGACAGCACTATATCAGAGCAGATTCCCTCTGATTGCAGCATATTTACTGCAGAGCTGCACGCAATTGAGTTAGCCTTGGATCAAATTAGTAAATGCCAATACCAACGGTTCATTTTATATTCCGACTCTCTTAGCATGTTACAGGCTTTAATATCTGTGAAGTATAATCCTCATCCAGTTCTGTCTAGTATTCAGCAGAAGATTCACGTTCTCCATGAACGCGAATATGACATCCGCTTCTGTTGGATTCCCAGCCACATTGGGATTAGGGGAAATGATTTGGCTGACGCCGCAGCCAAATCAGCAATTCCCAATAATAACCGCTGCCTGTTAGTCCCCTATACAGACTACAGGCAAATAATACATCAAAAGGTTCATTCCCAATGGCAGGAATCGTGGAATAGACAGACTGGAAATAAATTATATCGTATAAAGCCTGTAATTGAACCGTGGCAGTCTAGTCTGCGCAGGAATCGCAAGGAGGAAGTTGTTCTTGCCCGGACCCGCATAAGACACAGTCATTTAACTCATTCGTTTTTGCTGAGGGCTGATGACCCTCCTATGTGTGTGTCCTGTGGCACAGTTTTAACGATTAGACCCCTTTTAATTGACTGTCCAGATTTTAGCAATATCCGTCTTACCGCTTTTAATCACCTGACTGAGCCGTATACACTCAGTCAGATTTTATCTGACAATGACAACGTGTCGGCTGTTTTTAGCTATTTTAAATTAATAAAAGTTTTTAATTGTATTTAATTTATGTTATTGTTACGTTTTTATTGATTTATTTTTTATATCATTGTTATTATATATATGGACATGGTGGCCTTACTAATTAGGTCACCGAGAATTTAAAAAAAAAAAAAAAATTTAAATATTACCTAGTCTTGGCGCATCATAGCCGTAGTTGCTAGTGCGCCAAAAAAAAAAAAAAAATCCAAAATCCAAATCCATGCATTGACCAATGCTCACAGTCTCCAAACGGATAAACTTATATGATCAGTTCTGATTGTTTGCAAAACAGTCATCATGAGTATCGTCCACATCGCTGATCGGCGCAATATGGCCTGAGCAGCCCTTGCGCCAAAAATAACAACAACAACAACAACAGCTCACAGTCTTCATATATACACAGACGGATCCAAGACTGATATATCCGTGGGAGCTGCAGCAATCAGTCCTACATCCACTGTTTCTGTACAATTACCGTGTGAATGCAGTGTATTTACTGCCGAATTATATGCAATCAAAATGGCTCTAAATCTCCTTAATGATCTTTTAAATATCCAGGTCATAATATACACAGACTCTTTAAGTGCAATGAATGCCCTACAGGAAAATCGACAAATTTCCCATCCACTTCTCACACAAATCAGATCACAGTTATATCACCTCAATAAAAATAAGCTGACTGTCACTTTCTGCTGGATACCCAGCCACGTCGGAATTCCAGGGAACGAGCGTGCAGACGAAGCAGCAAAACACCCTGCTTGCTCTGATCCCATCCCAGTTCCTTTTTCTGATTACAAGCCAATCATACGGAGGATATGTACAGAGATGTGGTCTGAAAAGTGGCATAATCAGATATCAAACAAACTTCTTGAAATAAAACAAAACCCACAGCTATGGAGATCTAGTTCCCGATTAACCAGGCACGAAGAGGTCGTCCTTGCAAGAGCACGAATTGGTCATACGCACCTAACGCACCTTTTTTTACTGCTAGGAGAAGAGCCTCCTCTCTGCTCGCACTGTAGTTCCATTCTTACAGTGAAACATATCATTATTGAATGTGCACACTATTGTTCAGCTAGAATTGAAAGTTTCAGATCTTTAATCAACTCACAAAAACCCTTGCAACTAGATAATATACTTGGAGATGACGCCAATCTATCAGAACTGTTTAAATACTTAAAAATGATAAACGTATACAGTCACTTCTAGAACAATTCCTTTCACATATAGACCAACAATCTTAAGTTATAGGCGCATTTTGGCCATAGCAGCCCTTGCGCCAATAAACCCCACTTCAACAACAACATTAATTTTTATACAAAGATCTAAGTTTTATACTTCATATATTTTTACTTTATTTTATTCCTTTGTTACATAATAGTTAATTTCTCGACGTGGTAGTCTAGGCTACCAAATTGTTTAGTAGCCTTTTAAATTTGACTTGGAGCATTATGGCCTTAGCTGCCAATGCGCCATTAAAAACCAAATCAACCAACAGTACCTTAGACATAGTAAATTGAGGATTAATGTCCTCGCCCAATTACAACGTAGACAATTAATGCAGGGTATAAATACCACCGATATTCGCAAGCAATACAAAATAATATAATTGGCAACCCGGTTATCCGCTTGTTTCATTTCTGCTTTGCTATACGCATCTCTTAACGTACTCCAAAAAATATGTGATGCGGTTGTGCAGTACCATTCACTGGATATCACGAGTGGATATTTATCTGAAATGGATCGCAATATGCGATTTGTATTGTATTGGAAAACGTGCTTTCTTTAAATTGGGTCTCTAAGAAATTCACGAGGAGGTATCGAAAACAATTCTTAAATCTCTTCTTTCCATTTACGGTGGTAGCACTCTTTGTCGGAGCCAAGAAATAAGTGCCATTTTGTCGAGAAACAAAAACAAACGCCAAAACCCTGACCTTAAAAGCTTAATAGCAACACAAGCAGACCGTTGTTCGTTGTGAAGAAATTTAACCAACTTCTCCGATACTAAGGGATGTAATGGTCTCCGTGGGTGACCTGGAGGTAATGGCCACTCTTCGGCATGACTTCACAAAGAGGTTAAAACAAAAAGGTCACATGAGTTGAACAAAGTGCAGTCAGCATGTAGTTTGTCATTTCAAAGAAGTTACTAAAAGTTTTGCCGTACCTTTGAACTCGGCTTTTAGTGATGGTGATCGTAAGTACATTTATTTTGTAAGTACAACAACAGGACGAAAATAGGACCAATTGATGTCCGTTCACATTTTATTTAATGGCTATATTATGATTATTTACAATTATTAAATTGAGTAAACTTATTTATGGTCGCTTGTTGAAAGTAAACGTCTTTATAGCACGACAAGAACTGCGAATTCCATTCCCAAAGCAACCACAAGACCACTGTCTGTAATCACTGAGCAAAACTGAAGCCTTATATTAAAAATTTATGGTAATATGCTAATAATTTTATAAAGGAATTTTCTATAGTCATGACTTAAAAATGAGAAATTAGTATTAGTTTTTTCATACGTTCTTATTTTTCCCCTTACGTTTTAAAATATATTCAAATATTTTAATTGTACTTCTTGTCTACAATTTTTTTATTATTAATTATGGTGAAAACTTATTTATTAGAATTAAAAACAAGCAACTATTATCGGAAAATATTTTGGTGACTACCTCATTCAAAACCCCTATCAACTTTTGTCAGTGAACCAGTAATATTTTCCTCAATAGAAAAAATGCATTCTAATAATTAAAAACAATAAATATATATACATATTTTCATTAATTGTCTTTTAATTAATAATTATTAACACTTACCTTACAGAAAATGCAAGCGACTCGTGGGCATATTCAACCAATTACAATTCATATCCTTATGGGAGAGAATCCTCCTCAATGTTTCTTTTGTCAGTCGAAGCTAACAATAAAACACATCCTCATAGAATGTCCCCAACTTTCAACAGTCAGAAAATCAAGCTTTAGCTCCCTGTCCAACTTATAGGAACCCTTAACCTTATTTCATATTCTTGGAAATGAAGCAAATTTCGAGGAACTGTTTAATTATTTGAAACACATAAATCTGTATAACAGAGTGTGATCATAGTGACAAACAAATCATGAACAGGCACAATATGGCCCAAGAGGCCCTTGTGCCAAAAACCCCAAATACAACAACAACAATTCATATCCAGTTAACCAAATACAGCAGCCATATTGAACATGCCATTACGTCACATACGTGGTACGCTACTTCGCCCCTCGACGTGGGCACCTGTACGTGGTGAGGGGACCTCCCAGTGATGCTGCTGGGTTTCCAGATTAGCATCACTGGGATCTAACGCCCATACCTTGGTTCCAGGGTTACATCTTTGGAATGGCCCCGGGTGCCAAGCGAATCTTGAGGCCAAGCGATCTTCCCTGCGAATTCTATTGCGATTATATTAGAGAGATAAGCTTTTCACTTTAAGTTCACACGTTTTTTTTCTTCCGTTATTCAAATATATAATAAAAGTTCTCTTTCTTAAAGTATAAGGAAGAAGTTTCAGAAAGGAAAGTAACCTTTCTTAATTTTTCTGTGTACTAACCTTCTATTTTACTCGCTTGGTCACTTGGTGGCACTACTCCTGCCTCCCCGTGGCGGGGCTGGACCTGGGTGAAAATACATCACCCAGGACTAAAAGGAGTTGAAAATGGACCAAAATACTAATAACACAAGATTGGAGAAAGCTAACTCCAATAAATGTGACGACTTACAGCTGAACATGTCTCAGGCTAAGAGAATGAAAATCAACAGCTCTCAGCCTACTGTCCCTTTTTTTTTGGTGATACATTCGTTATCATCACAACCCGTGGGAAAATTATCCCCTTTCTTAGTTCAGAAGACTATAGAGTCCATGGTTGGATCACCAAAAATGATAAAACGATTACAATCAGGTGATCTCTTAGTAGAAACCTCATTAAGTCATCAATCGGAAAAATTACTACAAATGAAAACTTTTGCAGGACTACCAGTTGAAATTACCCCACATAATTCCCTGAATACATCGAAAGGTGTTATTACTGAATGGGACCTTTTGACTGTTTCAGAGGAAGAACTACTGAGCGAGCTAACAGAACAACCAGTAATTCAAGTTAGGAGGATAATGATGAAGAAAGACGGAATTCTCATTCCAACCCGATCAGTAATTCTCACATTTAACAATCCTTCTCTTCCCCATTCAGTTAAAGCAGGATATTTAAATTGCAAAATCCGACCATATATACCAAATCCAATAAGGTGTTACAACTGTCAGCGATACGGACACTCTCAGGCGACATGTCGCAGTGATCCCATCTGTCCACTCTGTGGATCAAAAGACCACAATCAAGCAATCTGCACATCCACTACACCACTCTGTCCCAATTGTCACGAAAATCATCCTGCTTTTTCGAAGACATGCGAAATGTGGGTATTGGGAAAGCAAATTCAAAAATACAAAGTAGAAAATAAAGTGTCTTATCCGGAAGCAAGAAAACAGATACTTGCAACCAAACCTTCACGTTCCTATGCTTCAGCAGTGAAACGACAGCAAACTATAGCCACTCAAACGGAGGTAGTAATACCTCTAAATCACATTATAGACTGGAGTAAAGTAATATTGATGACAAAAACAGTTTCACAAGAAACATCCAGTGGTAAAGAGCAGGATACTTCCATGCCTGGAAAGCAGAAATCAGAAGTAAAATCTTCAAAAACAAAGCAAACATCATCTAATAAACCGTGTGAACAGAAACAAACAAATATAGATCAAATGGACACTGATGAACAGAGAGAGAACATACTAGAACTACACCCTGCAGAAGATATTGATACACCTCGTCCTAATTTTCCGAAGAAAGATAGACCCAAATATGATAAACGGAAAAACTCAAAAGCGCAGTCAGATTCAGCAAATCGTCCCGAGACCTAAATAATGCAACATATTATTATACAGTGGAACTGTCGTGGTTTACGTGGAAAATTGGATGAAATAAAAGATATAGGCCCCGGGTGCCAAGCGATTGTGACTGAGCGATTTATCTGTGCCTTATAGTGCGATTTCCAAAAAGTGATATATAGTTCTTTTGCGTTCCTCTCGTTAAGTAATCTATTTATTTTATAACTGCTCTTGCTACAAAAGTACCTGTACAGAGCAAGAAGGGCAAGCCACCTTTCTTTTTTCATATTCTTATTACTAATCCCCTACTACTTCTCGCTTGGTCACACCAGGCACTGCTCCTGCCTCCCCGTGGCGGGGCCGGAAACCTTGGCAGAAAAGCTCATCTGCCAAGGGCGAAAAGGAGCAAAGATGGAGCAAAATGATTATCCATCTTTAGAGCCGACAAGCTCTCGGCCACTTACTGAAATTGATCATGACATTTCACAACCCAAGAGGTTGAAAACAAATTCAACAACCAAAGAGTTTCCTTCCTTTTTAATTTTACATTCACTTTCAGAACAACCTCTCAGCAAATTATCTCCTTTCCTCATCCAGAAACACCTGGAGAGTATTGCAGGTTCTCCGAAGACTGTGAGAAGGCTGCAATCTGGAGACCTTCTTTTAGAAACAACAAGTAAACATTCAGAGAAACTCTTACAACTTTCAAATTTTGCTGGGATACCAATTAAAGTATCTCCCCATGCTACCTTAAATACATCCAAAGGTGTGATTTCTAGTTGGGATTTGTTGAACGTGACAGAGGATGAATTAACCCAAGAACTTCAGGATCAAAATGTTATTGCATCAAGAAGGATCATGACTAAAAAAGACAATAACCTTATGCCTACCAGGAATATCATTCTTACATTTAATTCCCCAAACCTACCATCAACAGTAAAAGCTGGCTATCTACTTTGTCGTGTTCGCCCGTATATACCCAATCCCTTGAGATGCTACAAGTGCCAAAAGTATGGTCACTCTCAGACAACATGTAGAGGAAACCCAGTTTGTCCAAACTGTGGATCTTCCGATCATACTCAGTCTGAATGTTTGGCGACAGAAAAGACATGTCCCAACTGTAACGGTAACCATCCTGCATATTCTAGAACTTGTGAGAGATGGAAAACTGAGAAACAAATTGTTAAATATAAGGTTGAGAACAAGGTAAGCTTTCAAGAAGCAAGGAAAATAATTGCTCCTACCATGCCCAAACGTACCTATGCAAATGTTGCACAAAAACAACAAACAGTATCCACCCAAACTGAAGTTACCGTCCCCTCAAACATATCAATCTCTGACTGGGCTTGAGCTGTCCTCTCTCAGCAACAGTCCAGTAACCCCAAGCATTCAGATCAGGCAAGTAACACTCCTCTTACAATACCAGCGACATCTCCTACTCTACCGGAAGATCCAATATTAGAAATTCATGCCGAAGAAGAAGAAATGGACACTGGTCGGCCAGTTTTCCTAAAAAAAGATAAGCAAAAATTGGAACGTCATAAACCAATCACCTTCAAAAAGCAGTCAGATACATCTCAAATAATTAAACACAAATAATGGCCATCATTGTACAATGGAACTGTAGAGGCTTTCGTTACAACACAGATGATATCCATAATCTAATTAACCAGTATTCTCCAGTTGCTCTCTGTCTCCAAGAAACTTACTTAACCTCGCAAATTTCTCCATCGATAAAGAACTACTGCCTTTATCGAAGAGATCGCAATACAGCAAATACTGCCCACGGTGGTGTAGCAATCCTGATAAATTCAAAGATCCCAACAAAGCATATCGCACTTCGAACTGAAATAGAAGCTGTTGCAGTTCGTATAACTCTCCATATTGCAATAACACTAGTCTCAATCTATTTACAGCCAAACCATACTTATTCTCTAAAAGAACTTGAAGACCTCCTCATACAGATACCTCCACCTGTCTGTATATTAGGGGACTTTAATGGGCACAACCCCCTATGGGGTGCTTCTAAATTGGATACACGTGGTCGACTCATTGAAAGACTTTTAGATGCACTAAACCTCACCATACTGAATACTGGCACGCACACTCACATTCAGCTCCCAACTGGAAATACTTCAGCAATAGACCTTTCCATTTGTTCTCCAGTACTGGTCCCGACCATAGAGTGGTATGTTATAAACGACCCCATGGGCAGTGATCACTTCCCAATCGTATGCAAGGTATTGATAGCACAGACTCCTTTAACTAAACCCTGCAGGAAATGGAAATTTACAAGAGCAAACTGGGCAAAATTTAAGTCATCAATCTCTTTCGATGAGAAAAAAATCCGTTTCCATCATATTGATGATGTGACAGACTACATCACGTCGCATCTCTTAAACGTGGCTAAAGATACAATACCATTATCAAACCCACCGGGTCGAAAGCACTATAATTATTGGTGGAATGAGGAATGCACCAAAGCAAAAAAAGCAAAAAATAAAGCGTGGAATTTGTTTCGGCGTTATCCAATCACAGCCAATCTGATAAATTATAAGAAAGTAAGGGCAAAAGCACGTTTCATACAGAGGCAAGCCAAAAAAGAATCCTGGGCTCGCTTTGCATCAACAATTAACAGAAATACTGACAGCAAATTAATCTGGAAAAAAATTAGACAGCTTTCTGGCAAGTTTCCAACCATACCCTCTCCAGTCCTCTCATGGAATGGGCGAGATTTAACTAGTCCCTCGGATATAGCTAACGCTTTGGGCAATACTTTTGCTGAGATCTCGGCAACATCAGCTTATACTACATCTTTCCAACGAATTAAAAACAGTCGAGAACGGTATTCTATTAACTTCCAAACTGCCCCCATTCTGCCATATAACAAACCTCTACAATATCCTGAATTATTGCATGCCATTAAAACAGCTCGTAATGGTGCCGCCGGACCAGATGGGATCTATTATATCATGCTGCAACATCTTGATGACAAGGCTTTGCGCCTCCTCCTGGTCTTTTACAACCGTATTTTTTTAGAAAAAACTTATCCAGCTTCTTGGCACCACTCTATTGTTTTGGCGTTCCTGAAGCCTGGAAAAGATCCAACCAATCCCCATAACTATAGACCTATATCTCTGTCAAGCTGCCTCAGCAAAATCCTTGAAAAAATTGTCCACAATAGACTCGTCTGGATCATAGAGTCACAACATCTCATGAGCAATAGTCAGCATGGCTTTCGACAAAACAGATCATGCTTAGATCTCATGATCAAGGCTGAATTTGCCATTCGCAATGCGTTCGTTAAGCACGAGCATCTGGTTATGGTTACTATAGATATACAGAAAGCCTTTGACACCACCTGGCGACATGGCATACTTAGTGATCTTTATTCTCTCGGTCTACGCGGAAACCTTCCCATATTTGTACAGAACTTCCTATACACTAGATCGTTTCAAGTAAAATACCAAAATGAGCTCTCTACAACTTTCATTCAGGAAGAAGGTGTTCCTCAGGGATCTGTGCTGAGTGCCACTCTTTTTGCTCTTAGAATAGATTCCATCACTAAACAGCTTCCCAACACAGTTGAGTCATATCTGTACGCGGATGACCTCTCCATTTCCTGTCATTCCCAAAGCATGAGATCAATTGAAAGGCAGCTTCAGATATCACTGAACAAAATACAACAATGGGCCAACCTTAACGGCTATCGACTCTCACAACAGAAAACAGTCGCCATCCATTTTTGTCGACAACGCAAACTCCATCTGGATCCTGAACTCCAAATTTCCAACTTCTCCATCCCAGTCAATAGTAACATCAAATTTCTAGGATTAATCCTTGACAACAAATTAAATTTCTTAGACCATATTAAAAATGTACGTACTTCCTGTTTAAAAAAGTTAAATATACTCAGAACTTTATCCGCCCTAACATGGGGTGCAGATCGCACCTCCTTACTTCGGCTATACAGGGCATTAATCCGATCCCGTCTTGATTATGGTGCCCCTGTCTATGATTCTGCCAGAGCAAGTGTTTTGCGCTGGCTTGATCCAGTTCAGCACAACGCCTTGAGGACTGCACTTGGGGCTTTCAGAACATCACCAGCACATAGCCTCTACATTGACGCTCATGAGCCCCCGTTAACACTACGTAGGAAAACACTGCTACTGAAGTATGCTGTCAAAATACAAAGCTGTGCCTCGCATCCAATTCAGTCATATTTATTTAATCCACCACTAGAAAACCTCTACAGAAGTAAGCCTAGTATAGTAAAACCAGCTGGTCTTCGCCTTCTTGAACTGATGCAAGTTTGGAAAGTTCCCATTCATTCTGTACAAGAAGTAGTAACATGCACTCAACCACCATGGACTCTTACTCCTCTACCCACCTGTGACACTTACCTTTGCCAGTGGGGAAAAAATGTTCTTCAAGCATCAAATGTGAAACAACTTCATGCAATTCACACTCACAAATATTTTGACTTTTCTCCAATTTATACAGATGGCTCCAAATCTAACTCAAATTTTGGAGCAGCAGCAGTGTTCCTAAATACCACTATTTCAGCAGCCCTTCCACCTGAATTCAGTATATTCTCATCAGAATTATATGCAATTAAACTAGCCTTAGAAAACCTCTGTTCTGACAGCTCACTAAAATTTGTTATTTACACCGATTCCCTCAGCTCAATTATGGCATTATCTAACTCCACAGATAAAGTTCACCCTCTTCTAAATGAAATTAGAAGATTAATACTGCAGATTGAAGAGCGCCACCAAATGATCACCTTCTGCTGGATTCCATCCCATTCTGGAATTTCTGGTAATGAACTGCCCGATAAAGCGGCAAAAAATCCATCTACCTTAGATTTAACCACTATCCCTGTTCCAGCATCAGACTACCCACAAATCATTCGTGACGCATGCCTAACAGAATGGACAGCACTCTGGCACTCTCAAACACATAACAAACTTTTTCAATTTAAACGGGATCCTAGAATTTGGCGTTCCAGTGTCCGTTCATCAAGACGAGAAGAGGTACTCCTTTCAAGATCAAGAATAGGCCATACACATTTGACTCACCTTCATTTACTCACAGGAGATGATCCACCACAGTGTCCACATTGTTTTCTAAATCTGACTGTGAAACACATTCTCATCGAATGCCCACCTTATAATCAAGACAGAAATACAACCCTGCTATCTTTGGTTAACCTTCGCAAACCAATAACTCTAGAGAATGTCATTGGTGACAATGCAAATATCCCTGAATTTTTTAATTTTCTGAAGAAAATTGGAGTTTTTAGTCATTTCTGATTTTTGCCTCTTCTGACATAAGAAGAAATTCTCATATATTATTACAATAAAGGAATAGGCGCATTATAGCCAAAGCTGCTTATGCGCCAGAAAACCCCCACAACAACAACAACAAATAAAAGATATAATTCAGCAGTATAAACCGGCCTGCATTTGCCTTCAGGAGACCCATCTAACACCTCAATCTTCACCCACATTTCAAAATTATACACTTTTCCGGAGAGACAGGAATGATAACAGAACTGCCAAAGGAGGAGTGGCAATTTTGGTAAATACTCATATACCAGCTAAGCAAACAACATTAAGAACCAACTTAGAAGCAGTAGCAGTAAGAATAGCCATCGGAATTTCTATCACAATCTCGTCCATTTATCTTCCACCAAATATCCCCCTCTCCAGATCGGAATTAAATGATCTTACTATGCAGCTCCAACCTCCCTACTGCCTTATGGGCCCCTCGACGTGGGCACCTGTACGTGGTGAGGGGACCTCCCAGTGATGCTGCTCGGTTTCCAGATTAGCATCACTGGGATCTAACGCCCATACCTTGGTTCCAGGGTTACATCTTTGGAATCCGGCGTGTGCAGCCGTGCGCCGCGACCCGTGGAAGCGGAAAGGGGGATCCTGGTGGTTGAGGGGCCCAGCCTTAATACACCACTTTGGCCCCTGCTTCGACGAGACGGGTGGTCCCGGACCGGCTCGACTGGGATCAATCGGCGGGTGGTTCTATACTGCTAGGGTCAAATGCGTTCCAATAAGTCTCCCTCCCTTTGGTCCTGGGACGGGATAAAGACTTATTGGTAACGTGGGTATGGTGCTCTAAGCGAACTCGGCGTCCCATTCGTGTACGCAGTACCTGCTTGTTCACGAGTGGGCGTCCCCTCGTAGGGCTCCGTGGTGGGTGAGGTACTTAGGCATCAGACATTTTCTTTTTACTCATATGAGTAATTTAAATTCTTCTTCTGGGGCCCCAACAAGGCCCCTACCTAATCGATCGTCAGATGAGAGTGAAAGCAATTCAGCTAAAAGAGCCAGAACTGAGGAGAAAACAACATCTGTGACACCTCTTTTCCTCATTCTCCATTCCACCGGAGAGCAGTCACTTGGGAGAATGTCACCTTTCTTTATCCAGAAAGGATTAGAAGGGATGGCAGGCTCACCCAAATCCGTTAAACGGCTGCGTTCTGGAGATATTCTAATTGAAGCAGCAAATATAAATCAAGCTGAAAAATTTTTGAAAGCCATATTTATAGGGGGAATACCCATCATCGTAACCCCTCACAAAACTTTGAACTCTTCAAGAGGTGTGATATCAGAGTGGGATCTTCTTCACGTTTCTGAAGAAGAGATCTGCTCTGAATTAAAAGAACAAGGAGTGACAGCTGTAAAGCGGATATCCATGCGTAAGGATGGGAATCTTGTCCCTACCCGAGTTCTCATATTAACATTCAACACCCCACGGCCTCCAAGTTCCATCAAGGCAGGGTACTTAAACTGCCCAGTGAGGATTTACGTTCCCAACCCACTGAGGTGTTTTAAATGTCAAAAGTACGGCCACTCACAAACATCCTGTCGTGGTAATCCTGCCTGTGCTCGATGTGGTGTTAAAGACCACGAGAGCAAGGAATGTCTAGCTCCTAAGCCTAATTGTATTAACTGCCAAGGAGAGCACCCTGCATACTCTCGAGCATGCCAGCGGTGGAAGGACGAAAAGGAGATACAGAAATTAAAAACGGAGCTAAACATCTCCTACCCAGAGGCTAGAAAACGCATACAACCAATAAATAGCGGGAAACCTTCATATGCCCAGAAGGTTTCTGCTAAGTGCACTATCGGTACACAAACTGAGATGACTATACCACCAAAAGAGTCATTCACCCCGATTGCACGCTATTTATTGAGTTCACAAAAGCCCACCACAAAAACACAATCAGCTGCCACTCCTATATCCGTACCTCCTAGTGCTCCACCACTACCTAAACCAAGTGGTAAAGAAAGCCAAAAACTTTAGAAGGGTCATCCGTGACACCAGAAAGAATGGATGTAGAGAACAAGGAGGTACAGGATGAATCAGTCTTGGAACTCTTTGCGGAGGAAGAAATGGACACGGGACATCGTCCTTTCTTCCCAAAAAAAGATAAAGCCAAGGCTGATAAAAGTAAGCCCTCAGCACCTCGGAAGCCGCCTGATGGACCCACCAAGCCAAATTAATGGCTAAATTCCTACAATGGAATTGTCGTGGATTCCGGCGAAATACTGATGACATCAAGGCCCTCCTGCAAAAGCACGAGCCAGTTTGCTTTTGCTTGCAGGAGACTTATCTAAAGGCGAATGATGATCCCACCATGCATAACATCACAATCTTTCGTAAGGATAGAATTGCGGATGGTCCTGCTCATGGAGGAGTGGCTATCCTTGTGAGTAATCAGACCCCAGTTCAGCCCTTGCTAATTACAACCAGCATAGAGGCTGTTGCAATTCGCTTTACAGTGGGATTTTTATTAACGGTTTGCTCTATTTATTTGCCACCTGGGACTGACATCTCCCAGGAAGCCCTTGATGATCTTCTAAAGCAGTTGCCTCCCCCTTTCTTACTTCTCGGGGATATGAATGGACATAACACCCTGTGGGGTAGTGCTAACATCAATGAAAGGGGACGGGTCATAGAGCGTATGCTCAATGACAATGCCCTTTCCCTTCTCAATACTGGAACAAACACCTTCTTCCATATGCCTACCCGTACTTTTTCTGCCATTGATCTCTCTATCTGCTCCCCTTCTCTGCTCCCTTCACTCACTTGGGAAGTGGAGGAGAATCCATACGGAAGTGATCACTTCCCTGTGATAACCTTGTTACACAGTGGGAGACCATGTCTTCCTTTTAGGTTACCACGGAGGAAGTTTGATCAGGCTGACTGGAATGCCTTCCAACATCAGGCAAATTTTGAACTCAGTACAGTCAGTCAGGAGCCTATCAATGATGCAGTAACGTACATCACAGAAATGATTGTCCAAGCAGCTGCGAATGCTGTTCCAAAAACATCTGCCCGGTTTCCACCATTTCCCAAACCTTGGTGGAATTCACAATGCACAGCAGCAAAAAAGGCTCAAAACAAAGCGTGGGGGATATTCCGTCGATATCCTACCACTGCTAATCTAATAGCTTTCAAGCGTGCACGAGCCAAAGCACGCTACATTCGCCGTCAGAGTCAAAAGGAATCATGGATCCGTTTTACATCATCTGTTAACCAGGCTACTAATTCTAAGGTAGTCTGGGATAAAATCGGAAAATGAAGGGAAAATATACATCCCACCCTTCTTCAATCCTAGATTATAATGGATGCGCTATTGCAGATCCAACTGCAATAGCCAATGCTCTTGGGGAAACATTCTCTAACATCTCTGCAACATCCTCGTATTCCCCAGAGTTTCTGGTCCTGAAACATAAACTGGAAAAAGAGGCACTTAATTTTAAGTCCAAGAACATCTATCCCTACAATGGGCCGTTCACTATTCAGGAACTGAAAAGAGCCCTCGCCCTTTCCAAAGCAAGTGCTGTTGGACCAGATGGCATCCATTATGAATTGGTTAAACATCTTTCACCAAAATCTATGGATTATCTGCTCTCTCTGTATAACAGAATCTTTATTGAAGGGCAGTTTCCGGATTCCTGGCGCAAGGCAATCGTTCTTGCCTTTCCTAAGCCAGGAAAGGATCCAAAAATCACCACCAATTATCGTCCTATTGCTCTGACTAGCTGTCTGTGCAAAATCCTGGAGAGAATGGTCAATTCTCGTTTAATATGGTATTTAGAATCAAATGACCTTCTCTCCAATATCCAGTGCGGCTTCCGAAGGAACCGGTCCACTTTGGACCATCTTATTAGACTGGAAACATCCATCCGGGATGCTTTCCTAAAACGTGAACACTTGGTGTCGGTGTTCTTTGACATGGAGAAAGCGTATGACACAAATTGGAGATTTGGCATCTTAAAAGATCTGCATAGCCTCGGTCTTAGGGGGCAACTCCCCATTTTTATTAAAAACTTTTTAGCCAATCGATCTTTCCAGGTTCGTGTGGGATCCTCACTCTCTCGTTCCTTTAGCCAAGAGGAGGGAGTACCACAAGGATCAGTATTAAGTGTCACGCTTTTTGCCATCAAAGTAAATTCCATCACAGAACAACTTCCTCGAACTGTAAACAGTGCCCTCTATGTTGATGACTTTAGCATATTTGCCAGTCATGCAACATGAGGGTGATTGAAAGACAACTGCAGAAAGCCATTGATCGACTCAACTCCTGGGCACTTACAAATGGTTTCAGGTTCTCGCCGGAGAAGACCGTTTGCGTACACTTTTGTCGTAAGCGTAATCTTCATCCTGAACCCGAATTAAGGCTCGGACGAAATGCTATTCCAATAGCAGCGGATACAAAATTCTTGGGACTCGTATTTGACAAAAAGTTGACCTTTCTGGATCACATCCGTCAACTCCGCACAAAGTGCACAAGAGGGCTGAATATTCTGCGCTCTCTTTCCTCTACAGCTTGGGGTGCGGATCGATGCACCCTACTACGCATCTACCGTGCACTTGTACGATCCAGACTAGATTACGGGTCCCTGGTATACAATTCGGCCAGAGACAGTGTACTTCGGTGGCTGGATCCTGTCCATCATCTGGCTCTCCGTACCGCTATTGGAGCATATCGAACATCTCCAGTCCAGAGCTTATACGTCGAAGCAAACGAACCGCCGTTATTGCTTCGACGCAAGCAGTTGTCTCTAAACTACGCTCTAAAACTGAAATCCCTGCCAGACCACCCTACGTGGCTATCCGTTTTTGAGCCACGATGGGAAAATTTATACAACACCCGTAAGACTGCCAATCGCCCTTTTGGTATTCGTGTCCAAGAGCTACTTAAAGAACTTAATATCAAGGTAGACAAGGTTGCGCAAACACCAAAGCAACCCCTTCCACCCTGGCATGCTCATGTCCCGGCATGTGACTTGTCCCTTAGAAATTGGGGAAAGTCGGACACTCCGTCATCTGTCTACCTGCAGCTTTTTTCAGCACACCGAGCTGAACATTCTGACTTCGTGCCAGTCTACACAGACGGCTCGAAGGCGGAATCATATGTGGGATCCGCTGCTGTCTTTAGAGACAGCACTACATCGGAGCAGATTCCCTCTGAATGCAGCATATTTACTGCAGAGCTGCACGCTATAAAGTTAGCCTTGGATCACATTATTAAATGCCAATACCAACGGTTCATTTTATATTCAGACTCTCTCAGCGTGTTACAGGCTTTAATATCTGTGAGATATAATTCTCATCCAGTTCTGTCTAGCATTCAGCAGAAGCTTCACGTTCTCCATGAACGTGAATATGATATCCGCTTCTGCTGGATTCCTAGCCACATCGGGATTAGGGGAAATGATTTGGCTGACGCCGCAGACAAATCAGCAATTCCCAATAATAACCACTGCTTGTTAGTCCCCTATACAGACTACAGGTAACATCTCCGCAACATCCTCGTACTCACCAGAGTTCCTGGTCCTGAAACATAAACTGGAAAGAGAAGCACTTAATTTTAAGTCCAAGGGCCTCTACCCCTACAACGGGGATTTTACTATTCAGGAACTGAAAAGAGCCCTCGCTCTTTCCAAAGCAAGTGCTGTTGGACCAGATGGCATCCATTATGACATGGTTAAACATCTTTCACCAAAATCTATGGATTGTCTGCTCCTTCTGTATAACAGAATCTTTACTGAAGGGCAGTTTCCGGATTCCTGGCGAAAGGCAATCGTTCTTGCCTTCCCTAAGCCAGGAAAGGATCCAAAAGTCACCACAACTATCGTCCTATTGCTCTGACTAGCTGTCTGTGCAAAATCCTGGAGAGAATGGTTAATTCTCGTTTAATATGGTACTTAGAATCAAATGACCTTCTCTCCAACATACAGTGCGGCTTCCGAAGGAACCGGTCCACTTTGGACCATCTTATTAGATTGGAAGCATCCATCCGGGATGCTTTCCTAAAACGTGAACACTTGGTGTCGGTGTTCTTTGACATGGAGAAAGCGTATGACACAACTTGGAGATTTGGCATCTTAAAAGATCTGCATAGCCTTGGCCTTAGGGGGCAACTCCCCATTTTTATTAAAAACTTTTTAGCCAATCGATCTTTCCAAGTTCGTGTGGGATCCTCACTCTCTCGTTCCTTCAGCCAAGAGGAGGGAGTACCACAAGGATCAGTATTAAGTGTCACGCTTTTTGCCATCAAAGTGAACTCCATCACAGAACAACTTCCTCCAACTGTAAACTGTGCCCTCTATGTTGATGACTTTAGCATATTTTGTCAGTCATGCAACATGAGGGTTATTGAAAGACAACTGCAGAAAGCTATTGATCGCCTCAACTCCTGGGCTCTTGCTAATGGGTTCAGGTTCTCGCCGGAGAAGACCGTTTGCATACACTTTTGTCGTAAGCGTAATCTTCATCCTGAACCTGAATTAAAGCTCGGACAAAATGTAATTCCAATAGCAGCGGACACAAAATTCTTGGGACTCGTATTCGATAAAAAGCTGACCTTTCTGGATCACATCCGTCAACTCCGCACAAAGTGCACAAGAGGGCTAAATATTCTGCGCTCTCTTTCTTCAACATCTTGGGGTGCGGATCGATGCACCCTACTATGCATCTATCGTGCACTTGTACGATCCAGACTGGATTACGGGTCCCTGGTATACAATTCGGCCAGAGACAGTGTACTTCGGTGGCTCGATCCTGTCCATCATCTGGCTCTCCGTACCGCTATTGGAGCATATCGCACATCTCCTGTCCAGAGCTTATACGTCGAAGCAAACGAACCACCGTTATCTCTTCGACGTAAGCAGTTGTCTCTAAACTACGCTCTAAAACTGAAATCCCTGCCAGACCACCCTACGTGGCTAACCGTTTTTGAGCCACGATGGGAAAATTTGTACAACACCCGTAAGACTGCCAATCGTCCTTTTGGTATTCGTGTCCAAGAGCTACTCAAAGAACTTAATATAAAGGTAGACAGGGTTGCCCAAACACCAAAGCAACCCCTTCCACCCTGGCATGCTCATGTCCCGGCATGTGACTTGTCCCTTAGAAATTGGGGAAAGTCGGACACTCCATCGTCTGTCTACCTGCAGCTTTTTTCAGCACACCGAGCTGAACATTCTGACTTCGCGCCAGTCTACACAGACGGCTCGAAGGCTGAATCATATGTGGGATCTGCTGCTGTCTTTAGAGACAGCACTACATCGGAGCAGATTCCCTCTGAATGCAGCATATTTACTGCAGAGCTGCACGCTATAAAGTTAGCCTTGGATCACATTAGTGAATGCCAATACCATCGGTTCATTTTATATTCCGACTCTCTCAGTGCGTTACAGGCTTTAATATCTGTGAGATATAATGATCATCCAGTTCTGTCTAGTATTCAGCAGAAGATTCGCGTTCTCCATGAACGTGAATATGATATCCGCTTCTGCTGGATTCTCCGCCACGTTGGGATTAGGGGAAATGATTTGGCTGACGCCGCAGCCAAATCAGCAATTCCCAATAATAACCACTGCCTGTTAGTCCCCTATACAGACTACAGGCAAATAATACACCAAAAGGTACATTCCCAATGGCAGGATTCGTGGAATAGACAGACTGCGAATAAATTATATCATATAAAACCTGTAATTGAACCGTGGCAGTCTAGTCTGCGCGGGAACCGTAAGGAGGAAGTTGTTCTTGCCCGGACCCGCATAGGACACAGTCATTTAACTCATTCGTTTTTGCTGAGGGCTGATGACCCTCCTATGTGTGTGTCCTGTGGCACAATCTTAACAATCAGACACATTTTAGTTGACTGTACCAGTTTTAGAAATGCTCGTTTTACCGCTTTTAACCATCTGACTGAGCCTTATACACTCAGTCAGATTTTATCCGACAATGACCATGTGTCTGCTATTTTTAATTTCCTAAAATCAGTAAACCTTTTTAATCATATTTAAAAATCTTATTATTTTAAGATTTTCCATTGTTACTTATTTACTGATATTTGTCTGTTACAGTTTATACTTGTTTTTATAACCTGACGTAGTGACCTAATTCAGTAGGTCACTGAAACCTTTTTACTTTTTATGACAAGGTTTTGGCGCATTATAGCCATAGTTGCTGATGCGCCAATAAAACTCAACCAACCAACCAGACTACAGGCAAATAATTTCCATCCAACTCTAAGACAAATCCAAGTTACCCTAAACAAAATTCTTAAAAGAAAACAAGACGTCACTTTTTGTTGGATTCCTGGACATAAGGGAATTAAAGGAAATGAACAAGCAGACCATGCAGCAAAAATGGCAACCGGCACCCTTTCCTCAACCACCAAAGTCCCATTTACAGACTACAGACATAGTATCAAAGTGAACAGCAAAAACCAGTGGCAGAGAATATGGAGTGAGCAAACACATAATAAACTTTTTCAAATTAAACCAGTTTTAAATCAGTGGAAATCCAGTGAAAGAGATGTCCGAAAAGAAGAAGTAACCCTTGCCAGGTTACGAATAGGGCACACATATCTAACCCATTCCTATCTACTTAAATCCGAAGAACCACCTCAATGCAGACAGTGCCGTGTACAACAAACAGTAAAACATTTACTACTGGATTGTCCAGCCTTTATGAATGAAAGAAAAATAGCCTTTAGTTCTGTAATTAAAAATCAAGATGATCTAGTTTTGGAAAACATTCTAAATGAAGAAAATAACGTAAGAAAAGTTTTCCACTACCTAAAATCAATAGGCTTATATAATCAGATTTAAAACACAAAAATCACCACAAGTCAATGAATCCATTTGAACTCCGTCTCTTCATAAAGTCAGGTATTACTTAAATCCAAAATTTGAAAGAAACCAGACTAGGGATTCAAAACCGAGAGAGGTGCATTATGGCCACAGAAGCCGATGCGCCAACAACTAATAAACAACAACAACAACAACAACAGGCAAATAATACACGAGAAGATTCACTCCCAATGGCAGGATTCGTGGAATAGGCAGACTGCGAATAAATTATATCGTATAAAGCCCGTAATTGAACCGTGGCAGTCTAGTCTGCGCAGGAATCGTACTGAGGAAGTTGTTCTTGCCCGGACCCGCATAGGACACAGTCATTTAACGCATTCGTTTCTGCTGAGGGCTGATGACCCTCCTATGTGTGTGTCCTGTGGCACAATCTTAACGATCAGACACCTTTTAATTGACTGTCCAGATTTTAGCAGTACCCGTTTTACCGCTTTTAATCATCTGACTGAGCCTTATACACTCAGTCAGATTTTATCCGACAATGACAATGTGTCTGCTGTTTTTCGCTTTTTAAAAGCAATAAAGGTTTTTAATCGTATTTAAAATTTATATGTTATTGTTGTTTATTTATGTTTTCAGATCTGGACATGGTGGCCTAATTAATTAGGTCACCGAGATGTTAAATTTTTTAGATATTACCTGGTCTTGGCGCATTATAGCCTTAGTTGCTAGTGCGCCAATAAAACCCAAATCAACAACAACAACAACAACAGCCTTATGGGAGATATGAATGCCCATCATCATTTGTGGGGATCTACTCACACAGACAATAGAGGTAACATAATCGAAACTCTCATAGATGATCAACAACTGAATTTACTGAATACCGGATCTCACACTTATATCAGTTTGTCTACAGGTATCACCTCTGCAATAGACTTAACAATATGTTCTCCATCAATTTATCCTAGTATAGAATGGTTCGTGTTGAATGATCCTTACAACAGTGATCATTTTCCGATAGTATGTTCGATACAGACACAATCAACTCTTACAGAAGGAACCAGAACAGTATGGAATTTTAAAAAAGCTAATTGGAGTAAATATATGCAATTAATCAAACTGGATAAGCAATTAATAGAAACCCTGCCAATAGATGATGCTGTCTTATATATCAACGATCAACTGCTAGAAGCTTCCAAGGCTACAATACCTGAAATAAGTAAGGGAAGGCAGGCACGGTACAACTCTTGGTGGAATGCAGAATGTGCAACAGCAAAAACAAAACAAAATCGAGCATGGAATAGATTCCGTCAATACCCAACTACCGCCAATTTAATTGCATATAAAAAAGCCAAAGCTGAAGCAAGGAGAATTCGGAAAAAAGCAAAGAAAAAGTCTTGGATCGTGTTCGCTTCTACACTTACTAGGAACTCGAATCCTGGTTCGGTGTGGAAAAAAATTCGGATTTTAAGTGGAAGATATCCAATCACACAATCTCCGATCTTCCATTGGAAAGGGCAGGACGTTTTTCAAACAGACCAGATATCAGAAATTTTGGCTGAATCTTTCGCTTCCATATCAGCAGTTACAAGCTACAGCACTGACTTTCAAAAATATAAAGAGCAAGCTGAACGGAGTAAATTGAATTTCTCTACCAAGATATCTCATTCTTATAATCTACCATTTCTAAAAGAGGAATTACTTACAACCATTACAAAATTACCAAATAGCGCACCAGGTTCCGATGGCATTTATTATACTATGATACAACACCTAAACTCTGATTGTCTGGAAATCCTGCTAGCTCTATATAATAGAATTTTTCTGAACAACCTGTATCCATCCATATGGAAGCATGCAATTGTCCTTGCATTTCCCAAACCCGGAAAAGATCCTTCCTATACATATAATTATCGCCCGATTTCACTGACCAGCTGCTTGGGAAAAATCCTTGAACGAATGGTACATAATAGACTTACGTGGTTGCTGGAAAAAGAGAATATTTTATCACCCCACCAATTTGGATTTAGGAAAAATAGATCAACACTTGATCTACATGTCAAAGTAGAAACAAATATTAGAAACTCGTTTATAAGAAAGCAGCATATGGTGATGGTAAATGTAGATCTTGAAAAAGCCTTTGACACAACATGGAGATTCGGAATTCTACGAGATCTATTTCAATTAGGATACAGAGGACAACTTCCACAATTTATAGAAAACTTTCTTTCCGATAGAACATTTCAGGTACGATACAAAGGCTGTTTATCTACAATCTATATACAACAGGAAGGGGTTCCCCAGGGCTCAGTATTAAGTGCAACCCTGTTTGCACTGCGGGTGAACAATATCACAAAGGTTATACCCCCATCATTGCAAATATATATGTATGCAGATGATCTTTCCATTTCATTTCAATCACAAAGCATGAACACCATTGAAAGACAGCTGCAATTATCCATAAACAAAATAGAAGTATGGACTCAAAATAATGGCTATAGAATATCTGAGAAAAAATCTGTTGTTATCCACTTCTGTAAAATTCTTATACTTAAATAAAATTGCTCTACCTGTTGTTCAAAATTTCTCCTTTTTGGGCTTAACAATAGATAGAAAACTAAACTTTCAGGAACATATACTAAGACTTCGAACCAGTTGCCTCTTAAAACTTAACATCTTGCGCACAGTATCTTCAATGGCCTGGGGAGCCGACAGGTCCACATTATTACTATTATATAAAACTTTGATTAGATCTCGTTTAGACTATGGATCTCCTGTATATGCTTCAGCAAGAAGGAGCATCTTACGTCGTCTAGATACCATTCACCATAATGCTCTCCGCATAGCTTTAGGAGCATTTAGAACTTCACCAATCTACAGCCTGTATGCAGATGCTTCGGAACCCCCGCTGCATCTTCGACGAGATTATTTACTGTGCATGTATGCGGCAAAAATATACAGTCAGCCATCACATCCAAATTGGTCCATTATTCACAATCCACCATGGACGAGTAATTATGATCACAAGCCAAATGAAAATAAACCAGTAGGACTGCGCCTCAGACACTTAGCTCAAGTTTGGGAAATACATTTCCAGCACATTTCTGCAGTAGATATAAACTCAGAACCTCCTTGGACTCCGACTGTGCCTTTATCCATATCACATCTTACAAACAGGAATAAAAAAGAGATCTCTCCAATCGTTATACAGAAGCTTCATGCACTACACAGTTTTGAAAATAGAAACAGTCATCAGATTTACACAGATGGTTCAAAATCGAACAACTCAGTAGGTGCCGCAGTAGTTTTACCGGAATATATTATATCTGTCTCCTTGCCTCATGTTTGGAGTATTTTCACAGCAGAATTATATGCTATTAAACTAGCACTGGATGATATTACCCAGCATCAACTTCTACCTGCTCTAATCTATACTGACTCCCTTAGTGCAGTAGCAGCTTTGCAGAACAGCAAACATTCCTCAAATTCCTTGATTCAGCATATCAAAAAACAACTCGGAGTTTTTCATAAAGCAAGAAAACAAGTGTCTATCTGTTGGATTCCTAGCCATGCTGGAATTCTAGGAAATAATCATGCAGACCACGCCGCAAAAAATCCAGATCTTGATATACAAGATAATTTTCAGTTTGTACAATTTACAGATTATAGGGATGTATTTCATACCAAATATACTTCCATCTGGAAACAACTTTGGAGGGACCAATCATGCAATAAACTTCGCAGAATAAAAAAAGATCTATGTTTGTGGAATTCTAGCTCACGTACAAATAGACAGGAGGAAGTTATATTAACCAGACTGCGCATTGGACATACCTTCCTTACTCACAAACATTTACTTTTAAGAGAAGATCCACCGCTCTGCTCTGTCTGTCAGATACAACTTACAGTAAGGCATATCCTGATTGATTGTCCATCATATTCAGCCATTCGAGCCAGATCCTTCCAATCATTAGCAAACTTGCAAGCACCTCTAACCCTCACTCATGTACTCGGTGACAAGGCAAACCTAACTGAGCTCTTTATATATATTAAACATCTAGGAATAATAAATACACTCTGATATATCCATCCTAAATCATTAAAATGAACGTAATGACGCTGACAGACACATATTGGCCACAGTTGCCCTTGTGTCGTGAAATTTTCATACCAACAACAACAACATCTTTGGAATCCGGCGTGTGCAGCCGTGCGCCGCGACTCGTGGAAGCGGAAAGGGGGATCCTGGTGGTTGAGGGGCCCAGCCTTAATACACCACTTTGGCCCCTGCTTCGACAAGACGGGCGGTCCCGGACCGGCTCGACGGGGATCAATCGGTGGGTGGTTTTATACTGCTAGGGTCAACTGCGTTCCAATAAGTCTCCCTCCCTATGGTCCTGGGACGGGATAAAGATTTATTGGTAACGTGGGTATGGTGTTCTAAGCGAACTCGGCGTCCCATTCGTGTACGCCCCCTCGTAGGGCTCCGTGGTGGGTGAGGTACTTAGGCATCAGACACTTTCTCTTTACTCATATGAGTAATTTAAATCCCCTTTCTTCTGGGGCCCCAACAAGGCCCCTACCTAATCGAGAAGATGAAAAAGAAAACACCTCTGCAAAAAGAGCCAGAACTGAGGATACACCAACACCATCAGTCACACTGCTCTTCCTCATTCTCCATTCCATCGGAGAACAGTCAATTGGAAAGATGTCACCCTTCTTTATCCAGAAAGGATTAGAAGGGTTGGCAGGTTCACCAAAATCCGTTAAACGACTGCGTTCTGGCGATCTTTTAGTTGAAGCTTCCAGCACAAAACAAGCTGAAAAATTCTTGAACTCTACATCCATAGGGGGAATACCTATCACCGTAACCCCCCACAAAACTCTGAATTCTTCACGTGGTGTTATATCAGAGTGGGACCTTCTTCATGTTTCTGAAGAAGAGATCTGCTCTGAATTGAAAGACCAAGGAGTGACAGCTGTGAAAAGAATATCGATACGAAAGGATGGGAATCTCGTCCCTACCCGAGTTCTTATCCTCACGTTCAATACCCCAAGGCCTCCAAGTTCCATCAAGGCAGGCTATCTAAACTGCCCAGTGAGGATTTACATCCCAAACCCACTGAGGTGTTTTAGATGCCAAAAATACGGCCACTCACAAACATCTTGTCGTGGTAACCCTGCCTGTGCTCGATGTGGTGTTAAAGACCACGAGAGCAAGGAATGTTCAGCTTCAAAACCGATTTGTATTAATTGCCAAGGGGAGCACCCCGCCTATTCTCGAGCATGCCAGCGGTGGAAGGATGAAAAAGAAATCCAAAAACTGAAAACAGAGCTGAATATCTCCTACCCAGAGGCCAGAAAACGTATCGAACCAATAAATAGCGGGAAACCTTCCTATGCTCAGAAGGTTTCTGCCAAGTGCACTATCGGTACTCAAACTGAGATGACTATACCACCGAAAGAGTCATTCACTCCGATTGCACGCTATTTATTAAATTCACAAAAGCCCACCAAAAAAACACAATCAGTTGCCACTCCTATATCCGTACCTCCTAGTGCTCCACCACTACCAAAACCAAGTGGTAAAAAAGAGCAAAAACGTTCTGAAGAGTCACCCGTAATACCAGAAACAATGGATGTAGAGAACAAGGAGGTACAGGATGAATCAGTCTTGGAACTCTTTGCGGAGGAAGAAATGGACACGGGACATCGTCCTTTCTTCCCCAAAAAAGACAAAGCCAAGACTGATAAAAGTAAGCCCTCAGCACCTCGGAAGCCGCCTGATGGACCCACCAAGCCAAAATAATGGCTAAATTCCTACAATGGAATTGTCGTGGATTCCGGCGAAATACTGATGACATCAAGGCCCTCCTGCAAAAGCACGAGCCAGTTTGCTTTTGCTTGCAGGAGCCATATCTAAAGGCAAATGATGATCCCACCCTGCATAACATCACAATCTTTCGTAAGGATAGAATTGCGGATGGTCCTGCTCATGGAGGAGTGGCTATCCTTGTGGGTAATCAGACCCCAGTTCAGCCCTTGCTAATTACAACCAGCATAGAGGCTGTTGCAATTCGCCTTACAGTGGGATTTTTAATAACGGTCTGCTCTATTTATTTGCCACCTGGGACTAACATCTCCCAGGAAGACCTTGATGATCTTGTAACGCAGTTGCCTCCTCCTTTCTTACTTCTCGGGGATTTTAACGGACATAACACCCTGTGGGTTACTGCTAACATCAACGGAAGGGGACGGGTCATAGAGCGTATGCTCAATGACAATGACCTTTCCCTTCTAAATACTGGAACAAACACCTTCTTCCATATGCCTACCCGTACTTTTTCTGCCATTGATCTCTCTATCTGCTCCCCTTCTCTACTCCCTTCACTCACCTGGGAAGTGGAGGAGAATCCATACGGAAGTGATCACTTCCCTGTGATAACCTTGTTACACAGTGGGAGACCGTGTCTTCCTTTTAGGTTACCACGGTGGAAGTTTGATCAGGCTGACTGGAATGGCCCCGGGTGCCAAGCGTATTTCGAGGCCAAGCGATATTCTGGTGATATATAGAGCGCTCTTCTAAAGTGATTGAAGTTATTTCCTTTTAAGTTCCTACGTTTCTACCAAAAGCCTTTCTTTTATAACTAGTTCTATACTTGAAAACCACAAGTTAGAACACAGAAAGGAAACACACCTTTCTTTTTCCTATATTTCTTGTTCTATTAACCAACTAACACTTCAACCGCTTGGCCTCCGAGCGGCACTGCTCCTGCCTCCCCGTGGCGGGGCCGGTAATCTGGGGGAAAAGTTACCCCCCAGGGCTAAAAGGAGCAACGATGGATAAAAATGAATATCCACCTCTAGAGCCTTCAAACTCAAGGCTAGACAAACCTAATGATGAAGACGTGAACCAAGCAAAAAGGCTCCGAAGAGAAGTTCAGTGCAATGAAATGCCAAACTTTCTGGTGATACACTCTCTCTCAAACCAACCTGTAGGCAAATTATCACCATTCGTCATAGAAAGATTTCTGGAATCGATTGCTGGAACACCAAAAATGGTTAAACGACTGCAATCTGGAGACCTATTAATTGAAACAGCCAACTCCAAACATTCCGAGTGGCTGCTCAAAACAACGACATTCGGTGGCCTGCCAGTATCTATTACTCCACACAACACCTTAAATTCCTCGAAAGGCGTTATAACCGAATGGGACCTACTTACAATATCAGAAGAGGAATTAGTTAAAGAACTGAGTAATCAAAAAGTAACCAACGCCAAACGCATAATGACCAAAAAAGATGGAAATCTCGTCCCAACTAGGTCAATCATTTTAACCTTCAGTACCCCAGATTTGCCATCCTCAGTAAAAGCTGGCTATTTAAACTTCCGAATTCGGGCTTATATTCCTAACCCGATTCGTTGTTTTAAATGCCAAAAATATGGACATTCCCAACAAGCATGCAGAGGAGAAGCTATTTGTCCTATTTGTGGTTCCAAGGAACATACACAAGCAGACTGTTCAGCATCAAGTCCCATTTGCCCTAACTGCAAAGAAAGTCACCCAGCATTTTCAAAATCCTGTGAAATGTGGAAAACAGGGAAGAAAATTCAAAAATATAAAATTGAACACAAAGTCACATACCCTGAGGCACGCAGACAGGTTATGTTGACCATGCCCAGTCGTTCATATGCGTCTCACACTCGAAGCTTTATTTCAACAGCAGTACAAACAGATGTATCAATACCCCCCAGCACATCTATGGCTAATTGGGTTAAAAATACACTATCTAATTCAGGAAAAGACGCACATCAAACTAAAACCAGTGAATCGACCAACACTCCAATCAGCATCCCAACTGATACTCGGACAGTCTCGCATGATAAAGAAAAATTAAAAACTACCAAAGACAACAAGAAACCTGAATCATCCACCAATAGTATGGAAGTAGATGTACACTCAGATCTTGAGGAACCCATACTAGAACTTCCTGCAAATGACACTATGGATACTGGGCGCCCCAGCTTCCCAAAAAAAGACCGGAAAAAGTGCTCAAACAAAAAACAGTCTGATGAATCATCCTCAACTAAACCTAAATGAACCACAGTATCTTACAATGGAATTGCAGAGGTTTTCGTTGCAACACTGACGATATTCAATACTTAATTAACCGATATTCTCCAGCTGCCTTCTGTCTACAGGAAACTTACTTGACCTCACAAATTTCTCCTTCGATAAAGAACTATTGCCTTTATCGAAGAGATCGAAATACCGCTAATGCTGCCCATGGTGGGGTAGCCATCCTAGTAAACTCGAAGATCCCAACTAGACATATCCCAATCCAAACTGAAATAGAAGCTGTTGCTGTTCGCATAACTCTCCATAGTGCAATAACACCTATCTCAATCTACCTACCACCAAACCGTTCTTACTCTTTAAGAGATCTTGAAGACCTGTTTATACAGATACCTCCACCTCTCTGTATATTAGGGACTTTAACGGGCACCACCCATTATGGGGTTCTCCCAAATTGGTTAGACGTGGCCGACTAATTGAAAGCTTTTTAGAGGCACTAAATTTCAGTATACTCAATACTGGTGCACCGACACACGTACAGCTCCCAGCAGGACACACATCAGCAATAGACCTCACAATTTGTTCACCAGTACTAGTCCCAACCATAGAGTGGAATGTAATAAATGATCCCATGGGCAGTGACCACTTTCCAATAGTATGCAACTTTCTGATAGCAAAGACTCCTTCAACTCAACCGTGCAGAAAGTGGAAATTTGTCCGAGCAGACTGGGCAAAATTTCAATCGTCAATCGACGTTGATGAGGAAAAAATCCGCCTCCAACATATTGATGATTCCACAGATTACATCACGTCGCATCTTCTAAATGTGGCTAAAAATACAATACCACTATCAAATCCCCCGGGCCGAAAGCATCATAATTACTGGTGGAATGACAAATGCACCACAGCAAAGAGAGCAAAAAATAAAGCTTGGAATTTGTTTCGGCAATGTCCGAGCACAGTCAATCTTATTAACTATAAGAAATTAAGGGCAAAAGCACGCTTCATACAAAAGCAAGCAAAGAAAGAATCCTGGATCCGTTTTGCCTCTAGTTTTCACAGAAATACTGATTCCAAAATAATATGGAAAAAAATTAGACAGCTGTCTGGTAAGTTTCCTACCATACCTTCTCCAATCCTCTCTTGGAATGAGAAAGATCTCTCTAATCCAGTAGATATAGCTAATGCTTTGGGAAATACTTTTGCCGAAATTTCAGCAGCAACAGCCTATCCTACCTCATTCCAAAGAATTAAAAACACTGAAGAAAAGCATGCTATTCATTTTCAAACTGCCCGTCTTCTCCCATATAACAAACCTCTGCAATATTCTGAACTTTTACATGTCATTAACCACCACCCTTTATGGGGATCCTCTAAATTAGATAGACAGGGCCGACTGATTGAAACTCTGCTAGATAAACAAAACCTTACCATTCTTAATACTGGTACACACACCCATATACAGTTACCTACTGGACAGACCTCTGCAATTGACCTCTCGATTTGTTCTCCGATACTGTTTCCAGTCATTCAGTGGTCCGCTATGGATGATCCAATGGGAAGTGACCATTTTCCAATTGTCTGTAACCTGCTCACTACACAACTACCATTAGACCAACCCTGCAGAAAATGGAAATTTTCTAAAGCCAAATGGGCCAAATTTCAATCAGCAATCATTCTAGACAAAGAAACTATTCAGCTACAACCTATAGATAAAGTAACTGATTATATCACATCCAGTCTTTTAGTTGCAGCAAAATACTCAATTCCATTATCAAATCCCCCAACCCGACGGCACTTCAACTACTGGTGGAACGAAGAGTGCACGAAAGCAAAGAAGGAAAAAAATAAAGCATTCAATTTATTCCGTCGATTTCCGACAACAGCTAATTTAATTAGCTACAAGAAGCTAAGGGCAAAAGCGCGGTTCATTCACAGGCAAGCCAAGAAAGATTCTTGGACTCAGTTTGCATGTACTATCAACAGAAATACCGACTCCAGATTAATATGGAAGAAAATTAGACAGCTTTCTGGGAAGTTTCCGATCATCCCTTCCCCAATTCTTTCATACAATGGACAAGAACTCTCTGGTCCTCTAGAAATAGCGAATGCCTTGGGTAAAACCTTTGCCGAAGTCTCTGCTGTTTCAAATTACACTCCGAAATTCCAAAAAATTAAGACCTCCACCGAACAGAGGCCCATTAACTTTAGAACCTCGCTATCACTTCCGTATAATCAGCCCCTTGAATATTGTGAACTTCTACAAGCCATAAAAACAACGAGAAACAGTGCAGCTGGGCCAGATGGCATATATTATGTCATGCTGCAGCATCTCAATGAGCAAAACTTACAAATGCTGCTAGTTTTCTTTAATCGGATCTTCCTGGAAAATACTTATCCAACATCTTGGCACCATGCTACAGTTTTGCCCTTTTTGAAACCTGGAAAAGATCCTTCCAGTCCTAATAGTTACAGGCCAATCTCTCTGTCAAGTTGCCTTGGTAAAATTCTGGAAAAAATGATCCACAGTCGACTCAGCTGGATCATTGAAACTGAACAACTATTGAGTAATTGGCAACATGGCTTTCGCAAAAATAGGTCCTCTCTAGATCTGATGATCAAGGCCGAATCTGAAATTCGCAATGCCTTTGTGAAAAATGAACACCATGTCATGGTCTCCATTGACATAGAAAAGGCATTCGATACAACCTGGCGGTATGGCATTCTCAGTGACCTACATAATCGTGGTCTACGAGGCAACCTGCCTATATTCATTAGGAACTTTCTCCAGATCCGCTCCTTCCAGGTTCGATACCAAAACTCCCTTTCTTCTACTTTCTTGTAATAAGAAGGAGTACCACAGGGGTCGGTTTTGAGTGCAACCCTATTTGCCCTTAGAATTGATTCCATTTCCAAAGAACTTCCAAATACTGTAGAAGCCTATCTTTATGCTGACGATCTCTCCATTTCTTGCCACTCTCAGAACATGAGATCTATTGAACGGCAATTGCAAATGTCCCTCAATAAAATTCAAAAATGGGCTGAGTTCAATGGATATCGGCTTTCCCATCAGAAAACAGTTGCTATCCACTTTTGTAACCAACACAAATTACATTTAGACCCTGAACTCCGGATATCAAATTCCAGCATCCCGATTACCAACAATATTAGATTCTTGGGATTAATATTAGACAGCAAGTTAAATTTCCTTGAGCACATTAAAGTAATACGTACTACCTGTCTGAAAAAGCTGAACATGCTTAGAGCTCTATCTGCCCAGTCTTGGGGAGCAGATCGTACAACTTTGCTGCTCTTATATAGAGCACTGATTAGATCTCGGTTAGATTACGGTGCCCCAGTTTATGATTCTGCTCGAAAGAGTGTATTACGCTGGCTCGATCCTGTACAACACAATGCACTGAGGATTGCTCTTGGTGCTTATAGGACATCACCAACCTATAGTCTATATATTGAAGCCCATGAGCCCCCTCTTTACCTCCGCAGAAAAATGTTACTACTTAAATATGCAGTCAGAATACGAAACTGTTCTTCGCACCCCATCCAACCATATCTCTTTAATCCATCATTTCACAATCTCTATAGAAATAAACCAAATAAAATACGCCCAGCAGGCCTACGGCTCCTTGAAATAGCACAAAATTGGAATGTTCCTCTCCAGAGTAGGCAGCACAGAAAGAATGATTCTTGCCCACCATGGACCCCATTTCCTCAACCAGCCTGTGATAATTATTTTCTCCAATGGGGAAAGAATCGTCTACCAACTCTGAATGTGCAACAACTCCATGCTAGCCATATTCAAAACAGTTTTGACTTCTTACCGATATATACTGATGGTTCCAAATCTCATTCAACTGTTGGAGCAGCAGCAGTGTTTCCCTCTGCTATCATATCAGCCTCTCTTCCACCTGAGTACAGCAGCTTTTCAGCGGAATTATATGCAATTCAATTAGCTCTAGAAAATTTGAGTCTTCACCCATCTGCAAAATATTTAATTTACACCGACTCTCTCAGCTCAATTAGAGCAATGCAGAATTTCTCTTATAAGGATCACCCTATACTAAATCAAATCAAGTATTTGCTATTGAAAATTGAAGATCGCCAGCAACGAGTGAACTTCTGCTGGATCCCAGCACATTCAGGCATCAAAGGGAATGAGTTGGCTGATATTTCGGCTAAAAATCCATCAACAGTAGATTTAACCTCTGCCTTTATTCCAGTTTCTGATTATAATATTATAATTAAAACAGCTTTTCATGCAAAATGGACAGAGCTATGGCATAAACAAACAAATAACAAACTGTTCCAGATAAAACAGGACCCAAAATTTTGGCACTCATGCATTCAGACAGTTCGGCGAGAAGAAGTGGTACTCGCGCGGATTAGAATAGGTCATACCCATCTAACTCACCTCCATCTACTCACAGGCGATGATCCTCCTCTTTGTTCACAGTGCTCTGAGAATCTAACAGTCAAACATATTTTGATTGACTGTCCACATTTTCAACAACATCGAACTTCAATATTACATTCTCTGGCTAATTTCCCTGAACGGATAACATTAAATGATATCATTGGTGAAAATGCCAATATTAATGAACTTTTCTGTTATTTAAAACAAATAGGAATGTATAAGCGACTCTGATTAGTTTCTGGAATGAAATGAGATTGAACCGTCTTCACATTAATTATTTATTTTATCTTTTCAACATACCTATGAATAGGCGCAATATAGCCACAGCAGCTTGTGCGCCATTAAACACCCATACCACACACACACACATGTCATTAAAACTGCCCGCAATGGTGCTACCGGGCCAGATGGGATTTATTATGTCATGCTACAACATCTTGATGACAAAGCTTTGCGCTGCCTCCTGGTCTTTTACAATCGCATATTTTTAGAAAATGTTTTTCCAGATTCTTGGCATCACTGTACAGTTTTGGCATTCCTGAAACCTGGAAAAGATCCATCCAACCCGAATAGCTATAGACCCATATCTCTCTCAAGCTGCCTCAGCAAAATTCTTGAGAAAATTATCCACAGAAGACTCGTCTGGATCATTGAGTCGGAACAGCTAATGAGCCATAGTCAATATGGCTTTCGTCAAAACAGGTCATGCCTAGATCTTATGGTCAAGGCTGAATTTGCCATCCGTAATGCTTTTGTCAAACATGAACATCTAGTAATGGTTTCAATAGACATAGAGAGGGCTTTTGATACCACTTGGCGGTATGGTATACTTAGTGATCTTTACCTTCTAGGACTACGAGGCAACCTCCCTATATTTATTGAGAACTTCTTACATACTAGATCATTTCAAGTTCGATACCAACATGCCCTTTCCACAACTTTCATCCAGGAAGAAGGTGTTCCACAGGGATCAGTACTGAGTGCCACTCTTTTTGCTCTGAGAATAGATTCTATCACTAAGCAGCTTCCAAATACAGTTGAGACTTACCTTTATGCAGATGACCTTTCCATCTCCTGTCATTCTCAAAACATGAGGTCTGTTGAAAGACAGCTTCAGATATCACTTAATAAAATTCAACAATGGGCAAGCCTCAACGGCTATCGGCTCTCGCAGCAGAAAACAGTTGCCATCCACTTCTGTAGACAACGCAAACTCCATCCAGATCCTGAACTTCAAATTTCTAACATCGTTGTCCCAGTCACCAGCAACATCAGATTTCTTGGATTAATCCTTGACAACAAGTTAAATTTCCTAGACCATATTAAAAATGTACGGACGTCATGTCTAAAAAAGTTAAACATACTCAGAGCTTTATCTGCCCAAACATGGGGTGCAGATCGTACCTCGCTTCTTCGTTTATACAGGGCATTAATCAGATCCCGTCTCGATTATGGTGCTCCTGTCTATGATTCTGCCAGAAAGAGTGTATTACGCTGGCTTGATCCAATTCAGCACAGTGCTTTGAGAATTGCAATTGGTGCATTCAGAACGTCGCCAGCACATAGTCTCTACATTGATGCTCACGAGCCCCCGCTAACTTTACGCAGGAAAACACTGTTACTCAAATATGCTGTAAAGATACAAAGTTGTGCCTCTCATCCCGTTCAGTCATACCTTTTCAACCCACCATTTGAAATCTTATACAGAAACAAACCCAGCATAGTAAAGCCAGCTGGTCTTCGCCTTCTTGAATTGGAGCAAGTTTGGAATATTTCCGTCCATTCCGTACAACAAGTAGCCACATGTACTCAGCCACCATGGACTCCTCCTCCTCTTCCAACCCCCTCGACGTGGGCACCTGTACGTGGTGAGGGGATGTCCCAGTGATGCTGCTGGTTTTCCAGATTAGCATCACTGGGATCCAACGCCCATACCTTGGTTCCAGGGTTACATCGTTGGAATCCGGCGTGTGCAGCCGTGCGCCGCGACCCGTGGAAGCGGAAAGGGGGATCCTGGTGGTTGAGGGGCCCAGCCTTAATACACCACTTTGGCCCCTGCTTCGACAAGACGGGAGGTCCCGGATCGGCTCGACTGGGATCAATCGGCGGGTGGTATTTTACTGCTAGGGTCAACTGCGTTCCAATAAGTCTCCCTCCCTTTGGTCCTGGGACGGGATAAAGGCTTATTGGTAACGTGGGTATGGTGCTCTAAGCGAACTCGGCGTCCCATTCGTGTACGCAGTACCTGCTAGTTCACGAGTGGGCGTCCCCTCGTTGGGCTCGGTGGTGGGTGAGGTACTTAGGCATCAGACACTTTCTCTTTACTCTTATGAGTAATTTAAATCTTTCAAACCCCTCTGGGGCCTCCACGAGGTCCCTACCTGAAACTGATGAAGATAATGTATCATCAAAAAAGAAACACCGAACAGAAGCTGCACCACCTCCTGTACCTCGATTCCTTATCATACATTCTACCAGTGAAAAGGAAATAGGTAAAATGTCGCCCTTCTTTATTCAGAAGGGTCTAGAAGGGCTGGCAGGGTCCCCGAAGTCGGTAAAACGACTTAGATCGGGTGACCTTTTAGTTGAAACTTCCTCAGTGCGACATTCAGAAATGCTTCTCCAAGCAACATCTCTTGGGGGCATTCCAATTAAGACATCACCACACAGGACATTGAATACATCGCGTGGCGTAATTGCCGAGTGGGATCTCCTTGAAACATCTGAAGAGGAGATATGCACCGAACTTAGTGATCAAGGAGTAACAGCCGTTAAGAGGATATTTATGCGTAAGGAGGGAAAACTAGTCCCAACTAGGGTTCTTATCCTTACATTTAACACACCTAAACCGCCTACTTCCATCAAGGCTGGTTATCTGAACTGTCCTGTAAGACTGTATATTCCAAACCCGTTGCGATGTTTCAAATGTCAAAAATATGGCCACTCTCAGATGTCATGTCGTGGATCACCTGCTTGTGCCCGCTGTGGAGCAAAAGAACATGACACAAAGGAATGTTCTGCCTCGAAACCAGCATGCCTGAATTGTGGCGGTGAACACCCTGCATATTCAAGAGCATGCCAAAGATGGAAAGACGAGAAACAAATTCAAAAAATTAAGACTGAACAGAACATCCCATATATGGAAGCAAAGAAACAGGTAACACCAGTAAACAGTGGAAAATCTTATGCACAAGCAGTTTTAAGGAAGGTTTCAATTTCAACCCAAACTGATATTTCAATATCGCCACGTGATTCTTTTGCACCCCAAGCTAGATACTTGTTGACACAAGCACAGCAAGATAAAGCAGTCGCTACTCCCATTTCAATACCACCCAAGGAAGTAGCACCTAAAGGAAAATCACCTCCAACTAAAACCCCGCCTGTTATTAGTGAGGTACAGGAGGAAATGGAGGTAAATGAACAAGCTGAAAGTGTGGAAGAATCTATTCTGGATCTTCATCCGGAGGAAGAAATGGATATAGGGCGGCCTCAATTTCCCAAAGGCAGAATAAAACCGAAAGCGGGCCAATCAAAACCCGCATCACTTCGGAAGCCAGTCAACGGTTCCACTAATTCCAAGTAATAATGGCTAAATTACTGCAATGGAATTGTCGTGGATTCCGACAAAATATGGAGGATGTCAAAATGCTAATGCGCAAACACGAACCTGTTTGCTTTTGCTTGCAGGAAACGTACCTAAGGGCAAATGATGACCCTATCTTGCGAAATTTTACTGCTGTTCGTAAAGACAGAAACGGGGATGGTCCGGCTCATGGAGGAGTCGCAATCCTAGTGGGCAACCATACCCCTTTCTCACAAGTTCAGTTGAACACTAACTTGGAAGCAGTAGCCATTCGTTTAGCTATAGGGTCTTTACTTACAATATGTTCTATATATTTGCCTCCTGGGACACACATTTCCCAGGCAGATCTTGACGATCTTATTACGCAATTGCCCTCTCCTCTTCTACTTCTTGGAGACTTTAACGGACATAGTGCTCTGTGGGGTAGTGCAGAAACTAATGAACGAGGTCGTATTGTTGAACGTTTTCTCGACAATAACGGCCTTTCGTTACTAAATATGGGAATAAACACCTATTTCCATATGCCTACCCGTACTTTCTCTGCCATCGATCTTTCCATCTGTTCGCCCTCTCTGCTACCTTTGCTTTCCTGGGAAGTGGAGCAGAATCCTTATGGAAGTGACCATTTCCCCGTAATATCTACCATTTTGAATGGACAACCTTGTTATCCATTTAGAATTCCACGCTGGAAGTATGATGAAGCAGACTGGACTAAATTTTCACTGCTCGCTGAATTTGATCCTGTACAAATTCAGCAGGAATCAATTGATGAAGCAGTGAAGTATATCACAGAGTCTATTATCCACGCAGCGGCAACTGCAATCCCAAAAACATCCTCCCGATTTCCACGCTTTCCAAAGCCATGGTGGAACCAAGATTGTAAAGAAGCAAGAAAATTACAAAATCGGTCATGGGGAAAATTCCGACGTTACCCCACCACCGCAAATCTTATAGCTTTTAAACGTGCCCGTGCCAAAGCACGATTTATACGCCGACAGAGCCAAAAGGAATGCTGGGTCAAGTTTACATCCTCAATTAACCAGATGACCAGTACCAAAGTTGTCTGGGATAAAATTCGGAAGATGAAGGGTAAATACAAATCAGCCCCTTCATCTATGTTACAACATAATGGTTGTACATTAGCAGACCCAACTGCTATTGCCAACGCTCTAGGAGAAGTATTCTCCACTATATCTGCTGAAACTTCATACTCTGCTGAGTTTCTAGTGTTAAAGAAGAAAGCGGAGAAACAAAAACTTAACTTCCCTTCAAGTAAAGCCGAAACTTATAACCTGCCTTTCAGTGAAGTGGAATTAACCATTGCACTTGCTACCTCGAAAGTGAGTGCCGCAGGGCCAGATGAAATTCAGTATGAGATGATAAAACATCTATCATCTCACTCTCTAGAGCTGTTGCTACATCTCTACAACCGAATTTATTTGGAGGATCAATTTCCCGTTTCTTGGCGTAGGGCAACTGTCCTCGCTTTCCCAAAGCCAGGAAAAGATCCCAAAATTCCTAGCAACTATCGTCCAATTGCTCTGACCAGTTGCTTATGTAAGATTTTGGAAAAAATGGTGAATGCCCGCCTTATATATTACCTTGAGGCAAACGACCTTTTGAACAAAATTCAGTGCGGCTTCCGAAGGAATCGCTCCACTTTGGACCATTTAATCCGACTGGAAACAGCGATTCGCGATGCGTTTTTAAAGCGTGAGCACTTGGTATCAGTCTTTTTTGACATGCAAAAAGCTTATGACACAACCTGGAGGTATGGTGTTTTAAAGGACCTCTATTCTTTGGGTCTGAGAGGCCACCTCCCTATTTTTATCAGAAATTTTTTATCTAAACGACTCTTCCAGGTTCGTGTTAAATCCAGTGTGTCTCGCCTTTTTTGTCAAGAGGAAGGAGTTCCCCAAGGCTCTGTCCTCAGTGTTACGCTGTTTGCAGTCAAAGTTAACTCCATTACAAAACAGCTTCCTTCTTCAGTAAATAGTGCCTTGTACGTTGATGATTTTAGTATTTTCTGTCACTCCTGTAGCATGAGAGTTATTGAACGACAATTGCAACAAGCACTCAATTACCTTAGTTCCTGGGCTTTAACCAATGGGTTTACGTTTTCTGCGCAAAAGACCGTTTGCATGCACTTCTGCCACAAACGGAATCTACATCCTGACCCGGAACTTAGACTTGGACAAAATCCAATTCCTGTGGTAGCAGAAACAAAATTTTTGGGACTTATCTTTGATAAAAAACTGACATTCCTACACCATATCCGTCAGCTTAGAGCAAAATGCATGAGGGGTTTGAACATGCTCAGTGCTATCTCCTCCAACTTTTGGGGAGCAGATAGAAGCACATTATTGGGTCTATACCGAGCACTTGTTCGCTCTAAACTTGACTACGGCTCCCAAGCTTACTCTTCTGCTAGAATTTCTGTACTCCGATGGCTTGACCCAATCCACCATAAAGCCATTCGGATTGCCACAGGGGCTTTCCGTACTTCGCCTGTCCAAAGTCTATACGTTGAAGCCAATGAACCACCATTGATGCTTCGACGTCAGCAATTGTCGTTACAATATGCTATAAAAATAAAATCCCTGCCTGACCACCCTACGTGGACATCTATTTTTATGCCACGGTGGGAAAATCTATATAATACGCGTAAAACTGCCAGTCGGTCTTTTGGTATCAGGATCCAAGAGCTGGTTCATGATATTAGCTTCACGTTGGATAATATATCAACGTCAGTCAAGCATGTTCTTCCCCCTTGGAATATACGATCTCCGTCTTGTGACTTCAGTCTTAGGAGTTGGCTGAAAGCTAACACATCGCCATGTATATATCGGCAACTCTTTGCAGCACACCTTGCCGAATACTCTGAATTCTTGCCGGTTTATACAGATGGCTCGAAATCTGAAGAGTTTGTGGGATCTGCTTGTGTCTTTCCAAATAAAACGATCTGTAGTCGTATTCCAAGTGAATGTAGCATATACACTGCAGAACTACACGCAGTAGAACTGGCCTTGGATCATATAAAAACCCACCACTACCAAAGGTGCATGCTATATATGGACTCTCTAAGCGTATTACAGGCCTTATCCAATGTGAGAAACACTCACCCAGTGTTATGTCGGGTGCAGCAAATATTACACTCCCTCTTAGAGTTAAATTTCGATATTCGCTTTTGTTGGATCCCTAGCCATGTTGGTATCAGAGGCAATGACTTAGCTGATGCAGCAGCAAAATCAGCAACGCCACAAAGTCGCATCCGCTTATCAGTCCCCTATACAGACTGCAAGCAACTGATCTACAAAAAATTATGCGCGCGTTGGCAAGAATCTTGGAATGGGTGCCCTACCAACAAGCTGAATGAAATTAAGCCTGAAATAATGCTTTGGCATTCTAGTCAGCGCAGGGTCCGACGGGAGGAAGTAATTCTTGCTAGGCTACGCATAGGACATTCTCACCTGACGCATTCGTATTTGCTGAGGGCTGATGATCGTCCTGTGTGTAGACATTGTAAAGCAATTTTAACTATCCGTCATATTTTAGTCGAATGTACATATTTTAGTAATGAACGCCGTTCGTGTTTTAACCATCTGTCTGAGCCCTATACACTCAGGCAGATTTTATCCGACGATGACAATGTGTCAGATGTATTTAGATTTTTACAACTGATTAATCTACATAGTTTTATTTAGATTGCCTTAATATTTAACATATTGTAAATGTTTTATGCCATATTTTTGTGCATAATATATTAACTAGATACGCTATTTTATATTTTTACACATTTATATTTTATTACCTTAGACTTGGCGCATGATAGCCTTAGATGCTGATGCGCCATTAAACTTCTAATAACCAACCAACCAACCTCTTCCAACCTGTGACACTTACCTCTGTCAATGGAGAAAGAATACTTTGCAAGCATCAAATGTCAAACAAATTCATGCAGTTCACACTCAAAGATATACTGACTTCTCCCCAATCTATACAGATGGTGGCCCCGGGTGCCAAGCGTTTCCGTGGCCAAGCGATTCTCGTGCGTTTAAAGAGCGTTTTTTGGTAAGCGACTAGGTTCTATTTTGCTTTCTCCCTTACTTATTAAACCTTTTCGTTAAGTAGCTTCATTTTCTTAAAAGTACTAAGAGGTGAGCCCAGAAGAAGGAAAGAACCTTTTTCTTTAAGTTAGTACTCCTACTAACTATATTAACCTATACGCTTGGCCACAAGCGGCACTGCTCCTGCCTCCCCGTGGCGGGGCCGGTAACCTGGGTGGTAAAGGTAAACCCCCAGGGCCAAAAGGAGCTAACATGGATACAAATAATTATCCCCCTTTAGAGCCATTGAGCTCAAGACAAGAGACTCCCGATATTGACCATGACTCTGTTCACCCAAAAAGGCTTCGAACAGAAGCAAAATGTCCAAATGAGAAGGCCCCGAGTGCCAAGCGTTTCTAGTGATCAGGCGATTTCTGTGCAATTCTAAAGCGATTCATAAAGTGAAAGAGTGTTAGATATATCAAGAGTTTAAAGTTAATTCTCTTCTGTAAATATATATAGTTACTGAAAAGTATCAGTGTAAAGGTTCCTAAGAAAGGAAAGTCACCTTTCTTTTATATATATTCTAGTCTTACTAACCACTAATCTACTTCCGCTTGGTCACTAGGTGGCACCGCTCCTGCCTCCCCGTGGCGGGGCCGGAAACCTGGGAGGAAAAGCTCTCACTCCCAGGGCCAAAAGGAGCAAACATGAATGACTCAAACATTACCACGAATCCCAAAGATCTGACTCCTTTGAGTCGGAAAAATGAGGACAATGTGACTACTGCAACCAAAAGGCAAAAAAAGGAAATAGCATCACTTAATGCACCTACCTTTATTGTCTTTAATTCTACGACAGAACAGCCATTAGGAAAATTGTCGCCATTCGTCATCCAGAAATGTTTAGAAAGTGTGGCTGGAACACCAAAAAAATGTTAAGCGACTAAAATCAGGCGACATTCTAGTCGAGACAGCAAATGCCAAACACGCAGAAAGACTGCTTCAAATGAAAACATTTGGTGGGATCCCAGTAAAGGTCTCTCCCCATAATACGCTAAATACATCGAAAGGAGTAATTTCTGAGTGGGACCTTATCAGCGTCTCCGAAGAAGAAATTAAAAATGAACTTGAAAATCAAGGCGTTATAGCTGTGAGAAGGATTAAAATTACAAGAGATGGGACACTTATCCCAACCAGAACTATCATACTAACGTTCAACACTCCTAAACCACCTACAACTGTGAAGGCCGGATATCTAAATTGTAACATCAGACCATACATTCCAAATCCTCTCCGCTGCTTTAAATGCCAAAAGTATGGTCATTCACAAATGGCATGCCGTGGTGTAGCTATCTGTTCCAACTGCGGGTCCCAGGATCACAGCAATCAGAACTGTTCATCCGAGAAACCGAAATGTCCAAACTGCAAGGGAGACCATTCTGCCTATTCCAAGAATTGTGAATATTGGAAAAGAGAAAAGCAGATTCAGCGGTATAAAGTGGAACATTCTGTCACATACCAAGAAGCTAAGAGAACTATACACCCGACTATCTTAAACAGACCTTCCTACGCGCAGGTCATAACGAATTGTCGTACAATAGAAACCCAAACAGATTTTACAATTCCTCCAAAGAAATCTATCTCAGACTGGGCACGAGCACTACTCACAATTTCCCAGCCAAAACATCAAGAGAAACTCACCAACACACCACTTTCCGTGCCTCCCGATAAGAAACACTCAGAATCGAAAGCACCTCAAGGAAAACATAATGTCATAAGTCAGAAAGCAACCGAACAAATGGAGACAGAAGCAACCAACCAAGCAGATGAACCAGTATTAGAGATTTTCGCGGAAGACGATATGGACACCGGAAAACCATATTTCCCGAAAAAGGAAAAACCAACGTGTGAAAGACTTAAAACAGCATCTAGGAAACAGACCGAAAACCTCTCCAAAATCAAATAATGAAAACCATAATCCAGTGGAATTGTAGAGGACTCCGCACTAACATAGGTGATATATATGACCTGATTACACAGTATGCACCATTATGTCTTTGCTTACAAGAAACCTACCTCAGACCTCAAGACTCTACCTTAATAAAGAACTATACAGCATACCGAAAGGACAGAGTAACAGGTGGCACAACCCATGGTGGTGTGGCAATACTAATAAATTCTCGCATTCCTTCCCAGATTGTCCCGCTAAACACAACCCTTGAAGCGATTGCAGTACGCATAGCCGCTAGATCCCTCATAACAGTAATAACAATTTATGTTCCACCAAACCAAAATTTATTACAACAGGACTTAGAAGACATTGTAAGGCAGTTGCCAACCCCCTTCTGTATACTAGGCGACCTCAATGGGCATAGCCCTGTGTGGGGTAACACAACCACAGATCGGAGAGGAAAACAAATTGAAAAATGGATAGACGAGAATGATTTAACTTTGTTGAACGACGGCACACATACTTATACACATCTTCCATCAGGAAATACTACAGCTATAGACCTGTCTATATGTTCTCCAATACTATTTCCAAGACTTGATTGGTCAGTGCACAGTGATCCTCTCAGCAGTGATCACTATCCAATAATCATCACCATGGCACTAGGAACCACATGCAAGTCACGCAAAACTCCCAGATGGAAAATAAATGAAGCAGATTGGGAAACTTATAATACATTAGCAAAACTAAATGTTGATACCATCAAGCAAAAACCGTTAGATGCAGCAGTACAATATATAACAAATAAAATAATTCAAGCTGCTGAACACTCTATCCCAAAAACATCGTCTCACTTTCCAACACATCCAAAATCATGGTGGTGGAATGCAGAATGTGCGCAGACTAAGAAAGAGCGAAACAAAACCTGGAATACTTTTCGCAGATATCCAACTTTAGAGAACCTCATATTGTTCAAGAAGGCACGGGCAAGAGCCAGATATATTAGGCGGGCCAGTAGGAAAGAATCCTGGATAAAATTTGCATCTACATTAACAAGTTCCACACCATCTAAAACTGTCTGGAATAAAATTAACAAAATGAGTGGCAGATACCCGATTACCCCAACTCGGATCCTAAACTGGAATGGACAAGTCACTGCAGAGCCATCAGAAATAGCCAATGCACTGGGCGAAACCTTCGCCAGAATATCAGCGACCACTTCATATACTCCCAGTTTTCAAATATACAAGGCAAGAATGGAAAGACATAAACTGAATTTTTCCACAAGAAATAATGAAGAGTACAACCTACCCTTAACATTCTACGAATTGAAACACGCTCTATCCCAGACAAAGCAAAGTGCTGTAGGTCCAGACCAAATCCACTATATGATGTTAAAACAACTCGATGATCAATCCCAAATGGCATTACTAGAACTATATAACAGAATCTTCTTAGAAAACCAATTTCCAGACAGTTGGCGTCATGCAATAATTCTTGCTTTCCCAAAATCGGGGAAAGACCTCTCTGACCCACGCAACTACCGTCCAATTGCTCTAACCAGTTGCCTGGGAAAAGTTATGGAGAAAATTATCAATGCTCGTCTAACATGGTTTTTGAACAGAAATAACCTCCTCAATCCAGCACAGCATGGTTTCAGAAAAAATCGTTCAACACTAGATTTACTGATCAAATTAGAAAACAGTGTGCGGAATACCTTTATCCGAAAAGAGCACCACGTAATGATATGTTTCGACATAGAAAAAGCTTACGATACTGCGTGGCGTTATGGAATTATTCAAAACCTATACCACCTTGGATTACGTGGACATCTTCCTAAATATATTCAAAATTTCTTACTCCACAGGTCATTTCAAGTTAGATTGCAGAATACTCTTTCAAAGGTTTTCACCCAAGAAGAGGGTGTACCTCAGGGGTCTGTGCTTAGCACAACCCTCTTTGCTATCAAAATAGGCCCCGGGTGCCAAGCGTTCCGTGACCAAGTGATTTTTGTGCGTTCCAAAAAGCGTTATATCCAAAGAGCCTTTGAACAAATTATATTTCGTTCCAACTACCGTTTTCTTTATTTATAAATTACTGCAGCACTTTCGCACTACAAGAAGTAGGCAAAGGCCCAGAAAGGGAAGCCACCTTTCTGTTTCTATTTCTAACAGTACTAACCAATTAACTCACCCGCTTGGTCACCTAGTGGCACTGCTCCTGCCTCCCCGTGGCGGGGCCGGAAACCTGGGAGGTAAAGCAAACCCCCAGGGCCAAAAGGAGCAAAACATGGAATATGACAACTTCCCCCCGATTAAGACTGCAAATCTGAATAATGCGGATTTGCATCAACCTGATATCGACTCTACCAATCCAAAGAGACTGAAAACGGATACTCATCGAATTGAACATCCGAGTTTTCTGATTCTCCATTCACTGACAAACCAACCCTTAGGCAATCTATCGCCATTTCTAATTCAAAAATGTCTTGAGAATGTAGCTGGTTCCCCGAAAATGGTGAGGCGACTAAAATCTGGCGACTTGCTTGTAGAGACCACAAGCTCTAAACACTCTGAGTCTCTACTTAGATTCAATTCATTTGGTGGAATTCAAGTCAAGGTGTCCCCACATGCCACACTAAATACATCCAAAGGCGTAATTTCAGAATGGGACCTAATGAATGTTTCAGAGGAGGAAATTGTACAGGAACTGCAGGAACAGAAAGTCACACAGGCCAAAAGAATCATGATGAAAAAAGATGGCGAGCTAACTCCAACTCGGAGCATTATACTAACATTCAGCTCACCAAACCTACCTTCGTCAGTGAAAGCAGGGTATTTGCATTGTCGCATACGGCCATACATTCCAAACCCAATAAGATGTTATAAGTGTCAGAAATTTGGACACTCACAAACAGTCTGTCGAGGTGACCCAGTCTGCCCAAACTGTGGATCGAAGGAGCAGACCCAAACTGATTGTAATGCCCAGTCTTCTCTTTGTCCCAACTGTAAAGGCAACCATCCAGCCTTCTCCAAAAATTGTGAACAGTGGAAATATGAGAAAAAAATCCAGAAATATAAAATAGAAAACAAAGTCTCGTTCCCAGAAGCACGAAAGCAACTGCAAATACAGATGCCTAGACGTACATATGCCGAAGCCTCTAAAAAATTTCATTCAGTATCCATCCAAACTGACACATCAATTCCACCAAACATCTCTATTGCTGAATGGGCTCGATCCCTGCTCTCTTCTGCACCACAATCATCAAAGCAACATATATCAAGCAGGGCTAACAACACGCCAATCACCATACCACCTGCTGTCCATGCAGCCCCTGTAATATCTGTTCAAACAGAGAAACCAGATCCCGTTAGCAAACAGCCAGTTGACTCCGTCCTTATGGATACCAATGAAATCCCCAGTCAGGAAGAAACAGAAACGATTCTGGAGATCCATCCGGAAGATGAAATAGACAAGAGACCAGTTTTCTCAAAAAGAGATAAAATCAAAATTGACCGCGGTAAACAGACTTTTAAAAAGCAGACAGACTCAGCTCCCTCGTCTAAATCTAAACAATGAATAATATAGTCCAGTGGAATTGCAGAGGCTTGCGTAGCAATATTGATGACATCCAAGAAATAATTAAACGTCATAATCCAGTTGGCATCTGTTTACAGGAGACATATTTAACTCCTAAGGTATCTCTCTCGATCAAAAATTATTCTCTTTTCAGAGAAGATAGACCAGTTACAAATAAAGCTCACGGTGGGGTTGCTATTCTCATAGATTCACGAGTCCCTTGCAGGCGTATTCCTTTGCAAACCTCTATTGAAGCGGTTGCTGCGCGAATAGCAATTGGAGTCACTATAACAGTTGTCTCTATCTATCTACCGCCCACTCAGCCTTGCACTATTCATGAACTTGAAGATCTAATACTGCAGTTGCCAACCCCTTTCTGTTTATTTGGCGACTTCAATGGACACCATCCATTGTGGGGCTCTCCCAATGCAGATGGACGGGGACAACTTATTGAAATGCTCATTGACAGGCAGAATTTATCCATCCTAAATACTGGTTCACCAACCTACATTCATCTCCAAACAGGAACTGTGTCCTCAATAGACCTATCTATATGCTCTCCAATCCTTTTTCCTTGTATTGAGTGGACAGCTTTGGATGATCCACTGAACAGTGATCACTATCCACTAATCTGTAAAATTCAAACTTCACACTCTGTGACTTCAGAAAACTGCATGAAATGGAAATTTTCCAAGGCTGATTGGGCAAAATATACTTATCATGTATCATTTGATAATCAGATAATTGAATCTTGTCCAATTGACATAGTCACCAGACATATCACTAAACAAATCCTAGCAGCTGCGTCTATTGCCATTCCACAGTCACAGTCAAGCTCTCGTAGATCCATAAATTATTGGTGGAATAAAGACTGTAGAAGTGCCAAAAAAGAAAAAAACCGAGCCTGGAATATATTCCGCAAACATCCTACTACCAATAATCTTATAAATTATAAAAAACTCAGAGCCAAGGCTCGCCATATCAGGAAAAAAGCAAAAAGAGACTCCTGGATCCGATTTGCAAATTCAATTAATAAAAATACAGATTCTAGAATAATATGGAGAAAAATAAAACGATTAAATGGCAAATTTCCTCCTCCATCCTCCCCAATTTTCAACTGGAATGGACAGGAACTGTGTACTCCTGCAGAAATTGCAAATGCTTTTGGCTCTGTATTCTCACAGCTGTCTGCATCGACCGCATACGACCAGTCATTTCAGAAGATTAAAGCTTCAGCTGAAAAATCTCGATTGAACTTCAAAACCAAATCGTGTCTATCATATAATCGGCCCCTCACTATGATTGAACTTCAAGAAGCTATACATACCTCAAAGAACAGTGCTCCTGGTCCAGATGGAGTGTATTATACAATGCTTAAACACTTAGATAGCAAAGCATTATCCTTGCTGTTAACTTTCTACAATCGTATTTTCACTGAACATTCATTCCCCACATGCTGGCATCACTCCTATGTACTGGCAATTCCCAAACCAGGGAAAGATCACTCTGTCCCTCACCACTATAGACCTATTTCTCTTACCAGCTGCTTGGGCAAAACCCTGGAAAAAATGATACACCGCCGACTAACCTGGTATCTTGACTCCAAACATTTAATATCTGATAGCCAATTTGGATTCAGGAAAAATCGATCATCCCTGGATCTCATGGTCAAAGCTGAAACAAACATCAGGAATGCGTTTATCCGAAACGAGCATCTCGTTATGGTATGCCTTGACATAGAAAAGGCCTTTGACACCACTTGGCGTTTTGGTATCTTGAAAGATCTACATTCCCTTGACCTCAGAGGCCACCTACCATATTTCATACAAAACTTCCTTCAGAATAGAACCTTTCAAGTCCGCTATCGGCAAGTCCTCTCGCAAATCTATATACAACAGGAAGGAGTCCCACAAGGCTCAGTTCTGAGTTCTACCTTATTTGCAATAAGAATAAATAATATAACCAAATGCATACCAGTCCCTGTAAACACATATCTCTATGCCGATGACCTGACTGTTTCGGCCCCGAGTGCCAAGCGATAGTGACAAGCGATTTTTCTCTGCGACTCATAAAGTGATCTTTGAAAGTGATATAGTTCTATTTTTTGTTGTACGATTTTCTCCTGTTTTGTTCACTTAAAGCGGTTCTTCACTTAAAAAGTCTTACGTAAGAACCCAGAAAGGGAATCTACCTTTCTTTCTTAGTATTTATATTAAATACTCACACTCTACTAACCTTAATATCCGCTTGGTCACTGGTGGCACTGCTCCTGCCTCCACGTGGCGGGGCTGGTAGTCTGGGAGAAGAAAGTACTTCTCCCAGGGCTAAAAGGAGTAAACATGGATACTAATGATTTCCCACGATTAGAGCCAAAGAGCTCGCAACAAGACAACCACGAAACTGATCATGACTTTTCATTGTCGAAAAGACTAAAAAAGGATGCAAACAAGCAGGAAGCTCCAGCTTTCCTGATCATCCATTCTCTGTCTTCACAATCTGTCAGCAAGCTTTCGCCTTTCATCATACAACGATGCCTTGTAAATGCAGCAGCATCTCCAAAAATGGTGAAACGCCTTCAATCTGGCGACTTGCTAATAGAGACCTCTCTTCCAAGACACTCTGACCTCCTGTTAAAACTTACATCTTTAAGTGGAATTCCAATCCAAGTCACTCCACACAACACCCTGAATTCTTCCAAGGGAGTGATCAGTGAATGGGACCTATTGAACGTTTCCGAGGAAGAAATAATTCAGGAACTAAAAGATCAAAATGTAACTCAGGCCAAGAGAATCATGATACGAAAAGACGGCATCTTAGTCCCAACCCGTAGCATAATTTTAACCTTTAGTTCGCCGAATCTACCATCCTCGGTTAAAGCAGGCTATTTAAACTGTCGTGTTCGGCCCTATATCCCGAACCCTCTGAGATGCTACAAATGTCAGAAATTTGGCCACTCCCAGACAGCATGCCGTGGAGATGCAACATGTCCAAACTGCGGATGCACAACTCACACTCAATCTGAATGCAAGGCACAAACTCCGCAGTGTCCTAATTGCAAGGGCAATCATCCAGCCTACTCCAAAGATTGTGATCTTTGGAAGTTAGGAAAAAAAATACAGAAATACAAGACAGAAAATAAAGTATCTTTTCAAGAAGCTAGAAGACAAGTAAAATCAAGTATTCCAAAAACTACTTATGCTTCGGCTGCCCATAGTTACAAATCAGTAGCATGTCAAACAGAAGTGTCAGTCTCTCCAGATAAATCGATCGCCGACTGGGCTCGATCCGTACTATCAACTCAGCCTACATCTGAATCACAGTTAGTGGACCAAAGTAATAATACGCCACTCACAATTCCAACTCAAAACCTAACCCACAATACAGTGGCAGAAAAAGTACATAAATCAGATAGTGTGGAGGTGAAACAACCAACAAGCATGGATACAGATGATATGCCCAACCAAGAAGATTTTCTTGAATTATATGCAGATGGAGACATGGAGGATAAAAATGATTCAGGACGCCCTTCTTTTCCTAGAAAAGAAAAATCTAAATCTGACCGTCACAAACAACCTACGCATAAAAAGCAGACAGATTCAGCTTCCTCTTACAAAACCAAATAATGGAACATATTATACAATGGAACTGTAGAGGTCTTCGCAGTAACCTAGATGATATATACGAATTAATTCATCACTATAAACCTCTTGCAATGTGCTTACAAGAAACTAATTTGACATCACTGGTCTCAGTCTCAATCAAAAATTACACTGTATTCAGGCAAGACAGGACTGTGTCTAATAACGCTCATGGCGGAGTAGCGATACTCGTGGATTCCTCCATCCCCGCCAGACGTATTCCCTTACGAACATCCTTAGAAGCTGTTGCCACGCGTGTTGTTAGTGGTATTACTTTGACATTGGCTTCCATTTATCTTCCGCCCAATCATCAATATACTATTCAGGAACTTGAAGATCTTGTTATGCAGTTACCATCACCGTTTTGTTTACTAGGAGACTTTAATGCACATCACCCATTATGGGGTTCCCCCACCTCAGACAGACGGGGTAAGCTGATCGAAACGTTGATTGATAGGCAGAATTTAACATTACTGAATACTGGGTCTCCTACATATGTGCATCTCCCTACTGGCTCAATATCTGCTATAGATCTTTCCATATGTTCCCCAATCCTCTTTCCAAGTATAGATTGGATACCTCTGAATGATCCTTATAGTAGTGACCATTATCCATTAATCTGCAAAATTCAAACATCCTGTTCCTACCCAATAGAAAGTCCAATTAAATGGAAATTTTCAAAGGCTGATTGGGAAAAATACAGATCGCACATCTCATTTGACAACGATATCATTCAGTCCGGTTCCATCAATAGCGTTACTGAGCATATCACAAATCAAATGCTGGCAGCTGCATCCGTCGCAGTTCCTCAATATCAAGCAAGTAATAGACGAAAATTAAATTACTGGTGGAATGAAGATTGCAATAATTCAAAAAAAGAGAAAAACAAAGCATGGAATCTTTTCCGCAAAAATCCTACCACCCCCAATCTTATTAACTATAAACGGCTCAGAGCTAAAGCTCGCTACATCAGACGCAAAGCAAAAAAAGAAACTTGGATTAAATTCGCCTCATCAGTTAATAAAAATACCGATATCAGATTAATCTGGAGAAAAATAAAATGTTTAAACAATAAATTTCCTCCTCTATCCACCCCGCTACTAACCTGGAATGGACAAGAACTCTCTAATCCCACAGATATATCAAATGCACTGGGAATTGTATTTTCTCTGTTGTCTTCTTGTAATGCTTATGATCAATCATTCCAAAAACGTAAAACCGTTGCAGAGAGATCCAAACTGAATTACGCTGACAATTCTGCTTTATCGTATAATCAGCCATTTACCATGTTCGAGCTACAGCAAGCTCTTACCAACTCAAGAAACAGTGCTGCTGGCCCTGATGGGTTATATTATGTAATGCTCCGAAATCTGGATCAAAGATCACTGTTTTCGCTGCTCATATTTTATAATCGAATATTTTCTGAACATACCCTCCCCAGCTCCTGGAGTCATTCTTATGTAATACCGATTGCAAAACCCGGTAAAGATCATTCGGTTCCTCAAAATTACAGACCGATATCCCTCACCAGCTGTCTCAGCAAAACTCTTGAGAAAATGATACATGGCCGTCTCACCTGGTTCCTCGAGTCTCAAAACTTGATAAATAAAGAACAATTTGGATTCCGGAAAAACCGATCAGCCTTGGATCTTATGATCAAAGCTGAGTCAAATATCAGAAATGCTTTCATCAAAAAGGAACATCTCGTCATGGTCTGTCTTGACGTTGAGAAAGCCTTTGACACTACGTGGCGTTTTGGAATCTTAAAGGATCTACATTCTCTTGGCCTGAGAGGTAATTTACCATATTTTATCCAAAATTTTCTTCAACGGAGATCCTTTCAAGTTCGTTATCGGGGAACCCTCTCTAAAATCTTTATCCAAGAAGAAGGAATTCCACAGGGATCTGTTCTCAGCGCTACCTTGTTTGCAATGAGAATAAACCATATAATTGAACTCATTCCGAAAACGGTGGATTCATACCTTTTCGCAGATGATCTCTCGATTTCCTGTCATTCTCAAAACATGCATTACATTGAACGCCAACTTCAAATATCAATGAATCGCATCCTGACATGGATGACACAAAATGGTTATAGACTATCCAGCCAGAAATCTACTGCCATACACTTCTGCTCTAGACGCAATATGCATCCTGAACCTGAGCTGCAATTGAATAACCATCCTCTTCCCATAACTGACTGTACTCGTCTACTGGGATTGTTCTTTGACAATAAGTTAAATTTCCAAAAGCACATTGAACATCTCCGGACTACTTGTCAAAAAAAACTGAACATTCTCAGAGTCTTATCAGCCACAACATGGGGAGCAGATCGCCAAAGCCTGCTACATATATATAGATCCATAATCAGATCTCGACTGGACTACGGTGCCCCTGTCTTCGATTCTGCTAGGGAGAGCGCTTTATCTCGCCTCAATCCTATTCAACATTCAGCTCTCAGAACAGCACTAGGTGCGTTCAGAACATCTCCAGTGCAAAGCTTGTATGTTGAAGCTCATGAACCTCCCCTAAATATCAGGAGAAAGATGCTGCTGCTGAATTATGCAACCAAGATCCAAAGCCAGATGACCCATCCTAATTGGCCAATACTCTACAATCCACAGTTTATGACCTTATACAGAAACAAACCACAGACAGTTCGGCCTGCTGGTATTAGGTTAAAACAGCTAGCAGAAGATTGGGATGTACACTTCAATAAAATTTTACGAGATCCTATAGATCCTGAACCTCCATGGTCTGTCATCACACCATCTTGTGACAATTATTTCTACCAATGGGGTAAACACTCTCTATCAGATATTAATATCCAGCAGCTACACATAGCGCATACTCAACGTTATCCTGACTTCGCTAAAATTTATACAGATGGATCGAAGTCCGAGAGTGGATCAGGCGCAGCAGTAGTACTCCCAGATGCTACCATTTCTCTATCTCTCCCAACAGAGTGCAGTAGCTACACAACTGAATTATATGCCATAAAGCTTGCTATAGAAAGTATTTTCCATATGTCAATTCAAAAGAGCTTAATTTACACAGACTCGCAGAGTTCTTTATCAGCCTTGCAAAACAATTCCCCGTCTACTCACCCTCTATTAAAGCTCATTAGAACAGAGTTGATACGTCTGAGAGAGTGTCAACAAAAAGTTATTTTCTGCTGGATACCTGGTCATACTGGAATACCAGGAAATGAAATTGCGGATGATGCTGCCAAACATCCATCTAGAGCAGCCCCAACAAATTTCTTAATACCGTTTACTGATTATAAAATGAAGATCCGAAGTATATGTAAAGATCGATGGACTCTACAATGGCAAGCACAAATTCATAATAAACTTTTTCAAATTAAACCTGTACCAAAATTATGGGCCTCTAGCCTCATTACTAACAGACAAGAAGAAGTAATCCTAACCAGAGCCAGAATCGGTCATACTCATTTAACTCATGTGTTCCTCCTCTCAGGGAATGACCCTCCTGAGTGTAATCATTGTCATACACCACTTACAGTGAAACACATACTTCTAGAATGTACTCTGTATCATAATGCTCGACTAATGTCATTCAGTTCTCTAGCAAGCTTAAAGGTACCATTGTCACTTAGCCATATCATAGGCGAAAAATCAAACATCGCAGAATTCTTCTCCTTCCTAAAACAAATAGGAATGTATAGCCGTTTCTAATTGCTTCTACATGAAACAAACAGGCAGTATGAACCACTTTTCTAAGTGCAATATGGCCTAAGTAGCCATTGCACTTAAAACCCCATAAACAACAACAACAACAACAACTGACTGTTTCCTGCAGTTCACAGAATATGAACTTCATCGAAAGGCAACTACAAACCTCTCTTAACAATATTGAATTATGGATGACACAGAATGGATACCGACTATCACATCAGAAATCCAGTGTCATTCATTTTTGCAACAAACGAAAGATGCATCCTGAACCAGAGCTTCACTTAACGAATCATCCTATATTAGTCATGAAAAGTATTTCTCTCCTGGGCCTCATTTTTGATAGTAAGCTTAATTTCTTAGAACATATCAAATATCTGCGGACTACGTGCCAGAAAAAAATGAATATACTCAGAGTTCTTTCTTCGACAACATGGGGTGCAGATCGCTATACCCTGCTTCAATTGTATAGAACTCTAATTAGGTCTCGTCTTGATTATGGTGCCCCAGTTTATGACTCTGCCAGGGAAAGCGTACTTACACGCCTTGCACCTATCCAACATTCTGCTCTCAGGATTGCTACAGGAGCTTTTAGGACATCGCCAGTACAAAGCCTTTATATTGAAGCCAATGAAGTTCCACTCTGTCTCAGAAGAAAGGTGTTACTTCTGAATTATGCAGCTAAAATTCGAAGCATGCCTACCCATCCAATTTGGCCTATACTTAGTGACCCACAGTTTAAAATCTTTTATAGAAATAAACCCAGTGCTGTTCAGCCTACTGGTATCAGATTACAAGCACTATCAGAAACTTGGAATGTCCATCTCGAAAAAGTCCTCCAAGATCCAACCTGTCCAGTCGCCCCATGGGCCTATACTATACCATCCTGCGACAATTGCTTCGTAAACTGGGGGAAGCATTCCCTGGCAAATATCAATATACAACAACTCCATACTGCTCACACAGAGAATTATCCTCTTTTTACAAAAATATATACCGATGGATCAAAGTCTGATAGCGCAGTAGGTGCTGCAGCAGTATTCCCTTTTAACACCATCTCTCTATCACTTCCCACGGAATGCAGCAGTTATACAGCTGAGTTATTTGCCATCAAGCTTGCCCTACAAAATATTCTCCATCTGTCCATCAAAAAGAGTATAATATATACGGACTCGCAGAGTGCACTTATAACCCTACAAAACACCTCCTCACCAAAGAATCCTTTAATAAAAACTATAAGAGATATGTTGATACACACTCAGGAACGCCAGCTTGTAGTTATCTTTTGCTGGATCCCAGGCCACACTGGGATACCTGGAAATGAATGTGCAGATTATGCAGCCAAACATCCTTCTAATTCAGAGTCATCATGTGCTCTCGTTCCATATGCTGACTACAAATCTAATATACAAAGAATATGTAAGGAACAATGGACACTTATATGGCAAAATAAACCAGATAATAAGCTCTTTCAAATAAAACCAGATCCACAATTATGGGCCTCTAGCTTCCGGGAAAACAGAAAGGAAGAAGTAATCCTAGCCAGAGCAAGAATTGGTCACAGTCACATTACCCACCTATTCCTCCTCACAGGCAATGATCCTCCTCAGTGTACACACTGCAATTCTCAACTCACAATGAAGCACATTCTTGTTGAATGCACCTTATACTCGCATGCCCGGCAACTCTCATTCAGTTTTCTTCCTAATCTTAAAGAATCTTTAAACCTCTGTCATATCATAGGTAATAATGCCAATCTCACAGAATTTTTCTCATTTATCAAACGGATAAACTTATATGATCAGTTCTGATTGTTTGCAAAACAGTCATCATGAGTATCGTCCACATCGCTGATCGGCGCAATATGGCCTGAGCAGCCCTTGCGCCAAAAATAACAACAACAACAACAACAGCTATCAAAATAAACTCCATAACTGAGCATATACCAAAACCTATTGATACCGCTTTATACGTTGATGATTTCAGTATGTCCTATCATTCTCAGAGTATGCGAACTATAGAACGGCAGTTACAGGGAGCAATAAATAAAATAAGTCAATGGGCACAAACAAATGGCTTCCGGTTTTCCACACAGAAAACTGCATGTATACACTTCTGTAGGAAACGAAACCTACACCCAGATCCTGAACTTAAACTAGATGGATATATGATCCCAGTTGTACCAAACATAAGATTCTTAGGACTTCTCTTAGATAAAAAACTGACATTCCTTGAACATATTAAGCAACTAAGACATTCTTGCATCAAGAAGTTAAATCTACTCAAAGTTCTCTCCGCAACAACTTGGGGTGCAGATCGACAGACACTACTTAAACTTTATCGAGCAATAGTGCGTTCCAAGCTGGACTATGGAGCACCAGTTTACGACTCTGCAAGACCAAGTGCACTGAGATGGTTAGATCCCATACACCACAGTGCACTCCGTATAGCACTTGGAGCTTTTCGCACTTCACCTGTACAAAGCCTATATGCAGAAGCCCATGAAACTTCACTACAACTTAGACGACAGAACTTATTATTACACTATGCTGCAAAGATAAAATCCATCACCGACCATCCAAATAGAGAGGTTCTGTTTTCATCGTACTTGGAAAATGTATACCAAGCCCATCCACGAATAAACCGCCCTTCCAACATCCGACTAAAAGATTTACTGTTATGCCGAGAGCTTAATTATGATAGCATAGCTACCACGACTACACACATTATTCCACCATGGATCATAATTCAACCTGTGTGTAACCTGCATTTCCAATCTTGGGGGAAAACAAATCTCCCGAGAACAAACTACCAGCAACTACATGCAGCATACAAAGAAAAATATGAACATTCAACTTTCATATACACAGATGGCTCAAAAACAGAAACTTGTGTAGGAGCTGCGATTCACTCTGAAGACTGTACTCTCATCCAACAACTTCCAAAAGAATGCAGCATCTTTACAGCAGAATTACAAGCCATTTTGATGGCCGTAAACAAAATTAAACATGAACAGATAGCAGACAGCATAATTTTCACGGACTCGCTTAGCTCTGTCATTGCTTTACAGAATGCCAATACTAAAGCACACCCAGTTTTACAACAGGTACAATATACAGTATCTAAGCTATTGCAAAATAATCACAAGATCAGTTTCTGTTGGATTCCAGGCCACACAGGAATAACTGGGAATGAAAAAGCAGATAAAGCGGCAAGAGAAGCTGCTACCTCTTACTATGCATTCCGCTCAATACCATATACCGATTACAAGTCGTTAATCCACCAAAGCAGTTTAAAACAATGGCAACAACATTGGAAAGATCAAAGTAACAACAAACGTCGTGTAATTAAACAAACACTCCGACCATGGACTACCAGTTGCCGATCCAACAGACACGAAGAAGTGATCCTTGCTCGATTGCGAATTGGGCATACCCATATGACCCATTCTTACCTACTCAGAGGTGAAGACCCTCCTCAGTGCCAAAACTGTCAAGTTCCACTCACTGTACATCACTTCATGGTGAACTGTCCAAGATTTACTTCAGAACGTATAAAAGCCTTTCAAATAACCACGAACGCACAAAACAACCTAACGCTCAAAACAATTTTAGATAACCGGCCAAATATTACCGACGTTTTCTTTTTCCTTAAGTTAATCGGATACTACCAATACATATAAAAATAAATAGTATAACATTTACCAAAAAGTTACGTAATTATAAAATAAAATCTTGGCTTCCCATCTGAACAACATAATAAAAAATGTCGAAATATGAAACTCTAACCTAGATTAGGCGCATTATAGCCTAAGCTGCTCTTGCGCCAATAGCTCTCAAACAACAACAACAACCAAATGAGATACCGAATTTCTTGGTGGTACATTCGTTATCTGCCCAACCTGTAGGCAAGTTATCACCATTCTTGATACAGAAGTGTTTAGAGTCTATTGCAGGGTCACCAAAAATGGTGAAGCGACTACAATCCGGAGACCTCCTGATCGAAACAGCCACCTCAAAACATTCTGAGCGGCTGTTAAATACAACGTCTTTTGGGGGGCTAACAGTATCCGTTACTCCCCACAGAACCTTAAATTCATCAAGAGGTGTGATCAGTGAGTGGGACCTAACTTCAGTCTCCGAAGAAGAACTACTCCAAGAACTTAGTAGTCAAAAGGTAACAAGTGTAAAAAGAATCATGACTAAAAAAGATGGGAATCTAACTCCAACTAGAACCATCATTTTAACATTCAGTACTCCAGACTTACCATCCTCAATCAAAGCTGGCTATTTGAATTGCCGTATTAGACCATATATTCCGAATCGCGTTCGTTGCTTCAAATGCCAGAAATATGGTCATTCACAGCAGGCATGTAGAGGTGACTCCATCTGTCCCATATGCGGATCTAAAGACCATACTCAAGCTGATTGCTCAGTGGCAACCCCTGCGTGTCCAAACTGCAAGGGAAGTCACCCTGCCTTTTCCAAATCTTGCGAATTATGGATTACAGGGAAAAAAATTCAAAAATATAAAGTAGAAAATAAAGTTACGTTTCCTGAAGCACGTAGGCAAGTAATGTTGAACATGCCTAGCAGTCGATCCTACGCTGTTCGCACTAGAAACTATGTATCTACTGGAGCACAAACAGATGTATCAATCCCGCCTAATACCTCAATGGCTAATTGGCTTAAATCTACCCTTTCAAATTCAAAAAAAGAAAATCCTCAAAATAAAACTAGCGAAGCTACAAATACCCCAATCAGTATCCCTAGTGATACTCCATCGGTCCCATATGACACAGAGCAAAGGAAATCTGACACAGGTTCAAAACAAATGGAAACTCCTACCAACAGCATGGAAGTAGATGAGCGTTTAGATAATGGGGAACCCATTTTGGAACTCCATGCAAATGACACCATGGATTCAGTACGCCCCTATTTTCCGAAAAAAGATAAAATAAAACAAGACAGACCGAAATGCTCCATTTCTAAAAAACAGTCAGACCAATCGAGCACAACTAAAATCAAATAATGTCTAATATCATACAGTGGAACTGCAGAGGACTAAGAAGCAATTCTGACGACATAAAAGATTTACTGATTAAATATAATCCGATAGGAGTATGTCTACAAGAAACTTTCTTATCATCTCAAGCTTCACCAAAATTTACAAACTATACAATATATAGAAAAGACAGGATTTCGGAGTCTCCTGCTCGCGGAGGAGTAGCTGTGCTTATAAAATCAAACATACCGTCCAGGCAAATTCAATTACAAACTAGTCTAGAAGCTGTGGCAGCACGTATTTCAATCGGTATATCAATTACCCTAACTTCTATATATATATCCCCTTCTCAACCATTGTCAAATACAGAACTTGATAATTTGGTTATGCAACTACCATCTCCAATCTGCCTTTTTGGTGATTTCAATGGCCACCATCCATTATGGGGGTCGCCTGCGATTGACACAAGAGGCAAATTAATAGAAACATTCATGAATAATAACAACCTAACTATACTAAATTCTGGATCTCCCACTTATATTCACCTATCTACAGGATCTACTTCTGCAATAGACTTGTCAATCTGCTCACCAGCAATTTTCCCAAGTATGACATGGTCAGTGCTAAACTATCCTCTAAACAGTGATCACTTCCCAATCCTTTGCTCATTACAAACACGGGTAACTGCAAATCTCGAGCACCGATCCACCTGGAAGTTCAAGAAGGCAAACTAGGAGAGCTACTGTACCCAGGTCCAGTTAGACAGGAGTTATGTTCAGCAACATCCAATTGAAGACGTAACTAACTACATTACCAATCAGATACTAAATGCAGCAAAAAATTCAATTCCGAAGTCACGACCCCACAAGTGCTCCCACCATAACAACTGGTGGAACACAGATTGTTCTAATGCCAAGCGTGAGAAAAACCGTGCTTGGAACAAATTCCGTAAGTTTCCTACAACCAGTAATCTAATAGAATACAAAAGACTTAAAGCCAAAGCAAGGCAGATTAGGAGAAAAGCCAAGCGTGACTCCTGGATATCATTTGCCTCAACTATCACCAAAGACACTGACCCACGATTCATTTGGAGAAGAATTAAAGCGCTAAATGGAAAATTCATTCGACCACCCTCTCCAATACTCTGTTGGAATGGAAAAGATCTCTCGGCACCTAAGGAAATCGCCAATGCGCTAGCAGAATCATTTTCTTCAATATCTGCTTCTGCTTCCTACTCCATCTCCTTTCAGCGCATCAAGGCAGATGCAGAACGCCGCAAAATTAACTTTTCCACACGGCTCTCACTTCCATACAATCAACCATTTAATATAACAGAACTCAAAGAATCCTTAAATAAATCTTCAAACAGTGCTGTCGGCCCAGACGACGTACATTACATCATGCTAAAACATTTACTTGAAGAGGACTTACGTACCCTATTGATCTTCTATAATCGAATCTTCTCAGAAAATGATTACCCACTTTCGTGGCGTCACTCTCACATACTTGCCATACCAAAACCAGGCAAAGACCCTTCTTTGGTTAACAATTATAGGCCAATATCTCTCACAAGCTGCATAGGGAAAATTTTTGAGAGAATGATACATACGAGGCTTACCTGGATCTTAGAAGCAGAGAACCTTTTAACAGATCATCAGAGCGGCTTTCGTAAGAACAGATCCACTCTTGATGTACTTATCAAAGCTGAATCGAATATTCGGAATGCCTTTGTCATGAAGCGACATCTAGTCATGGTCAATTTAGATATTGAAAAGGCATTTGATACTACCTGGCGACATGGTATTATTATGGACCTTTATCACCTAGGACTAAGGGGTCATCTCCCTCAGATAATTCAGAATTTCCTGCGCCACCGCTCTTTTCAGGTCCGTTATCAGAACGTACCGTCTACACCCCATATTCAGGAAGAAGGAGTACCACAGGGATCTATACTCAGCGCAACATTATTTGCAATTCGAGTCAACAGCATAACTAAAGACATCCCCAAAACTGTGGAGGCTTATATGTACGCGGATGACCTAGCAATCTCCTGCCAATCTCAAAGCATGAACACCATTGAGCGTCAACTGCAACTTGCCATTAACAGAATTGAATCCTGGATGTCACGCAACGGATATCGACTAGCTGAACAAAAGTCTACCACCACTCACTTTTGTAAGAAACGTGCTGTCCACCACCATCCTGAATTACGGCTAAACAATTGTCCAATACCAGTTGTAAACAGCATCAGATTTCTCGGTCTGATATTAGATAGTAAGCTTAACTTCCAAGCACATATCACATATCTACGAACTACTTGTCTAAAACAGTTAAACATGCTTCGATCAGTCTCATCCATGTCATGGGGAGCTGATCGGTACTCCTTACTTCACCTCTACAAATCTCTGATCCGTTCACGCTTAGATTATGGTTCTCCCGTATATGACTCAGCTAGGAAAAGCACATTAGATCAGCTAAATGTCATCCAGCACAGTGCCCTGAGGACTGCTCTGGGCGCATTCAGGACTTCTCCCATGCAAAGTCTTTATGTTGAAGCCCACGAGCCGCCATTACATCTTCGTAGGAAAACATTATTGCTTTTCTATGCTTCTAAGATCCAGAGTCTTCCATCGCACCCCAGTTGGGAGTATCTTTATCACACTCGGTGGGATTCTTTTTATGAGAATAAACCACATGAAAATCGTCCTGCTTCACTCAGGATCAAAGATCTTATTCACAGTTGGAATATTGATTTAGCTGATATTTTTCAGAACACAACTGCACCTGTTCCACCCTGGACGTATGTTTGTGCCTCATATGATACATATTTTCTCCAGTGGGGGAAGAATGTCATACCTCCCAAAAACATGAGACAGTTGCACTCAGCCCATGCTACCCATAACTCCGATGAATGTAAAATATATACCGATGGGTCGAAAACTGATAGTAAGGTAGGTGCTGCAGCTGTTTTTCCTACATGTACAATTTCAGCCACACTACCTTTATCATGCAGTGTCTTCACTACTGAACTTTATGCCATCAAGTTAGCACTTAGTAAGATTATTGAACTTTGCATCTCACCCGCAATAATCTACACGGATTCCCTCAGTGCTATCAATGCCATAAGGAAGAATTTCTCCTCTCCTCATCCTACATTGAAAGAAATTCATTCCCAACTATTTTCCTGTAGTGTGTCCAATCAGTCAATCACATTTTGCTGGATCCCTGGCCATTCTGGCATTCCGGGAAATGAAAGTGCAGACTTTGCCGCTAAACATCCTCAACCCACTCTCTCAAAACATCCTCAGGTTCCATACACTGATTTTAAACCTGTTATTCATAAAGCATGTTACAACAACTGGTCACAGATATGGAAAAGGAATACTAACAGCAAACTTTACCAAATAAAACAAGAACCAAAGCTGTGGCTCTCCTGCTTCAGACCAAACAGACGTGAGGAAGTGGTGTTGGCAAGGCTAAGAATTGGACATACGCATCATACCCATCTATACTTGCTACTGGGAGAAATCCCACCTCAGTGTTCATCCTGTAACAGTCGGCTTACGGTCCGCCATTTTCTGCTTGATTGTCCCTTGCATTCAACCATCCGGTCAAACACGTTTCAATCAGTTTCCAGGCTTAATGTATCACCTGATTTATCCCATATTCTAGGAAACAATGCAAATATTGAAGAACTTTTAATATACTTAAAATGTATTGGCCTATACAAAAGTATATAATTTAACAATCATAAAGATAGGGTCATGCAATTAAACGATGAATAGACACAATTTGGCCTCAGTTGCCCTTGTGTCTTTAAACCGAATCACAACAACATATACAGATGGCTCTAAATCTAATTCAAATGTTGGAGCAGCTGCAGTGTTTCCGAATACAACTGTATCAGTTTCCCTTCCATCAGAATTTAGTATATTTTCTGCTGAATTATATGCAATCAAACTAGCTTTAGAAAATCTCTGTTCAGACAGTTCCTTCAAATCAGTTATTTACACTGATTCCCTCAGCTCAATCATGTCGTTATGTAATTCCTCAGATGAAGTCCACCCTATTCTTAATGAAATCAGAAGCTTATTACTGCAAATTAAAGAACGCAACCAACTGGTCACTTTTTGCTGGATTCCATCCCATTCTGGTATTTTAGGCAATGAACTGGCCGATAAAGCTGCAAAAAATCCAACTACTTTTGATTTAACCAATATCCCTGTTCCAGCATCAGATTATGCACTAACAGTTCATGCTGCTTGCATATCACAATGGACAGCACTCTGGCACTCTCAGACTAATAATAAACTCTTTCAGTTTAAACATGATCCAAAAATCTGACACTCCAGTATCCGTACATCGAGACAAGAAGAAGTAGTCCTTTCAAGGGCAAGAATAGGACATACCCATCTGACCCACCTTCATTTACTCACAGGAGATGATCCACCACAATGTACACATTGTTCTAATAATTTGACAGTAAAACATATTCTTATTGGCTGCCCCTATTATAAACAAGCCAGAACTTCATCCTTGATCTCACTGGTTAATCTCCATAAACCAATAACTCTTGAAAATCTCATTGGTGATAAGGCAAATATTTCTGAATTTTTTGACTTTCTCAGGCAAACTGGGCTTTTCAATTATTTCGGATTTCAGATTTTCTTTTGATTTAGGGAAAACTCATGTTTTAATATAATAAGTGAATAGGCACATTATAGCCTTAGCAGCTTATGTGCCCTTAGCAACTTACGTGCCATTAAGCCTCCAGAACAACAACAACAAAGCTGACTGGAATGCCTTCCAACATCAGGCAAATTTTCAACTCAGTACAGTCAGTCAGGAGCCTATCAATGACGCAGTAACGTACATCACAGAAATCATTGTTCACGCAGCTGCTAATGCTGTCCCAAAAACATCAGCCCGGTTTCCACCATTTCCCAAACCTTGGTGGAATTCACAATGCACAACAGCAAAGAAGGCTCAAAACAAAGCGTGGGGGATATTTCGCCGATATCCTACCACGAACAACCTTATAGCCTTTAAACGTGCACGAGCCAAAGCACGCTACATCCGTCGTCAGAGTCAAAAGGAATCGTGGATCCGTTTTACATCATCTATTAACCAGTCTACCAACTCTAAGGTAGTCTGGGATAAAATCCGGAAAATGAAGGGAAAATATACATCCCACCCTTCTTCAATCTTAGATTATAATGGATGCGCTGTTGCAGATCCAACTGCAATAGCCAATGCTCTTGGGGAAACATTCTCTAACATCTCCGCAACATCCTCGTACTCCCCAGAGTTCCTGGTCCTGAAACATAAACTGGAAAGAGAAGCACTTAATTTTAAGTCCAAGGGCCTCTATCCCTACAACGGGGCATTCACTATAGAGGAACTGAAAAGAGCCCTCGCTCTTTCCAAAGCAAGTGCTGTTGGACCAGATGGCATCCATTATGACATGGTTAAACATCTTTCACCAAAATCTATGGATTGTCTGCTCCTTCTGTATAACAGAATCTTTACTGAAGGGCAGTTTCCGGATTCCTGGCGAAAGGCAATCGTTCTTGCCTTCCCTAAGCCAGGAAAGGATCCAAAAGTCACCACCAACTATCATCCTATTGCTCTGACTAGCTGTCTGTGCAAAATCCTGGAGAGAATGGTTAATTCTCGTTTAATATGGTACTTAGAATCAAATGACCTTCTCTCCAACATACAGTGCGGCTTCCGAAGGAACCGGTCCACTTTGGACCATCTTATTAGATTGGAAGCATCCATCCGGGATGCTTTCCTAAAACTTGAACACTTGGTGTCGGTGTTCTTTGACATTGAGAAAGCGTATGACACAACTTGGAGATTTGGTATCTTAAAAGATCTGCATAGCCTTGGCCTTAGGGGGCAACTCCCCATTTTTATTAAAAACTTTTTAGCCAATCGATCTTTCCAAGTTCGTGTGGGATCCTCACTCTCTCGTTCCTTCAGCCAAGAGGAGGGAGTACCACAAGGATCAGTATTAAGTGTCACGCTTTTTGCCATCAAAGTGAACTCCATCACAGAACAACTTCCTCCAACTGTAAACTGTGCCCTCTATGTTGATGACTTTAGCATATTTTGTCAGTCATGCAACATGAGGGTTATTGAAAGACAACTGCAGAAAGCTATTGATCGCCTCAACTCCTGGGCTCTTGCTAATGGCTTCAGGTTCTCGCCGGAGAAGACCGTTTGCGTACACTTTTGTCGTAAGCGTAATCTTCATCCTGAACCTACACGTTACTGAAGAGGAAATCAGCAAAGAACTCCAAAATCAAGGAGTGACAAATGTAAGACGGATTTCTATTCGGAGAGATGGAAATGTAATACCTACCAAAACCTTAATCCTGACATTTAATACACCAAAAATCCCATGCACTGTAAAAGCAGGATATTTGAACTGCCAAGTAAAAGTATATATTCCAAATCCTTTGCGCTGTTTCAAGTGTCAACAATTTGGACACTCGCAAACAGCATGTAGAAACACACCGACATGCGCTAAATGTGGATCCAAAGATCATCAGATTGATGAGTGCCCAGCCACAGCCCCAAAGTGTCCAAATTGTAAAGGAGAACATCTCGCATACGCCAGAGTATCAAAGTATCAAAGTATTTTTTTGTAGTTTACTGGCGGTTTCCAGGGTGTCCCCTATGTCCGCCGTTCGTTAAGCTTAATTGTGTGCCAGCAGAATCGTTTTTTTAGTTCATCTAATTAAAATTTAAGTTTAAAGTTAAGTTTAAAGTTGAAGTTAGATCAAATCGTTTGAATGTGTTTTAGTTAATTTAAGTTAATGTTTAGTGTTTAGTTTTGGGTTAAGTTAAGTTTGAGTAAAGTTTAAGTTCTGTTGTGTGTTTAAGTTGAGTGTTAGTTAATTTAGTGGGCAAGTTTGGGTTTGAGTTAAGTAATTATGAAGCTGGTTTTGACATTAGTGTAGGTTCGGTTTAGGTTTAAATTTCAGTTATAGATGAGTTTAAGTTTAGGTTGTAGTTTAGGTTTAAGTTTAAGCTTAGATTTGAGTTACTGTTTAATTAAAGTTATAAGTTTAATTTATGGTTGATGTTTCCTAATTTAATTTAGTTTTAAGTTAAGCTGAAGTTAAGTCGGGTTTGAGGTAGAGTTAGGTTTAATTTAATTTTAGTTTAAGTTTAGGTTGAATGTAAGATTTAAGATTTGAGTGTGATTTATAATTATAGTAAGTATTTAGTGAGTGATAAGTACGCGAGCCTTTACGGAATTTAAGTTATCTATCGCGGTTACTATTTATAATTGTCATTAGTGTGTGTAATGTGTTGTGTATGTTGTTTGTGGCTGGCATCTGGCATTTAGCGCCAGAGTATGTGATAGATGGAAAAAAGAAAAAGAAATACAGAAATACAAAACAGAGCACAATATTACATACCAAGAAGCAAGAAAAATGGTCCAGCCAACCATAACCAATAGACCAACATACGCACAAGTAACAACTAAATTTAAATCAGTGGAATGTCAAACTGAAATCTCAGTTCCTCCAAATGAAGCTTTTTCTCCACAAGTCAAACACTTACTCCAAGCAAAGCAACAAGATAAACAAGAGAAAACAGTAAACACACCCATCTCAATCCCCTCAGATTCTCCAACCTCGCAACAGTGTAAGAGTAATAGCAGACCACAAAATCACGAACCTAACTCAGAATTTATGGAATTTGAGAAAACGGGAAAGATAGATGACGATACTTTGGAAATCCATGCTGAAGAATCAGAAGACGATATGGATACCGGAAAACCGATATTTCCCAAAAGAGACAGAGTAAGAACAGAAAAACAAAAGACAGTCACCCAACGAAAACAGCTCGAGGGGCTGAGCAAATATAAATAATGGATAAAATTATCCAGTGGAACTGTCGTGGATTACGTACTAATTTTGATGACGTACTGTATCTGATCACCCATTACACACCAATCTGTATATGTCTCCAGGAAACGTACCTCAAACAACAAGATACCCTGAATATCAGGAACTACTCAATGTACAGAAGAGACCGAATAACTCAAAGTATAACACATGGAGGAGTTGCTATATTAGTAAATGACAGAATACCAACACAACAGGTGCATTTAAATAGCCCATTAGAAGCGGTAGCAATTCGTACAATAGCAAGGTCCCTATTAACCATATGTTCATTATACATTCCACCAGGAGAAGATGTCTCCTATGAAGACCTAGACGCATTACTACAACAACTACCGGCCCCGGGTGCCAAGCGATTGTGATCGAGCGTTTTCTCTGTGCTTAAAGTGTAATTATCCAAAAGCGATTTAGAATTCTATTAAGTTCCTGCCCTTAAGAAATTTATTTATTTAATATCAGCTACTGTTACAGAGCAAGAAAGAAGGCCCCGAGTGCCAAGCGAGTGATCAAAGCGAATCTACAAGTGAATTTCAAAGCGACTTCTCTAGAGTTAATAGATTTCAGAGAAATTTCAAGTGTTTCATTTGCTAAGTTATTTATTTTCAGCTCTTCTAAATAAAGAAGTAAGCTTTTCAAAAGAAAGGAAAGGTAACTTTCTTCTTCTTGTATATAGAAATAACACATAACACACTAACCACTAATCTCTAATCGCTTGGTCACTGGTGGCACCGCTCCTGCCTCCACGTGGCGGGGCCGGTAACCTGGAGGAAAAGTTATCCTCTGGGGCTAAAAGGAGCAACCATGGATTATGACAACTTTCCAGTACTTGAGCCTAGACGCCCATGTCATGACTCAAATGAACCCGAACGTGACGAATCACAATCTAAGAGACAACGCAAAAATGAGAATCAGCAGGAATATCCAGCGTTCCTCATATTACATTCTCTTTCTGCCAAACCTGTGAGTTCACTTTCACCATTTCTAATCCAGAAATGTTTGGAAAGTGTGGCTGGTTCACCGAAAATGGTGAAAAGACTCCGATCTGGAGATCTTCTAGTCGAAACAACTAAGCATCAGCATTCTCAGTCTCTACTGAAATTATCCACTTTCGGCGGAATACCAGTACAGGTCACCCCTCATGCCACTTTAAATAGCTCCAAAGGAGTAATAGCAGAGTGGGACCTGATGAATGTCACTGAAGACGAGATAGTAGAAGAACTAAAAGATCAAAAGGTAGTTCAAGCAAAGCGGATAATAATTAAAAAAGATGGTGAACTTGTTCCCACTAGGAATATTATCCTCACATTTAGTACACCAACCTTACCATCATGTGTCAAAGCCGGATACCTTAATTGCCGAATACGTCCCTACATTCCGAACCCAATCAGATGCTTCAAGTGTCAAAAATTTGGACACTCGCAAACAGTATGTCGAGGAGACGCCATCTGCCCAAACTGTGGTTCTAAAGCTCATGCACAAACGGACTGCAATGCAGAAACGCCACAATGCCCAAATTGTAAAGGCCAGCATCCAGCATACTCAAAATCATGTGAACTCTGGAGGGTAGGAAAAGAGATCCAGAAATACAAAGTTGAGCAAAAGGTCACCTACCAGGAAGCTAGGAAAAAAGTTATGCTCAGTATGCCAAAAATTACCTATGCTGCGGCAGCCAAAAAATACCAGTCAGCTGCAACACAAACGGCAGTCACAGTACCTCCATCCATCTCAATTGCTGATTGGGCCCGATCAGTGCTGTCGGTCCCACAGCAGCCACCTACAGAACAATGTAAAGTGACTTGTGCTAACAATACTCCGCTAACAGTCCCACCAACTGCAACTGATACTCTACCAGAAACTGTGAAATTGAAAGCATCATCCCCAAATATTGCACAACAACCATACTCAGGAAATATGGACACAGATACTGGTACCCCGCATGATGAGACAATATTAGATTTACATGCAGAAGATGATATGGACCTTGGGCGTCCTAGCTTCCCAAAAAAAGAAAAGATGAAACCAGAACGACACAAGCAGGTTGGATATAAAAAACAGACAGAACCATACTCAATCCCAAAAACTAAATAATGCAGAATATTATACAGTGGAACTGTAGAGGTCTACGAAGCAATATATTTGATATTTATGACCTAATCAAACAGCACAGTCCAATCAGCCTCTGCTTGCAAGAAACCAATCTAACTCCGCAGGTGACTCCAGTGATTAAAAATTATAGTATCTATCAACAAGACAGAAGCAATACTAACTCAACCAGAGGAGGTGTAGCCATACTAGTTGACAACAAAGTTCCTACAAAACAGATCTCCCTGCAGACCACATTAGAAGCTGTAGCCATACGTATTGTTTTAAATTTTACTTTAACCATTGTCTCTGTATACCTTTCCCCAAACAAAGAATTCACTGTGAACGAACTGGAGGACCTTATAAAGCAGCTTCCATCTCCTTTCATTCTACTAGGAGATTTCAATGGGCACCACACTATGTGGGGATCTTCCCAGATAGACAAACGAGGAAAACTTATTGAAACAGTTCTTGAGAGCCAGAATCTCACATTATTAAACACTGGTGCTGACACTTATATTCATTTTCCCACCGGAGTATCTACTGCCATAGACTTATCAATATGTTCCCCAAAACTATTCCCAATCATTCAGTGGATAGTTTCAAGTAACCCACTAAACAGTGACCATTACCCAATTATTTGCAAATTGCAAACAAACAGAACCACACATATAGCCAGCCGCATAAAATGGAAATTTTCAAAAGCAGACTGGAACAAGTTCACAGATTCAATTTCCTTTGATAATGAAGTCATCAAAAGCCAGTCCATAGATAAAGTTACCGACCACATTACTGCACAGTTAATAACAGCTGCAACCTGTGCTATACCAAAAACCACAGCCAGTCCTCGCAGACATGCCAATATCTGGTGGAATGATGCATGCCGTGATGCTAAAAGAGAAAAGAATAAAGCATGGAATCGATTTCGCAAGTATCCAACAACTGAAAACTTGATTAATTTTAAGAAACTTAAAGCAAAGGCACGTTATGTGCAGAAAAAAGCGAAAAAAGACTCTTGGATCCGGTTCGCTTCCACTATTACTAAAAATACAGAGATTAGAAAAATCTGGAATAAAATCAAAAAACTGAATGGTAAACTGTTCCCCGAATCAATGCCGATTATAAGCTGGAAAGGTAAAGACTTCTCCACTCCAACAGAAATTGCAAATGCCCTGGCAGATTGCTTTTTCCAAATCTCCGCAGCATCAGCATATGAGTCTACTTTTAAACAGCTAAAAGCCAAAGCAGAAAAGCATAACCTGAACTTCAATACAAGGGCATCTCCTCCATATAACCGACCTTTTACATCATTTGAACTAGAGAGCTGTCTAAATAGGTCGGGTGATAGCGCACCAGGGCCTGATGGGATATACTATATAATGCTTAAACATTTAAACAAACAAGCTTTGAATTCATTGCTAATATACTTCAACCGGATATTCTCAGATGGCTACTTTCCTCTTTCTTGGCGTCACTCAATAGTTCTAGCGTTTGCTAAACCTGGAAAGGATCAATCAGATCCACGAAACTATCGGCCAATATCTCTCAGCAGTTGCCTTGGTAAGACACTAGAAAAAATGATCCACGCCCGTTTTGTATGGTATCTAGAATCTCATTCGGTGATGAATAAGAATCAGTACGGATTTCGGAAAAATCGGTCAACTCTAGACCTTATGGTCAAGGCAGAATCCAACATACGCAATGCTTTTATCCGTAAAGAACATCTAGTCATGATTTGCTTGGATATCGAAAAAGCCTTTGATACCACCTGGCGGTATGGCATACTTCAAAATCTGTATGCCACAGGGCTCCGGGGTCAACTACCCCTTATCATACAGAGTTTTCTAGAAAACAGGACCTTTCAAGTGCGTTACTGCAACTCACTCTCCCGTACATTTGTCCAAGAAGAAGGGGTCCCACAAGGATCAGTTCTAAGTGCAACGCTCTTTGCGGTTAGGCTAAATAATGCAACAGAAAATATTCCGGCTAATGTTGACACCTATTTATATGCAGATGACCTTACTATATCCTATCATTCACAAAGCATGCGGTCCATTGAGCGACAATTGCAGCTCTCGATAAATAAAATAGAATCATGGGCATCCCGCAATGGCTATCGTCTCTCTGCAACAAAAACAACTGCTATCCATTTTTGCAAAAAGCGTCAGCTCCATCCAGATCCCGAGCTAATATTAGGAACCCAAAAAATACCACTTAGCAAAAGTATCCGGTTCTTGGGCCTTACACTTGACACCAAACTTACCTTTCAGGCACATATACGACAAATAAGAACTCAGTGCATGAAAAACATTAATATCCTCAAAGTTATATCTTCCATGACATGGGGAGCCGATCGCTTCACTCTTCTACATCTGTATCGAACCTTAATAAGATCTCGTCTAGATTATGGAGCCCCAGTTTATGATTCTGCACGAAAGACAGCATTGGCTTGGCTCAATCCGGTCCAGCATAGTGCTCTCAGGATTGCCTTAGGGGCCTTTAAGACATCCCCAGTGCAAAGTATGTATATAGATGCCAATGAACCTCCACTACATCTTAGGAGAAAAGTATTGCTTCTTAGTTATGCAGTCAAATTACGTAGTCACCCGTCTCATCCCATCTGGACATATCTTTTTGAACCGCAGTGGGAAAACTTATATAGAAATAAACCCAACGAAAACAAACCTGCTGGTATTCGGCTACAAGAGGTAACTCAAAATTGGAACATCTATCTTGGAAATATCTTTCAAGCTACGGACGCAGTACAGGCACCATGGGCAATGTATATACATCATTGCGACGACTATTTTCTTCAGTGGGGAAAACACTCCTTATCGAACCACAATCTTAGACAACTACATGCGAATCACGCATTGACCAATGCTCACAGTCTTCAGATATACACGGACGGCTCCAAAACTGATGTATCCGTGGGAGCTGCAGTAATGAGTCCTGCATGCACTGTCTCTGTCCAATTACCACTTGAATGCAGTGTTTTTACGGCCGAACTATACGCCATCAAAATGGCTTTAAAACTCCTTAACGATGTTCCAAACACCCAAGTAATAATATATACAGACTCTTTAAGTGCGGTGAATGCTCTGCAGAATAAATCACAACATTTGCATCCATTCCTCTCACAAATCAGGTCACAGTTATGCCAACTCAACAAAAATAATCGGACTGTTACGTTTTGCTGGATACCGAGCCACGTTGGAATTCCAGGAAATGAGCGTGCAGACGAAGCAGCAAAACACCCCACTTGCTTCGATTCCACCCCTGTTCCTTTTTCTGATTACAAACCAATCATACGGCGGATATGTACTGAGATGTGGTCTGAAATGTGGCATAATCAAACCGGTAACAAACTTCTTGAAATAAAACCCAATCCACAGCTGTGGAGATCCAGTTCCCGATCAAACAGGCAGGAAGAGGTCGTGCTGGCAAGAGCACGAATTGGCCATACACATCTTACACACCTATTTCTACTGCTAGGAGAAGATCCTCCACTTTGCCCGCATTGTAGTTCTATACTTACTGTAAGACATATTATCATTGAATGTGCACATTATCATTCAGCTAGAATCGCATGCTTCAGATCTTTAATTAGCTCACAAAAACCTCTGCAACTAAGCCACATACTTGGAAATGATGCCACTTTATCAGAACTGTTCACCTTTCTAAAAATGATTAACGCATACAATCACTTCTAGAATAGTCTCCTTTCCTATATTGACAAACACTCCAAAGTAACGGTATAGGCGCAATATGGTCATAGCAGCCCTTGCGCCAATAAACCCACTCCAACAACAACAACAGCAAGAAAGAAAAGCTACCTTTCTTTATTTCTCATATTTCTTTTACTAACACTTACTACTTTACGCTTGGTCACACCGGGCACTGCTCCTGCCTCCCCGTGGCGGGGCCGGAAATCTTGGCAGAAAAACTAATCTGCCAAGGGCCAAAAGGAGCAAGCATGGACCAAAATACATTTCCGCCTCTAGAGCCGACAAGCTCTCGGCCAGAGTCAAACCCTGACAATAACACGTCGCAACCCAAGAGGTTGAAAACCACTTCCTCAGCGACAAATTGTCCTGCAATTCTTATAATGCACTCTCTTGCAGATCAGCCTCTCAGTAAGCTCTCTCCGTTACTTATCCAGAAACACCTGGAAAGTTTGGCAGGATCTCCTAAGACAGTCAAGAGATTACAATCAGGCGACCTGCTATTGGAAACAGCGAACAGTAGACATTCAGAGAAACTTCTAAAACTTACAAGTTTTGCTGGAATTCCAGTAAAGGTTTCTCCCCATGCCACCCTAAATACATCTAAGGGTGTTATATCCAGCTGGGATCTATTGAATGTCACGGAAGAGGAGTTAACACAAGAGATTCAACATCAGAATGTCATTGCTGTGAAAAGAATTATGGTGAAAAGAGAAAATATACTCACACCTACAAGGAATATTATTCTAACTTTTAACACGCCAAATCTACCACCATCGATAAAAGCAGGCTACCTACTCTGCCGCATTAGACCATATATACCTAACCCACTGAGATGTTTTAAGTGCCAGAAGTATGGCCACTCTCAAACGGCGTGCAGAGGAAACCAGGTTTGTCCTAATTGTGGGTCCGCTGACCACACCCAAAGTGACTGCTTGGCAAAAGAAATGACTTGTCCCAACTGTAAGGGAAACCATCCTGCCTACTCAAGGACGTGCGACAGATGGAAAACTGAAAAGCAAATCGTTAAATATAAGATAGAAAATAAAGTGAGCTTTCAGGAAGCACGGAAATTAATTGCTCCCAGTATGAATAAACGTACGTACGCCAATATTGCGCAAAAATATCAATCAGTAGCCACCCAAACCGATGTTACAGTCCCTTCTACCACCTCAATCTCTGACTGGGCTCGGACTGTTCTCTCTCAGCAACAGTCCAATGTCCCGAAACAGTTGAACCAGGCAAGTAATACTGCACTTACAGTACCAGCTACAACTCCTTCTCCTCCCCCAGTGATTTCTTCTATATCGAATATTCGTAACTCAAATTTAAAAAAGAATATCCAAGAAACGTCTATGGATACTATTGACTCAACCAGACAGGAAGAACCGATCTTAGAAATATATGCGGAAGAAGAAATGGACACCGGTCGACCATTATTCCCAAAAAAAGACAAACCAAGGCCTGAACGTCACAAGACAGTCACATTAAAAAAACAGTCAGAAGCAACTTCTTCTACTAAACATCAGTAATGCCTTACATTCTCCAATGGAATTGTAGAGGATTTCGTAGCAACCTTAATGATATTCAAGCCTTAATTAACCGCTACTCTCCAGTTGGTTTCTGTATACAGGAAACCTATCTAACTCCGCAAATTTCCACCAACATAAAGAACTATGCCATCTATCGGCACGATCGTAATAATTCAAATACTGCCCGTGGGGGCGTGGCCATCTTAGTTATTTCAAATATCCCGACCAAGCAAATTGTTTTGCAAACTACAATTGAAGTTGTCGCCGTACGTTTGATAACACAGATTGCTTTAACACTGGTATCACTCTATCTGCCACCAAGTCATACCTTCTCTTACCAGGATCTTGAAAACCTGCTAATGCAACTAGTACCCCCTGTCTGTCTCCGCTCAACGTGGGCACCTGTACGTGGTGAGGGGACCTCCCAGTGACGCTGCTGGGTTTCCAGATTAGCATCACTGGGATCTAACGCCCATACCTTGGTTTCAGGGTTACATCTTTGAAATCCGGCGTGTGCAGCCGTGCGCCGCGACCCGTGGAAGCGGAAAGGGGGATCCTGGTGGTTGAGGGGCCCAGCTTCAATACACCACTTTGGCCCCTGCTTCGACGAGACGGGTGGTCCCGGACCGGCTCGACTGGGATCAATCGGCGGGTGGTATTATACTGCTAGGGTCAACTGCGTTCCAATAAGTCTCCCTCCCTATGGTCCTGGGACGGGATAAAGACTTATTGGTAACGTGGGTATGGTGCTCTAAGCGAACTAGGCGTCCCATTCGTGTACGCAGTACCTGCTAGTTCACGAGTGGGCGTCCCCTCGTAGGGCTCCGTGGTGGGTGAGGTACTTAGGCATCAGACATTTTCTCTTTACTCATATGAGTAATTTAAATCTTTCTTCTGGTTCCCCAACAAGGCCCCTACCTAATAGAAATGATGACGCAGAAAACACCCCTGCAAAAAGAGCCAGGACTGAGGATACACCATCATCAGTGACACCGCTTTTCCTCATTCTCCATTCCACCGGAGAGCAGTCCATTGGGAAGATGTCACCCTTCTTTATCCAGAAAGGATTAGAAGGGTTGGCAGGTTCACCTAAAACTGTAAAAAGACTGCGTTCTGGCGACCTTTTGGTCGAAGCTTCTACCACCAAGCAAGCGGAAAAAATCATAAAGTCTACATCCATAGGGGGAATACCTATCGTCGTAACCCCTCACAAAACTTTAAATTCTTCACGTGGTGTCATATCAGAGTGGGACCTTCATGTTTCTGAAGAAGAGATCTGCTCTGAATTAAAAGAACAAGGAGTGACAGCTGTCAAAAGAATATCAATGAGAAAGGATGGGAATCTCGTCCCTACCCGAGTTCTCATCCTAACGTTTAACACCCCACGGCCTCCAAGTTCCATCAAAGCAGGCTATCTAAACTGCCCAGTGAGGATTTATATCCCAAACCCACTGCGGTGTTTTAGATGCCAAAAATATGGCCACTCACAAACATCTTGTCGTGGTAACCCTGCCTGTGCTCGATGTGGTGTGAAAGACCACGAGAGCAAGGAATGTACAGCTCCAAAACCCACCTGTGTCAACTGCCAAGGTGAGCACCCCGCCTACTCAAGAGCATGCCAGCGGTGGAAGGACGAAAAAGAAATCCAAAAATTGAAAACAGAGCTGAATATTTCCTACCCAGAGGCCAGAAAACGTATCCAACCAGTAAATAGCGGGAAACCTTCATATGCCCAGAAGGTTTCTGCTAAGAGCACTATCGGGACACAAACTGAGATGACTATACCACCAAGAGAGTCATTCACCCCGATTGCACGCTATTTATTGAGTTCTCAAAAGCCCACCAAAAAACACAGTCAGTTGCCACTCCTATATCCGTACCTCCTAGTGCTCCACCACTACCAAAACCAAGTGGTAAAGAGCCTCTAGTAACAACAGAAAGAATGGATGTAGAGAACAAGGAGGTACAGGATGAATCAGTCTTGGAACTCTTGCGGAGGAGGAAATGGACAGGGGACAGCGTCCATTCTTCCCCAAAAAAGACAAATCCAAGACTGATAAAAGTAAGCCCTCAGCACCTCGGAAGCCGCCTGATGGACCCAGCAAGCCAAAATAATGGCTAAATTCCTACAATGGAATTGTCGTGGATTCCGGCGAAATACAGATGACATCAAGGCCCTCCTGCAAAAGCACGAGCCAGTTTGCTTTTGCTTGCAGGAGATATATCTAAAGGCAAATGATGATCCCACCATGCATAACATCACAATCTTTCGTAAGGATAGAATTGCGGATGGTCCTGCTCATGGAGGAGTGGCTATCCTAGTGGGTAACCATACCCCAGTCCAGCCCTTGCTAATTACAACCAGCATAGAGGCTGTTGCAATTCGCCTTACGGTGGGATTTTTATTAACTGTGTGCTCTATCTATTTGCCACCTGGGACTGACATCTCCCAGGCAGACCTTGATGATCTTCTAACGCAGTTGCCTCCCCCTTTCTTACTTCTCGGGGACATGAATGGACATAACACCCTGTGGGGTAGTGCTAACATCAACGGAAGGGGACGAGTCATTGAGCGTATGCTCAATGACAACGACCTTTCCCTTCTGAATACTGGAAAAAACACCTTCCTCCACATGCCTACCCGTACTTTTTCTGCCATTGATCTCTCTATCTGCTCCCCTTCTCTACTCCCTTCACTCACTTGGGAAGTGGAGGAGAATCCATACGGAAGCGATCACTTCCCTGTGATAACCTTGTTACACAGTGGGAGACCATGTCTTCCTTTCAGGTTACCACTGTGGAAGATTGATCAGGCTGACTGGTTTGCCTTCCAAAATCAGGCAAATTTTGATCTCAGTACCGTCAGCCAAGAGCCTATCAATGAAGCAGTAACGTACATCACAGAAGCTATCGTCCAAGCAGCTGCGAATGCAGTTCCAAAAACATCTGCCCGGTTTCCACCATTTCCCAAACCTTGGTGGAATTCCCAATGCACAACAGCAAAAAGGGCCCAAAACAAAGCGTGGGGGATATTCCGCCGATATCCTACCACGACGAACCTTATGGCCTTTAAACGCGCACGAGCTAAAGCACGCTATACCCGCCGTCAGAGTCAAAAGGAATCGTGGATCCGTTTTACATCATCTATTAACCAGTCTACCAACTCCAAGGTAGTCTGGGATAAAATCCGGAAAATGAACGGAAAATATACATCCCACCCTTCTTCAATCCTAGATTATAATGGATGCACTATTGCAGATCCAACTGCAATGGCCAATGCTCTTGGGGAAACGTTCTCTAACATCTCCGCAGCATCGTCCTATGGCCCCGGGTGCCAAGCGTTTCCGTGGCCAAGCGATTCTTGTGCGATTAAAGAGCGTTTTTTGGTAAGCGACTAGGTTCTCTTTTGTTTTCTCCCTTACTTATTAAACCTTTTTGTTAAGTAGCTTCATTTTCTTAAAAACACTTAAGAAGTGAGCCCAGAAGAAGGAAAGTACCTTTTTCTTTAATTTAGTACTTATACTAACTAAACTAACCTCTACGCTTGGCCACAAGCGGCACTGCTCCTGCCTCCCCGTGGCGGGGCCGGTAACCTGGGTGGTAAAGGTAAACCCCCAGGGCCAAAAGGAGCTAATATGGATACAAATAGTTATCCACCTTTAGAGCCATTGAGCTCAAGACAAGAAACTTCTGAAATTGACCGTGACTGTGTTCACCCAAAAAGGCTTCGAAGGGAAGCAAAATGTCAAAATGATATCCCGAACTTCTTGGTGGTACATTCGTTATCTGCCCAACCTGTAGGCAAGTTATCACCATTCGTGATACAAAAGTGTCTAGAGTCTATTGCAGAGTCACCAAAAATGGTGAAGCGACTACAATCCGGAGACCTCCTGATCGAAACAGCCACCTCAAAACATTCTGAGCGGCTGTTAAATACAACATCTTTTGGGGGGCTAACGGTATCAGTTACTCCCCACAGAACCCTAAATTCATCAAGAGGTGTGATCAGCGAGTGGGACCTAACTTCAGTCTCCGAAGAAGAACTACTCCAAGAACTTAGTAGTCAAAAGGTAATAAGTGTAAAAAGAATCATGACTAAAAAAGATGGGAATCTAACTCCAACTAGAACCATCATTTTAACATTCATTACTCCAGATTTACCATCCTCAATCAAAGCTGGCTATTTGAATTGCCGTATTAGACCATATATCCCGAATCCCGTTCGTTGCTTCAAATGCCAGAAATATGGTCATTCACAGCAGGCATGTAGAGGTGACTCCATCTGTCCCATATGCGGATCTAAAGACCATACTCAAGCTGATTGCTCAGTGGCAACCCCTGCGTGTCCAAACTGCAAGGGAAGTCACCCTGCCTTTTCCAAATCTTGCGAATTATGGATTACAGGGAAAAAAATTCAAAAATATAAAGTAGAAAATAAAGTTACGTTTCCTGAAGCACGTAGGCAAGTTATGTTGAGCATGCCTAGCAGTCGACCCTACGCTGTCCGCACTAGAAACTATGTATCCACTGGAGCACAAACAGATGTATCAATTCCGGCTAATACCTCAATGGCTAATTGGCTTAAATCTACCCTTTCAAATTCAAAAAAAGAAAATCCTCAAAATAAAACTAGCGAAGCTACAAATACCCCAATCAGTATCCCTAGTGATACTCCATCGGTCTCATATGACACAGAGCAAAGGAAATCTGACACAGGTTCAAAACAAATGGAAACTCCTACCAACAGTATGGAAGTAGATGAGCGTTTAGATAATGGGGAACCGATTTTGGAACTCCATGCAAATGACACCATGGATTCAGTACGCCCCTATTTTCCGAAAAAAGATAAAATAAAACAAGACAGACCGAAATGCTCCACTTCTAAAAAACAGTCAGACCAATCGACCACAACTAAACTCAAATAATGTCTAATATCATACAGTGGAACTGCAGAGGACTAAGAAGCAATTCTGACGACATAAAAGATTTACTGATTAAATATAATCCGATAGGAGTATGTCTACAAGAAACTTTCTTATCATCTCAAGCTTCACCAAAATTTACAAACTATACAATATATAGAAAAGACAGGATTTCGGAGTCTCCTGCTCGCGGAGGAGTAGCTGTGCTTATAAAATCAAACATACCGTCCAGGCAAATTCAATTACAAACTAGGCTAGAAGCTGTGGCAGCACGTATTTCAATCGGTATATCAATTACCCTAACTTCTATATATATATCCCCTTCTCAACCATTGTCAAATACAGAACTTGATAATTTGGTTATGCAACTACCATCTCCAATCTGCCTTTTTGGTGATTTCAATGGCCACCATCCATTATGGGGGTCACCTGCGATTGACACAAGAGGCAAATTAATAGAAACATTCATGAATAATAACAACCTAACTATACTAAATTCTGGATCTCCCACTTATATTCACCTATCTACAGGATCTACTTCTGCAATAGACTTGTCAATCTGCTCACCAGCAATTTTCCCAAGTATGACATGGTCAGTGCTAAACTATCCTCTAAACAGTGATCACTTCCCAATCCTTTGCTCATTACAAACACGGGTAACTGCAAATCTCGAGCACCGATCCACCTGGAAGTTCAAGAAGGCAAACTAGGAGAGCTACTGTACCCAGGTCCAGTTAGACAGGAGTTATGTTCAGCAACATCCAATTGAAGACGTAACTAACTACATTACCAATCAGATACTAAATGCAGCAAAAAATTCAATTCCGAAGTCACGACCCCACAAGTGCTCCCACCATAACAACTGGTGGAACACAGATTGTTCTAATGCCAAGCGTGAGAAAAACCGTGCTTGGAACAAATTCCGTAAGTTTCCTACAACCAGTAATCTAATAGAATACAAAAGACTTAAAGCCAAAGCAAGGCAGATTAGGAGAAAAGCCAAGCGTGACTCCTGGATATCATTTGCCTCAACTATCACCAAAGACACTGACCCACGATTCATTTGGAGAAGAATTAAAGCGCTAAATGGAAAATTCATTCGACCACCCTCTCCAATACTCTGTTGGAATGGAAAAGATCTCTCGGCACCTAAGGAAATCGCGAATGCGCTAGCAGAATCATTTTCTTCAATATCAGCTTCTGCTTCCTACTCCATCTCCTTTCAGCGCATCAAGGCAGATGCAGAACGCCGCAAAATTAACTTTTCCACACGGCTCTCACTTCCATACAATCAACCATTTAATATAACAGAACTCAAAGAATCCTTAAATAAATCTTCAAATAGTGCTGCCGGCCCAGACGACGTACATTACATCATGCTAAAACAATTACTTGTAGAGAACGTACGTACCCTATTGATCTTCTATAATCGAATCTTCTCAGAAAATGATTATCCACTTCCGTGGTGTCATTCTCACATACTTGCCATACCAAAACCAGGCAAAGACCCTTCTTTGGTTGACAATTATAGGCCAATATCTCTCACAAGCTGCATGGGGAAAGTTTTTGAAAGAATGATACATACGAGGCTTACCTGGATCTTAGAAGCAGAGAACCTTTTAACAGCTCATCAGAGCGGCTTTCGTAAGAACAGATCCACTCTTGATGTACTTATCAAAGCTGAATCGAATATTCGCAACGCCTTTGTCATGAAGCAACATCTAGTCATGGTCAATTTAGATATTCAAAAGGCATTTGATACTACCTGGCGACATGGTATTATTATGGACCTTAATAATCTAGGACTAAGGGGTCATCTCCCTCAGATAATTCAGAATTTCTTGCGCCACCGCTCTTTTCAGGTCCGTTATCAGAACGTACTGTCTACACCCCATATTCAGGAAGAAGGAGTACCGCAGGGATCTATACTCAGCGCAACGTTATTTGCAATTCGAGTCAACAGCATAACTAGAGACATCCCCAAAACTGTGGAGGCATATATGTTCGCGGATGACCTCGCCATCTCTTGCCAATCGCAAAACATGAACACCATTGAGCGTCAACTCCAACTTGCCATTAACAGAATTGAATCCTGGATGTCACGCAACGGATATCGTCTAGCTGTACAAAAGTCTACCACCACTCACTTTTGTAAGAAACGTGCTGTCCACCACCATCCTGAATTACGGCTAAACAATTCTCCAATACCAGTAGTAAACATCATCAGATTTCTCGGTCTGATTTTAGATAGTAAGCTTAACTTCCAAGCACATATCACATATCTACGAACTACTTGTCTAAAACAGTTGAACATGCTTCGATCAGTCTCATCCATGTCGTGGGGAGCTGATCGGTACTCCTTACTTCACCTCTACAAATCTCTGATCCGTTCACGCTTAGATTATGGTTCTCCCGTATATGACTCAGCTAGGAAAAGCACATTAGATCGGCTGAATGTCATCCAGCACAGTGCCCTGAGGACTGCTCTGGGCGCATTCAGGACTTCTCACATGCAAAGACTTTATATCGAAGCCCACGAGCCTCCATTACATCTCCGTAGGAAAACATTATTGCTTTTCTATGCTTCGAAGATCCAGAGTCTTCCATCGCACCCCAGTTGGGAGTATCTTTATCACACTCGGTGGGATTCCTTTTATGAGAATAAGCCACATGAAAATCGACCTGCTTCTGTCAGGATCAAAGATCTTTTTCTGAGTTGGAACATTGATTTAGCTGATATTTATCAGAACACAACTGCACCCATTCCACCTTGGATGTATGTTTGTGCCTCACATGATGCACATTTTCTCCAGTGGGGGAAGAATGTCATATCTCCCAATAACATGAGACAGTTGCACTCAGCTCATGCTAATCATAACTCCGATTTCTGTAACATATATACTGATGGGTCCAAAACTGATAGTATGGTAGGTGCTGCAGCTGTCTTTCCTACATGTACAATTTCAGCCACACTACCTTTATCATGCAGTGTCTTCACTACTGAACTTTATGCCATCAAGTTAGCACTTAGTAAGATTATTGAACTTTGCATCTCACCCGCAATAATTTACACGGATTGCCTCAGTGCTATCAATGCCATAAGGAAGAATTTCTCCTCTTCTCATCCTACATTGAAAGAAATTCATTCCCAACTATTTTCCTGTAGTATGTCCAATCTGTCAATCTGCTTTTGCTGGATCCCTGGCCATTCTGGCATTCCGGGAAATGAAAGTGCAGACTATGCCGCTAAACATCCTCAACCCACTCTCTCACAACATCCTCAGGTTCCATACACTGATTACAAACCTGTTATTCGTAAAGCATGTTACCACAAATGGTCACAGATATGGAAAAGGAATACTAACAGCAAACTTTACCAAATAAAACAAGAACCAAAGCTGTGGCTCTCTTGCTTCAGACCAAACAGACGTGAGGAAGTGGTGTTGGCAAGGCTGAGAATTGGACATACACATCATACCCATCTCCACTTGCTATTGGGAGAAATCCCACCTCAGTGTTCATCCTGTAACAGTCGGCTCACAGTCCGCCATTTTCTGCTTGATTGTCCCTTGCATTCAACCATCTGGTCAAACACCTTTCAATCAATTTCCAGGCTTAATGTATCACCTGATTTATCTCATATCCTAGGAAACAATGCAAATATTGAAGAACTTTTAATATACTTAAAATGTATTGGCCTATACAACAGTATATAATTTAACAACTATAAAGATAGAGTCATGCAATTAAACGATGAATAGACACAATTTGGCCTCAGATGCCCTTGTGTCTTTAAACCCAATAACAACAACAAGCATCGTCCTATTCCCCAGAGTTCCTGGTCCTGAAACATAAAATCCAAAAACAGGCACTTGACTTCAAGTCCAAGGGCCTCTATCCCTACAACGGGGAATTCACTAGAGAGGAACTGAAAAGAGCTCTCACTCTTTCCAAAGCAAGTGCTGTTGGACCAGATGGCATCCATTATGAAATGATTAAACATCTTTCATCAACATCTATGGATTATCTGCTCCTTCTATATAACAGAATCTTTATTGAAGGGCAGTTTCCGGATTCCTGGTGCAAGGCAATCGTTCTTGCCTTTCCTAAGCCAGGAAAGGATCCAAAAATCACCACCAATTATCGTCCTATTGCTCTGACTAGCTGTCTGTGCAAAGTCCTGGAGAGAATGGTCAATTCTCGTTTAATATGGTATTTAGAATCAAATGACCTTCTCTCCAATATCCAGTGCGGCTTCCGAAGGAACCGGTCCACTCTGGACCATCTTATTAGACTGGAAACATCCATCCGGGATGCTTTCCTAAAACGCGAACACTTGGTGTCAGTGTTTTTTGACATGGAGAAAGCGTATGACACAACTTGGAGATTTGGCATCTTAAAAGATCTGCATAGCCTGGGTCTCAGGGGACGACTCCCTATTTTTATTAAAAACTTTTTGGCCAACCGATCTTTACAAGTTCGTGTGGGATCCTCACTTCCTCACTCTCTCGTTCCTTTAGTCAAGAGGAGGGAGTACCACAGGGATCAGTTTTAAGTGTCACGCTTTTCGCCATCAAAATAAATTCCATCACAGGACAACTTCCTCCTACCGTAAACAGTGCCCTCTATGTTGATGACTTTAGCATATTTTGTCAGTCATGCAACATGAGGGTTATTGAAAGACAACTGCAAAAATCCATTGATCGCCTCAATTCCTGGGCACTTGCAAATGGCTTCAGGTTCTCGCCGGAGAAGACCGTTTGCGTACACTTTTGTCGCAAGCGTAATCTTCATCCTGAACCTGAATTAAGGCTCGGACAAAATGCTATTCCAGTAGCAGCGGACACAAAATTCTTGGGACTCGTATTTGATCAAAAGCTGACCTTTCTGCACCACATCCGTCAACTTCGCACAAAGTGCACACGCGGGCTTAATATTCTCCGCTCGCTCTCCTCTACATCTTGGGGAGCAGACCGTTGCACGCTTCTTCGGCTTTACCGTGCACTTGTGCGATCCAAACTTGATTATGGGTCCCAGGTATATTCTTCAGCCAGAGACAGTGCCCTTCGATGGCTGGATCCTGTCCATCACCAGGCTCTTCGTGTCGCTACTGGAGCATATCGCACATCTCCTGTCCAGAGTTTATACGTCGAAGCAAACGAACCACCGTTATCGCTTCGACGTAAGCAGTTGTCTTTAAACTATGCTCTAAAGTTGAAATCCCTGCCAGACCATCCTACGTGGACATCCGTTTTTGAGCCACGTTGGGAAAACTTATATAATACCCGTCAGACTGCCAACCGACCTTTTGGCATTCGTGTCCAAGAGCTACTCAGAGAGTTTAACATCATGGTAGACAAGGTTGCACAAACACCAAAAGAAACTCTTCCACCCTGGCATGCTCATACTCCATCGTGCGACTTTTCCCTTAAGAAATGGGTAAAGTCTGAGACCTCATCATCTGTCTACCAGCAGCTCTTTTCTGCACATCGAGCTGAGAAATCCGACTTCCTGCCCGTCTACACAGACGGCTCGAAGTCTGAATCGTTCGTTGGAGCTGCTGTTGTGTTCCCGGACACTATAATATCTCAGCAGATTCTTCCCGAATCCAGCATATACACTGCAGAGCTGCATGCTATAGAGTTAGCCTTGGATCACATTCGAATTTCTCAATGCCAAAGGTCAATAATATACTCTGATTCTTTGAGTGTATTACAGGCTTTATTATCTTTGAGACGCAGCTGTCATCCAGTTCTCTCTCGGGTTCAGCAGAAGATATATTCTCTTCATAAATATAAATTTGATATTCGCTTCTGCTGGATTCCTAGCCATATTGGGATAAAGGGAAATGATTTGGCTGACACTGCAGCCAAATCAGCAGCTCCCACTAACAATCGTTGCCTGTCAGTCCCCTATACAGGCTACAGGCAAATAATACGAGAAAATATATATTCCCAATGGCAAGAACTATGGCATAGAGAGAGAACAAATAAATTATACCAAATAAAGCCTCTAATACAAACATGGCAGTCCAGTCTGCGCAGGAATCGGAGCGAGGAAGTTGTTCTTGCCCGACTCCGCATAGGACACAGTCATCTGACACATTCGTTTCTGCTGAGGGCGGATGATCCTCCTATGTGCGAGCAATGCGACACCATTTTATCCGTTAAACATATTTTATGTGACTGTTCCAGTTTTAGTAATGCTCGTTTTATCGCTTTTAACCATCTGCTTGAGCCTTATACACTCAGTCAGATTTTATCCGACAATGACCACGTGTCTGCTATTTTTAGTTTCCTGAAATCAGTAAACCTTTTTAACCATATTTAAAAAATCTTTTTATTTTTACCTTGTTTACTGCTATTCGTCTTTTAAAATATATACGTGGCTTTTATACCCTGACTTAGTGACCTAATTCGTTAGGTCACTGAAAGCTTTTTATCACTTTCATGACAAGGTTTTAACGCATTATAGCCTTAGTTGCTGATGCGCCAATAAAACTAAACCAAACCAAACCTGTCTGTCTCTTGGGTGATTTCAATGGCCACAACCCCTTATGGGGATCGACAAAATTAGATATACATGGCCGCTTAATTGAAACGTTTCTGGATAAGGAAAACCTTACTGTTCTTAATACTGGTGCACCTACTCACATACAACTACCAAGTGGACAAACCTCTGCAATCGATCTATCAATATGCTCCCCGATTCTGTTTCCAACCCCTCAACGTGGGCACCTGTACGTGGTGAGGGGACCTCCCAGTGACGCTGCTGGACTTCCAGACTAGCATCACTGGGATCCAACGCCCACAGCCCAGGTTCCAGGCTTACATCAATGGAATCCGGCGTGTTTGCCGTGCGCTGCGACCCGTGGAAATTCGGAAAGGGGGATCCTGGTGGTTGAGGGGCCCAGCTTCAATACACCACTTTGGCCCCTGCTTCGACAAGACGGGTGGTCCTGGAAGGCCCGGCTAGGATCAATCGGCTAGTAGGTTCGCCTGCGAGGGTCAACCGTGTCAATGCCACGCCCCTAACCTCATGGTCCGAGGGACAGGATTCAGGCTGGCGGCGGTGCGGGTATAGTGTCTGGGTAGCCCTGGCGTCCCACTCCCGAGCGCATTTATTGCATGCCGGGTAGTGGGCGTCCCTTTGGGCTCCGTGGTGGGTGGGGAGCCCGGGCACTGAACAACTAAACACCTATATGAATCCTGATAAACTTACTTCTTCAGGGGCCCCAACCCGGTCCCTATCTGAAAATACAGACGGAGAGACAGATAGCATTATTGCTACAAAGAGGCAGCGAACAGAAATATCATCTGGGCCTGTTCCAAGATTTTTAATTATTCATTCTACCACAGAAAAACCGATTGGCAAAATGTCGTCCTTCTTCATACAGAAAGGGTTAGATGGGTTAGCAGGGTCACCCAAATCGGTTAAGAGGCTCCGTTCTGGAGACCTCTTAATTGAAACCAAAACTGACCGGCAGTCTGAGCAGCTACTCCGTGCAACATCAATTGGAGGAATACCCATAACAGTAACACCACATAGAACACTAAACTCATCGAGAGGTGTCATTTCGGAATGGGACCTTCTCGATGTAACCGAGGAGGAAATCTGCTTGGAACTGAAACCTCAGGGAGTTATAGCCGTCAAGAGAATTAGTGCGCGTAGGGATGGGAAACTTGTTAAAACCAGGAGTGTTATCCTGACTTTTAACTCTCCCAAACCTCCTGATGAGATTAAAGCTGGCTACATCAACTGTCCAGTGCGTCCATATGTTCCCAACCCTTTACGGTGTTTTAAATGCCAGAAATATGGACATTCTCAAATGGCCTGCCGTGGAGTCCTTGCATGCGCTCGATGTGGCGCAAAGGACCACGAAACAACAGCATGTTCAGCAGAAAAACCCACCTGTATTAATTGTGAAGGCGAACACCCGGCCTATTCACGAGCATGCCAGAGGTGGAAAGAAGAAAAAGAAATTCAACGGCTGAAGGCAGAGCTAAACATATCGTATCAGGAGGCAAGGAAAGCAGTGAAACCTGTCAACATCAAAAAACCTACCTACGCCCAGAAGGTAGCAGGGAGATGTTCCATTGGAACTCAGACGGACATGTCCATCCCTCCAAAAGAATCATTTACCCCTATCGCACGTTATCTCTTATGCTCCCAAAAACCTGCACAGAAGGACCAATCAGCTGCCACTCCTATATCAGTACCTCCTAATGCTCCACAAATAACAAAATCTATCACGAAAGAAAAGAATAAGAAAGGGGAAATACCACCTACAACCCAAGAAAACATGGATGTAGAGCAGAAGGAGGTACAAGAAGACTCAGTTTTGGAGCTCTTTGCTGAGGAGGAAATGGACACTGGACAGCGTCCGTACTTCCCCAGGAAGGATAAATCCAAGACTGAAAAAGGTAAGCCCTCTGCACCTCGGAAGCCGCCTGATGGACCCACCAAGCCAAAATAATGGCTAAATTCCTTCAGTGGAACTGTCGTGGATTCCGGCGAAACAATGATGACATCAAGGCCCTTCTGCAAAAGCATGAGCCAGTCTGCTTTTGCTTACAAGAGACATACCTGAAGCCAAATGAAAACCCTTCGCTTCGTAACACTACCATCATTCGAAAGGACAGAACTGACGATGGACCTGCTCATGGGGGTGTTGCTATAATTCTGGGCAACCATACCCCATATCAAACTATTGCGCTCACCACCAACATAGAAGCAGTAGCGGTTCGCCTTACGGTAGGGTTCTTAATAACAGTCTGCTCAGTATATTTGCCACCTGGGGCTGATATCTCCCAGAGAGACCTTGATGATCTCATTGTGCAGCTGCCTACGCCTGTCTTACTCCTGGGCGACTTCAATGGACATAACACCCTGTGGGGTAGTGCAAACGTTAATGGAAGGGGACGTGTCATAGAGCATGTGCTCAATGACAATGACCTATCCCTTCTAAATGTGGGAACTAACACCTTTTTTCACATGCCTACCCGTACGTTCTCTGCTATTGACCTCTCTATATGTTCCCCCTCTCTCCTTCTTTCAATCACTTGGGAGGTAGAGGAGAATCTTTATGGGAGTGATCACTTCCCCGTGATAACCAGCCTACTTAAAGTGACGCCATGTTCACCTTTTAGGTTACCACGATGGAAGATTGATCAGGCTGACTGGAACACCTTTCAACACCTGGTAGACTTTAACATCAGTACAGTCAGTCGGGAGCCTATTAATGACGCAGTGGCGTACATCACAGAAAGCATTGTCCATGCAGCTGCAGCTACAATTCCGAAAACATCTACCCGGTTTCCGCCATTTCCAAAACCTTGGTGGAATACTGAATGCACAGCAGCAAAAAAGGCACAAAACAAAGCTTGGGGGATATTCCGACGATATCCTACCATAGCCAATCTCTTAGCCTTCAAACGTGCACGCGCGAAAGCGCGATATATTCGTCGTCAGAGCCAAAAGGAATCGTGGGTCCGCTTTACATCCACCATTACCCAGTCAACCAGCAGTAAAGCTATCTGGGACAAAATCCGGAAAATGAAGGGTAAATATACATCGCACCCTTCATCGGTCCTGGAGTATAATGGATGCGTTATTGCAGATCCAACTGCAATAGCCAATGCACTTGGGGAGACTTTTTATGCCATCTCGTCAACATCTGCTTATTCCCCAGAATTTCTGGTCTGGAAAGATAAATGTGAAAAGCAGCCAATTAACTTTAAATCAAGAAGGTCTCATCCCTATAACGGGCCCTTTACCACTGAAGAGTTAGAAACAGCTCTAACTCTTACCAAGGCAAGTGCTGCCGGACCAGATCTTATCCATTATGATATGATCAAACATCTGTCTGCAAAATCCATGGACCAACTGCTTTTTCTATATAACAGAATATTTAAAGAAGAGCAGTTTCCGGATTCCTGGCATAAGGCAATCGTGCTTGCATTTCCTAAGCCAGGAAAGGATCCCAAAATCCCAACGAACTACCGTCCTATTGCTCTGACTAGCTGTCTGTGCAAAATTCTGGAAAGAATGGTCAATGCCCGCCTTATCTGGTATTTGGAGGCTAATGGGTTTCTCTCCAGATTTCAGTGCGGCTTCCGTAGGAATAGGTCAACTTTGGACCACTTAATCAGGCTCGAGACTTCCATTCGAGATGCCATTTTAAAACGAGAACACCTGGTGTCAGTGTTCTTTGATATGGAAAAAGCGTATGACACAACTTGGAGATTTGGAATTTTAAAAGACCTCTATAGCATCGGCCTTAGAGGTAATCTCCCCAATTTTATTAAGAACTTTTTATGTCACCGTTCTTTCCAAGTCCGTGTAGGATCTACTCTCTCTCGCTCTTTTAGCCAAGAGGAGGGAGTGCCTCAAGGATCCGTTTTAAGTGTTACGCTTTTTGCCATTAAAGTGAATTCTATCACAGAACAACTTCCTCCAACTGTAAACTGTGCCCTCTATGTTGACGATTTTAGCATATTTTGTCATTCCTGCAACATGAGGGTAATTGAGAGGCAACTGCAACGTGCTATTGACCATTTGAGCTCATGGGCAACGAATAACGGGTTCAGATTCTCTCCACAAAAGACAGTTTGCATGCATTTTTGCAGAAAACGCAATCTTCACCCTGAACCTGAACTAAGGCTTGGACAAACTGCCATCCCAGTAGTACCTGAGACTAGATTTTTGGGGCTTATCTTCGATAGAAAGCTGACCTTTCTAGAACACATCCGTCAGCTACGTGCGAAGTGCACGAGAGGTTTGAATATCCTGCGTGCAATCTCCTCACATTCTTGGGGCGCTGACCGATATACCCTCATGCGCCTCTATCGTGCACTCGTACGATCTAAGATAGATTACGGGTGCCAGGTATACGCATCCTCTAGACTCAGCGTACTCCGATGGCTGGATCCCATCCACCATCAGGCGATCCGTATTGCCACTGGAGCATTTCGTACTTCTCCTGTCCATAGCCTCTATGTCGAAGCGAATGAGCCCTCGTTATCGCTTCGCAGGAAACAGTTGTCTCTACAGTATGCTTTGAAACTGAAATCCCTGCCAGACCATCCAACGTGGACACCCGTTTTTGAGCCACGTTGGGAAAATCTGTACAACATTCGCCAGACTGCCAATCAACCATTCGGTATTCGTATCCAAAGGCTACTCAATGATTTGAACATCACATTAGACAATGTTGCCCCATCACCAGGGCAACCTTTTCCACCCTGGCATGCTCGTGTCCCAAACTGCAACTTTTCCCTTAACAACTGGAGAAAGGGTAATACATCATCCAACATCTACCTGCAGCTCTTTTTAGCTGAGCGCTCGGAACATGCTGACTTCTTGCCCATCTACACAGATGGCTCGAGGTCAGATATGTCTGTCGGATCTGCAGCTGTTTTTCCAGACACCACGGTATCTGAGCAGATCTCCAACGAATGCAGTGTGTTCACTGCAGAGCTGCATGCGGTTGAGCTAGCTTAGATCGTATACAAACCACCCACCACAAAAAATATATTATATATACCGATTCTCTGAGTTCATTGCAGGCTTTATCATCGATGAGGTTCAACCCTCATCCTGTCCTGACCCGGATACAGCAGAAGCTGCATTCCTTAGCAGAATTCAAATTTGATGTTCGTTTCTGCTGGATCCCAGGCCACATTGGGATCTCAGGAAATGATTTGGCAGACTCTGCAGCCAAATCAGCGAACCTATTTAATTCTTGCCTGTCAGTCCCCTATACAGACTACAGGCAAGTAATTCGAAAGAAACTGATATCCCAATGGCAACACTCTTGGCATGGACAGACTACAAACAAGTTATATGAGATTAAGCCTGTAATTGAACATTGGCAGTCTAGTCTACGCAGGAACCGAAAAGAGGAAGTTGTTCTATCTCGGCTCCGCATAGGACATTGTCACTTGACACATTGCTATCTGCTGAGGGCAGACAATCGTCCTATGTGTAGAAATTGTGACACCATTTTAACAGTCCGTCATATTTTAATTGAATGTCCGTCCTTTTATAATGACCGCCGTTTATGTTTTAGCCATCTGTCTGAACCTTATACACTCAGACAGGTTTTAAACGACAATGACAATATGTCAGCTATTTTTAAGTTTTTACAACTTATTAATCTAAATAATTCAATCTAAAATATTTTTATCGTTTTATACTGCATGAACGCTTTAATTTGTATATTCTTTTAAAATAATATACAAATAATTTAAATTTTATATTCTTCATCTTTTGACTTGGCGCATTATAGCCTTAGATGCTAATGCGCCATAAAACAAACAAACAAACAAATCTGTTTCCAATTATAGAATGGTCTGTTATGGACGATCCCATGGGCAGTAACCATTTTCCGATTATTTGTGATCTGCTCACTGCACAGCCACCATTAGTCATACCCTGCAGGAAATGGAAGTTCTCTCAAGCCAACTGGGTCAAATTTCAATCAGTTGTCACCTTGGATGAACAATATATACGAACACAGTCAATAGATGAAGCCACAGATTATATCACTTCACATATAATCTCTGCAGCTAAATGTTCAATTCCATTGTCAAATCCCCAATCCCGACGGCACCTTAACTATTGGTGGAATCAAGAATGCACAATAGCTAAGAAGTTAAAAAATAAAGCATGGAATTTATTTCGTAGATCCCCAACCACAGCTGATCTTATCAACTACAAGAAACTAAGAGCCAAAGCACGTCGCATTCAAAAAGAAGCAAAGAAAAACTCTTGGATTCGGTTTGCATCTACCATAAACAGAAACACCAACTCCAGGTTAATATGGAAGAAAATCAGGCAGATTTCCGGAAAATTTCCAACCACCCCTTCACAAATTCTTTCATGGAATGGGCAAGAACTATCTGCTCCTCAAGACATTGCAAATGCCTTGGCTAAAACTTTTGCCGAAGTTTCTGCGGCATCAAATTATTCTCCGGATTTCCAGAAAATAAAGACCAAGACTGAACAACGAGCCATCAACTTTCGAACCTCAGTTTTCTTTCCCTATAATCAGCCTCTTCAATATCATGAACTTATACATGTCATTAAAACAACACGCAACAGTGCCGCTGGGCCAGATGGAATATCTTACATTATGTTACAAAACCTTGGTGACAGAAATTTACGAATACTGCTGATATATTATAACAGAATATTTATGGAAAACATTTTTCCCATCTCTTGGCATCATGCCACAGTTCTTGCATTTTTGAAACCCGGTAAAGATCCTACAAGTCCTAACAGTTATAGACCTATATCTCTATCCAGTTGCCTCGGTAAATTACTTGAAAAAATGATCCATAATCGCCTTGTTTGGATCATCGAAACGCAACAACTAATTAGCAAAAATCAGCATGGCTTTCGAAAGAACAGGTCCACCTTAGATCTCATGATCAAAGCTGAGTTTGCAATTCGTAATGCCTTTGTGAAAAATGAACATCTTGTTATGGTTTCCATAGACATAGAAAAGGCATTTGATACTACCTGGCGTCGTGGCATTCTCAGTGACCTCCATGCTCTAGGTCTACGAGGCAACCTTCCTATATTCATCAGGAACTTTCTCAGGACTCGTTCGTTTCAAGTTCGATACCGCAACTCGCTTTCTAGGACATTTTTACAGGAAGAAGGAGTGCCACAAGGGTCCATACTGAGTGCAACCCTATTTGCCCTAAGAATCGATTCCATCACAAAAGATCTTCCAAATACTGTCGAGACCTACCTTTATGCCGATGATCTCTCTATTTCTTGCCATTCTCTGAATATGAGATCCATTGAACGGCAGCTGCAGATATCTTTAAATAAAGTCCAAAGGTGGGCAGAGTTAAATGGCTATCATCTATCACAGCAGAAAACTGTTGCAATCCACTTTTGTAACCAACGGAAAATGCATACAGATCCCGAACTTCAGATGCAAAACTTTACCGTTCCAGTGACTAACAACATCAAATTCTTGGGATTAATCCTTGACAAGAAACTGAATTTCCTTGAGCACATTAAATCTGTGCGTATATCCTGCCTCAAAAAGCTGAACATACTAAGAGCTTTATCGGCCTTGTCTTGGGGAGCAGATCGTACATCTTTGTTGCTCTTATATAGAGCATTGATCAGATCCCGATTGGATTATGGTGCTCCTCTTTACGATTCCGCCCGTAAGAGTACATTGAGATGGCTGGATCCTGTACAGCATAGCGCATTGCGGATTGCACTTGGTGCTTTCAGGACATCTCCTACTCATAGTTTGAACATTGAAGCTAATGAGCCCCCCCTTCACCTCCGCAGAAAAACACTGCTTCTAAAGTATGCAGCCCGAATACAAAATTGCGGTCATCATCCTGTTCAGCCATACCTCTTTAATCCACCATTTCAAAACCTCTATAGAAATAAACCCAGTAAAATAAGACCGGCAGGCTTACGCCTCATTGAGTTAATGCAGAGTTGGAATGTTCAGATTTTCAACAGGCAACATTTAATGAATTACTCCCAACCGCCATGGATTCCGCCTCCTCAGTTATATTTCGATACTTATCTTGACAAATGGGGAAAGAATCGTCTACCAACGCTCAATATGAAACAACTCCATGCAAGCCATATTCAGAAATACGTTGATTTTTTGCCCATATATACTGATGGTTCCAAATCACATTCAGCCGTTGGAGCAGCGGCAGTATTTCCCTCTACTATCATCTCAGCTGCCCTTCCACCTGAGTACAGCAGCTTCTCCGCAGAACTTCATGCAATAAAATTAGCTTTAGAAAACCTGAATCTCAACCCATCTGTAAAATATGTTGTATACACAGACTCTCTCAGCTCAATAACTGCAATGCAAAACTCCTCCTCCAAGGCTCATCCTGTGTTAAATCAAATTGAAAGACTCCTATTACAAATTGAAGAATGCCATCAATCAGTGACCTTTTGCTGGATCCCAGCACATTCGGGGATAAAGGGTAACGAACTTGCTGATGAAAATGCTAAAAATCCGTCAACCTTTGATTTAACCTCCATTCCGGTTCCAGCCTCTGACTACTGTCACATCATACGAACAGCAGGTTTCGTGAAGTGGAAAGAGCTATGGCACACACAAAAGAATAATAAACTCTATCAGTTGAAACAGAATCCAAAGCATTGGCGCTCTAGCACCAAAACAGTGCGAAGAGAAGAAGTGGTTCTTGCACGGGCACGTATTGGACACACATATCTGACCCACCTCCATCTGCTCAGAGGCGAAGATCCTCCTCAATGTCCATACTGTTCAGAAAATTTAACAGTGAAACATATTCTGATTGACTGCCCTCACTATCAACAGGACAGAACATCCGTGCTGTGTTCCCTAAGAAATCTAAGAGAACCAATAACATTACAACACATTATTGGAAATGATGCAAACATCAACGAGTTTTTCTCTTATTTGAAAATAATTGGACTTTATGATAAATTCTAAAATATCTCTGTAAACGCAACCAAGCTGTTATGTCTAAATTATGTTTTTAGCTATGCTTAAATTTTGTGTTTAGCATTTTCACGTGAATAGGCGCATTATAGCCACAGCAGCTTATGCGCCGATAAACCCCCATAACACACACACACAACAACTACCACCCCCAATTTGTCTGATGGGAGATATGAATGGACATAACCCTTTGTGGGGATGCTCCGACTACAACAGAAGAGGACGCATCATTGAACAACTGCTAGATAATCATAACCTCTTACTTCTTAACAGGGGTAACCACACTTACTTCCATTTTCCAACTCGGACCACCACAGCTATAGATCTTACCATATGTACCCCTACACTTTACACAGCATTTAATTGGGAAGTTTTTGAGGATCCTCTTGGGAGTGATCATTATCCAGTAATTTCCACACTGGTCAGTGAATATCCATATCATACCAGCAGGACTCCTCGTTGGAAAATAGAAAAAGCTAATTGGGAAGCATTCAGGAGGAAAGCAGTTTTCAACACCAATATCATTGAGCAGGAAACAGTAGTTGTTGCACTAGCACATGTCACAGAAACCATACAAAACGCAGGCAAGCTAACAATCCCTAAGACTTCATCACGTTTTCCAAACCGTCCGAAAACATGGTGGAATGATGACTGCACTGAAACAAGAAAACAACAGAATAGGGCATGGAACCGTTTTCGCAGGTATCCCACAACAGAAAATCTGATTCAGTTCAAAAGAATGCGTGCCATAGCGCGATTTACCAGGAAGCAGAGTCGAAAAGCAGCATGGATAAAATTCACATCTACAATAAACAAAAAAACAAATGCACATATAGTCTGGAATAAAATAAGAAAAATGACAGGTAAATATAGAAATAGGCCATCACCAATACTGATCTGCAATGGAATTAGTTTGACTGAACCTACCGTTATTGCAAACACATTAGGCGAGACCTTCGCAAAAGTATCAGCGAAAGATTCATACCATCCGGAATTTCTGATCCGAAAAGAAAAAGCAGAAAAGCATAAGATCAAATTTAAATCAAAAGGTAATGAACCCTACAATCAACCATTTACAATAAACGAACTACACGAAGTTTTGCTCACAGCCAAGCCAAGTGCAGTAGGCCCAGACGATATACATTACAACATGATCAAGCACCTTAAAAAGACTGAATTAGAAAATTTATTGAAACTGTATAACAGAATATTCCAAGAAAATGTATTTCCAAACACATGGTGCCATGCAATAGTACTAGCTTTCCCGAAACCTGACAAAGACCTGACAAATCCATGCAACTATCGACCAATAGCCCTCACCAGCTGTTTAGGAAAATTATTAGAAAAAATGATAAACAAGAGACTGATTTGGTATCTAGAGGAAAATAACATCTTCACAAACACGCAATGTGGTTTTAGACATCATAGATCTACTCTGGACCACCTAGTCAGGATAGAAGCCAACATCAGAAATGCATTTATCAGATCACAACAAATGGTTACAGTATTTTTTGACATCGAAAAAGCTTACGATACCACTTGGAGATTGAATTTCCTGTTTTTAGACAATCTTTTTCTAGCAGTTTTAGTAATCTGGCTGAACCCTTTACACTCGGTCAGATTTTAGGTGACAGAGACAACATGTCTGACGTTTTTAATTTTTTACAGTCGATCAATTTATACACAAAGATTTAAGTTTATATTTTATACCTTTTATATAACCTTTAACCACTGTATCATTTTTACCTTTTTGACACGGTAGCCTGTTCTAAGGCTGACCGATATTTTTGTATTAGTTTTATTTTTTGATTTGGCGCATTATGGCCATAGCTGCCAATGCGCCATTAAAAACCAAACCAAACCAAACCACTTGGAGATATGGGATCCTGCGAGATATGCACCATGCTGGACTCAGAGGCAATCTCCCTATGTTTATCCAGAACTTCCTTATGAACAGAACCTTAAAAGTCAAAGTACAAACTTCTTTCTCTAAAATCTACCAACAAGAAGAAGGCGTTCCACAGGGCTCAGTCTTGAGTGCCACTTTGTTCGCCATAAAGATTAATTCGATCACAAATCAACTCCCTCCTTCAGTTTCACATGCACTTTACGTTGATGACTTTAGTATCTCTCTCCCCCCTCGACGTGGGCTCTTGTACGTGGTGAGGGGACCTCCCAGTGACGCTGCTGGACTTCCAGACTAGCATCACTGGGATCCAACGCCCACAGCCTAGGTTCCGGGCTTACATCAATGGAATCCGGCGTGTTTGCCGTGCGCTGCGACCCGTGGAAATTCGGAAAGGGGGATCCTGGTGGTTGAGGGGCCCAGCTTCAATACACCACTTTGGCCCCTGCTTCGACAAGACGGGTGGTCCTGGAAGGCCCGGCTAGGATCAATCGGCTAGTAGGCTCGCCTGCGAGGGTCAACCGTGTCAATGCCACGCCCCTACCCTCATGGTCCGAGGGACAGGATTCAGGCTGGCGGCGGTGCGGGTATAGTGTCTGGGTAGCCCTGGCGTCCCACTCCCGAGCGCATTTATTGCATGCCGGGTAGTGGGCGTCCCTTTGGGCTCCGTGGTGGGTGGGGAGCCCGGGCACTGAAAAATTTAAAAAACTCTATGAATCCTGATAAACTTACTTCTTCAGGGGCCCCAACCCGGTTCCTATCTGAAAACATAGACAACGATCCAGATAGCATTATTGCTAAAAAAAGGCAGAGAACTGAGGTACCATCGGGGCCTGTTCCGAGGTTCCTAATTATACATTCAACAGGAGAAAAACCAATTGGTAAAATGTCGCCCTTCTTCATACAGAAAGGGTTAGATGGGTTAGCAGGGTCACCCAAATCGGTTAAGAGGCTCCGTTCTGGAGACCTCTTAATTGAAACCAAAACTGACAGGCAGTCTGAGCAGCTACTCCGTGCAACATCAATCGGAGGAATACCCATAACAGTGACACCACACAGAACACTCAATTCATCGAGAGGTGTCATTTCGGAGTGGGACCTTCTCGACGTATACGAGGAGGAAATCTGCTCCGAATTAAAACCACAGGGAGTCATTGCCGTCAAGAGAATCACTGCGCGAAGGGATGGAAAAATTGTTAAACCCAGGAGCGTTATCCTGACTTTTAACACTCCTAAACCTCCTGATGAGATTAAAGCTGGATACATCAACTGTTCAGTGCGTCCATACATTCCGAACCCTTTACGGTGTTTCAAATGCCAGAAGTATGGACATTCTCAAATGGCCTGCCGTGGAGTCCTTGCATGCGCTCGAGGCTGTGCAAAGGACCACGAAACAACAGCATGTTCAGCCGCAAAACCCACCTGTATTAACTGTGAAGGCGAACACCCGGCCTATTCACAAGCATGCCAGAGGTGGAAAGATGAAAAAGAGATTCAACGGCTGAAGGCAGAGCTTAACATATCATACCAGGAGGCAAGGAAATCGGTCAAACCCCTGAATACCAACAGACCTACCTACGCCCAGAAGGTAGCAGGGAGATGTTCCGTCGGAACTCAGACGGACATGACCATTCCTGCAAAGGAGTCTTTCACTCCCATCGCGCGGTATCTATTAAGTTCTCAAAAACCTGCACATAAGGACCAATCAGCTGCCACTCCTATATCGGTACCTCCTAATGCTCCACAAGTTCCAAAGGTAACTGCGAAAGAAAAGAATAAAAAAGGGGAAGTCCCCCCTAGTACCCAAGAAACGATGGATGTAGAGCAGAAGGAGGTACCCGAAGAGTCAGTCTTGGAACTCTTCGCGGAGGAGGAAATGGACACGGGACAGCGTCCATTCTTCCCCAAAAAGGACAAATCCAAGACTGATAAAAGTAAGCCCACAGCACCTCGGAAGCCGCCTGATGGACCCACCAAGCCAAAATAATGGCTAAATTCCTACAATGGAATTGTCGTGGATTCCGGCGAAATATAGATGACATCAAGGCCCTCCTGCAAAAGCACGAGCCAGTTTGCTTTTGCTTGCAGGAGACATACCTAAAGGCAAATGACGATCCGACGATGCATAATACCACAATTTTTCGTAAGGATAGAATTGCGGAGGGTTCTGTGCATGGGGGAGTGGCTATCCTTGTGGGTAACCAGACCCCAGTGCAGCCCTTGCCAATTACAACTAGCACAGAAGCCGTCGCAATTCGCCTTACGGTGGGATTTTTATTAACCGTCTGCTCTATCTATTTGCCGCCTGGAACTGACATCTCCCAGGCAGACCTTGATGATCTTCTATCGCAGCTGCCTCCCCCTTTCTTACTTCTCGGGGATTTTAACGGACATAACACCCTGTGGGGTAGTGCTAACATCAATGGAAGGGGACGAGTCATTGAGCGTATGCTCAATGACAATGACCTTTCCCTTCTAAATACTGGAAGAAACACCTTTTTCCACATGCCTACCCGTACCTTTTCTGCCATTGATCTCTCTATCTGCTCCCCTTCTCTACTCCCTTCACTCACTTGGGAAGTGGTGGAGAATCGATACGGAAGCGATCACTTCCCCGTGATAACCTTGTTACACAGTGGGAGACCATGTCTTCCTTTCAGGTTACCACGGTGGAAGATTGATCAGGCTGACTGGACTGCCTTCCAACATCAGGCAAATTTTGATCTTTGCACAGTCAGTCAAGAGCCGATCAATGACGCAGTAAAGTACATCACAGAAATCATCGTCCAAGCAGCTGCCAATGCTGTCCCAAAAACATCAGCCCGGTTTCCACCATTTCCCAAACCTTGGTGGAATTCAGAATGCACAGCAGCAAAAAAGGCTCAAAACAAAGCGTGGGGGATATTTCGCCGATATCCTACCACGAACAACCTTATAGCCTTCAAACGTGCACGAGCCAAAGCACGCTACATCCGTCGTCAGAGTCAAAAGGAATCGTGGATCCGTTTTTCTTCATCATCTATTAACCAGTCTACCAACTCTAAGGTAGTCTGGGATAAAATCCGGAAAACGAAGGGGAAATATACATCCCACCCTTCTTCAATCCTAGATTATAATGGATGCGCTATTGCAGATCCAACTGCAATAGCTAATTCTCTTGGGGAAACATTCTCTAACATCTCTGCAACATCTTCGTATTCCCCAGAGTTCCTGGTCCTGAAATATAAAATCGAAAAACAGGCACTCAGCTTTAAATCTAAAAGCATTTATCGCTACAACGGGGATTTCACTATTCAGGAACTGGAAAGAGCCCTCGCTCTTTCCAAAGCAAGTGCCGTTGGGCCAGATGGCATCCATTATGAAATGATTAAACATCTATCACCAAAATCTATGGATTGTCTGTTCCTTCTGTATAACAAAATCTTTACTGAAGGGCAGTTTCCGGATTCCTGGCGAAAGGCAATCGTTCTTGCCTTCCCTAAGCCAGGAAAGGATCCAAAAGTCACCACCAACTATCGTCCTATTGCTCTGACTAGCTGTCTGTGCAAAATCCTGGAGAGAATGGTTAATTCTCGCTTAATATGGTATCTCGAGGCAAATGACCTTCTCTCCAATATCCAGTGCGGCTTCCGAAGGAACCAGTCCACTTTGGACCATCTTATTAGATTGGAAGCATCCATCCGGGATGCTTTCCTAAAACGCGAACACTTGGTGTCGGTGTTCTTTGACTTGGAAAAAGCGTATGACACAACTTGGATATTTGGCATTTTAAAAGATTTACATAACCTAGGCCTTAGGGGGCATCTCCCCTTTTTTATTCAAAACTTTCTCGCCAAACGATCGTTCCAAGTTCGTGTGGGATCCTCACTCTCTCGCTCCTTTAACCAAGAGGAGGGAGTACCACAAGGATCAGTATTAAGTGTCACGCTTTTTGCCATAAAAATAAATTCCATCACAGAACAACTTCCTCCAACTGTAAACAGTGCCCTCTATGTTGATGACTTTAGCTTTTTTTGCCAGTCTTGCAACATGAGGGTTATTGAAAGACAACTGCAGAAAGCCATCGATAGTCTAAATTCCTGGGCACTTGCTAATGGCTTCAGGTTCTCGCCGGAGAAGACCGTTTGCGTACACTTTTGTCGCAAGCGTAATCTTCATCCTGAACCTGAATTAAGGCTCGGACAAAATGCAATTCCAGTAGCAGCGAACACAAAATTCTTGGGACTCATATTCGATAAAAAACTAACTTTTTTGGATCACATTCGTCAACTCCGCACCAAGTGCACACGTGGACTTAATATTCTCCGCTCGCTCTCCTCTACATCTTGGGGAGCAGACCGATGTACCATTCTTCGGCTTTACCGTGCACTAGTGCGATCCAAACTAGATTATGGGTCCCACGTATATTCCTCAACCCGAGACAGTGTCCTGCTGTGGCTGGATCCCGTCCATCATCAGGCTATACGCATCGCTACTGGAGCATTTCGAACATCTCCAGTCCAGAGCTTATACGTCGAAGCAAACGAACCACCGTTATCACTTCGACGTAAGCAGTTGTCTCTAAAATACGCCTTAAAACTGAAATCCCTGCCAGACCATCCTACGTGGCCATTCGTTTTTGAGCCACGGTGGGAAAATTTATACAATACTCGAAAGACTGCCAATCGTCCTTTTGGTATTCGTTTCCAAGAGCTACTCAAAGAACTTAATATCAAGGTAGACAAGGTTGCCCAAACATCAAAGCAACCCTTTCCACCCTGGCATGCTCGTGTCCCGGCATGCGACTTGTCGCTTAGAAACTGGGGAAAGTCGGACACTCCATCATGTGTCTACCTGCAGCTTCATTCAGCACACCGAACTGAATATTCTGACCGCGCCAGTCTACACAGACGGTTCGAAGTCGGAATCATATGTGGGATCTGCTGCTCTCTTTACAGACAGCACTATATCAGAGCAGATTCCCTCTGAATGCAGCATATTTACTGCAGAGCTGCACGCAATTGAGTTAGCCTTGGATCAAATTAGTAAATGCCAATACCAACGGTTCATCTTATATTCCGACTCTCTTAGCATGTTACAGGCTTTAATATCTGTGAGATATAATCCTCATCCAGTTCTGTCTAGCATCCAGCAGAAGATTCACGTTCTCCATGAACGCGAATATGACATCCGCTTCTGCTGGATTCCCAGCCACATTGGGATTAGGGGAAATGATTTGGCTGACGCCGCAGCCAAATCAGCAGTTACCAATAATAACCGCTGCCTGTTAGTCCCCTATACAGACTACAGGCAAATAGTACATCAAAAGATACATTCCCAATGGCAGGATTCGCGGAATAGACAGACTGCGAATAAATTATATCGTATAAAGCCTGTAATTGAACCGTGGCAGTCTAGTCTGCGCAGGAATCGTAAGGAGGAAGTTGTTCTAGCTCGTCTCCGCATAGGACACAGTCATCTTACACATTCTTTTCTGCTGAGGGCAGGTGACTGTCCTATGTGCGAGAACTGTGACACCATTTTATCTATTTATCACATTTTAACCGTATGTCCATGTTTTACCCCTGAACGTGATTTTTATTTTACCGCTTTTAGTCGTCTGGCTGAGCCATATACACTCAGCCAGATTTTATCCGACAATGACCACGTGTCTGCTGTTTTTAGCTTTTTAAAATCAATAAACGTTTTTGCTTATATATAAAATTTACATTTTATTGTGATTTTCTGTTTTTTATACATTTGTTAAATTTTTTGACATAGTGACCTAACTAATTAGGTCACTGAAAGTTTACTCTTTTATACATGACCTGGTCTTGGCGCATTATAGCCCAAGTTGCTTAGCGCCAATAAAACCCAAATCAAAACCAAACTTTAGTATCTCTAGTCAGGCACAGAACATGAGAACTATCGAGAGACAATTGCAATGCGCAATCAACAATATAAGTAAGTGGGCACTAGATAACGGTTTCAGACTGTCAACACAAAAAACAATATGTGTACATTTTTGTCGCAAAAGAAATCTCCATCCTGATCCTGAACTGAAATTAGAAGGCAAAAATATACCAACGCAGCCGAAGGCAAAATTTCTCGGACTAATCTTAGATAAGAAACTCACATTCGTGGAGCATATCCGAGAGCTGCGTAAAAGCTGTACAAAACACCTGAACATACTTAAAATCCTTTCGTCAACAGCATGGGGAGCAGACAGATATTCCCCACTAAACCTATACAAAGCACTAATTAGATCAAAATTGGACTATGGAGCCCCAGTGTACGATTCAGCACGGAAAACAGCTCTGAAATGGCTGGATCCAGTCCATCACAATGCACTGCGTATAGCTACTGGCGCTTATCGTACCTCTCCCATATATAGTCTCTATGCTGAAGCCAACGAACCACCTTTAACTCTTAGGCGACAGCAACTCGCATTGTATTATACATTTAAAATAAAATCTATGCATGCACACCCTACTTGGGAGACCCTCTTTGATCCACGATGCAGAAACATATATCAGAATCGCCAACAAGCAAACCGACCCCTAGGCATTAGAATGCAAGACTTTTTGGCAGTACATAACCTCAATATAGACAAAATAGCACACATGCCAGTTCATACGCCTCCACCATGGGATTCGCATATCCCAATATGCGACTTCTCCTTTCAGAAATGGAATAAAAAAGGGATACCTTCAATAATCTTCCAACAGTTACATGCAGAGCACAGAATTCAATTTCCTGACTATATTCCAATATATACAGATGGCTCAAAAACAGACACTTTAGTGGGAGCAGCAGCAGTATTCCCAAATATAACTTTAACACAACAGCTACCGAAAGAGTGCAGTGTATACACAGCAGAATTACACGCAATAAAAATAGCCTTAACTCATGTACAAGATAAACATTATAAGAGAAGCATAATATATACAGACTCCTTGAGTTCCTTACAATCCATGCAAAACATAGGTACATCCAAACACCCAATCCTTTGGCACATTCGGCAAATAATAACTGACTGCGCCAGAAATGAACAGGACACTTTATTCTGCTGGATCCCAGGACATACAGAGATTGCGGGAAACGAAGCAGCAGACAAGTCAGCCAAAGAAGCCGTACTACAGATCGGAGAGGATATATCAGTCCCGTATTCCGATTACAAGCCTGCGATATGGCGTATTTGCCAGTTGAAATGGCAAGAAACTTGGAATCAACAAACCGCAAACAAATTATACCAAATAAAGCCGAATATTGAAAACTGGATTTCTAGCAGTCGAAGGTCGAGAAAAGAAGAAACAGCACTCACCAGGCTAAGAATCGGCCATACCCATTTTACACACTCATTTTTGTTGCGAGCAGAGGAACCACCACGATGCTAGACTTGTGACACCATTCAATCAATTCAACACATATTAATAGACTGTCCTACATATACAAATGAACGTAAACAAGCTTTCAAAGATATTTATGAGACACAGGACGCCATTTCACTAACAGATCTCTTGAAAAATAAACATGACTGCGCAGATGTTTTCAACTTTTTTAAAGCTATCAATTTATACCACCTCCTGTAAGGAAATGAATATAAGCAACAGAATGACACAAGAACGTATGAATCAGGTTAAAATGAACAATTGAAATCAAAAGTAAACACCCCTGAAACACATCACACCGTATGAACTGGCGCATTATGACCTGCGTAGTCCATGCGCCATTAAACCTCAATACAAACAAACAAACAAACAATCATCCTGAACCTGAATTAAAGCTCGGACAAAATGTAATTCCAATAGCAGCGGACACAAAATTCTTGGGACTCGTATTCGATAAAAAGCTGACCTTTCTGGATCACATCCGTCAACTCCGCACAAAGTGCACAAGAGGGCTAAATATTCTGCGCTCTCTTTCTTCAACATCTTGGGGTGCGGATCGATGCACCCTACTACGCATCTATCGTGCACTTGTACGATCCAGACTGGATTACGGGTCCCTGGTATACAATTCGGCCAGAGACAGTGTACTTCGTTGGCTCGATCCTGTCCATCATCTGGCTCTCCGTACCGCTATTGGAGCATATCGCACATCTCCTGTCCAGAGCTTACACGTCGAAGCAAACGAACCACCGTTATCGCTTCGACGTAAGCAGTTGTCTCTAAACTACGCTCTAAAACTGAAATCCCTGCCAGACCACCTACGTGGCTAACCGTTTTTGAGCCACGATGGGAAAATTTGTACAACACCCGTAAGACTGCCAATCGTCCTTTTGGTATTCGTGTCCAAGAGCTACTCAAAGAACTTAATATAAAGGTAGACAGGGTTGCCCAAACACCAAAGCAACCCCTTCCACCCTGGCATGCTCATGTCCCGGCATATGACTTGTCCCTTAGAAATTGGGGAAAGTCGGACACTCCATCGTCTGTCTACCTGCAGCTTTTTTCAGCACACCGAGCTGAACATTCTGACTTCGCGCCAGTCTACACAGACGGCTCGAAGGCGGAATCATATGTGGGATCTGCTGCTGTCTTTAGAGACAGCACTACATCGGAGCAGATTCCCTCTGATGCAGCATATTTACTGCAGAGCTGCACGCTATAAAGTTAGCCTTGGATCACATTAGTGAATGCCAATACCATCGGTTCATTTTATATTCCGACTCTCTCAGTGCGTTACAGGCTTTAATATCTGTGAGATATAATGATCATCCAGTTCTGTCTAGCATTCAGCAGAAGATTCGCGTTCTCCATGAACGTGAATATGATATCCGCTTCTGCTGGATTCCCAGCCACGTTGGGATTAGGGGAAATGATTTGGGTGATGCTGCAGCCAAATCAGCAATTCCCAATAATAACCACTGCCTGTTAGTCCCCTATACAGACTACAGGCAAATAATATACCAAAAGATACATTCCCAATGGCAGGATTCGTGGAATAGACAGACTGCGAATAAATTATATCATATAAAACCTGTAATTGAACCGTGGCAGTCTTGTCTGCGCGGGAACCGTAAGGAGGAAGTTGTTCTTGCCCGGACCCGCATAGGACATAGTCATTTAACTCATTCGTTTTTGCTGAGGGCTGATGACCCTCCTATGTGTGTGTCCTGTGGCACAATCTTAACAATCAGACACATTTTAGTTGACTGTACCAGTTTTAGAAATGCTCGTTTTACCGCTTTTAACCATCTGACTGAGCCGTATACACTCAGTCAGATTTTATCCGACAATGACCATGTGTCTGCTATTTTTAATTTCCTAAAATCAGTAAACCTTTTTAATCATATTTAAAAATCTTATTATTTTAAGATTTTCCATTGTTACTTATTTACTGATATTTGTCTGTTACAGTTTATACTTGTTTTTATAACCTGACGTAGTGACCTAATTCAGTAGGTCACTGAAACCTTTTTACTTTTTATGACAAGGTTTTGGCGCATTATAGCCATAGTTGCTGATGCGCCAATAAAACTCAACCAACCGCTACTTCGTGTTGAATCACCTATAAAACATAAAGAAAACTGATTTATTAGAATTAAATGCAGTAATATTTGTCCTATATTAAATATATTACATTTAATAAAATTTATTTTGAGGAACTGATCGAAGAAAAAACCTTAATAAAGTATATAATTATTGATTCCTAATTTTGATATAAAGTTTTGCGCCTTTGAATTTTTGAAGTGTAATTTCAGTTTTAAATATATTTAAATTACTTTCAGCGCCACCTATAAATTGTTTATACAGTTTCAAAAGTTTTTTAGCGTGAACTGCTTTACAAAAACGCACAAAAAATTATATTTGTTCACATAATGCAGAATTATTACGAATATTAAAGTGAAACTGGTGTGTTCCAGAAATTAAGGTGCTTGAAAAATATAAAACGGCAGTGAGGTTTATACAAGAAGGAACTTGGCCCCGAGTGCCAAGCGATAGTTCCCAAGCGATCTTTCTAGTGCGATTTTCTAGCGATTTTTCCTAGGGCGAGTACTAGTGCTTTAATAATCCCTCCACCGCTCGCAACGTTACTGCTGACCGCTCGCAACGTTACTGCTTCCCTCGCTGAGCAACGTTACTGCTAATCCCGCTTGCAACGTTACTGCTATCGCTAGCAACGTACTGCTCTCCTCTTCTGCTGATCGCTTGGTCACTGGTTGGCACCGCTCCTGCCTCCACGTGGCGGGGTCGGTAACCTGGGAGAAGGAATTCCCTCTTCCGGGGCTAAAAGGAGCAGCGATGGATTGCGATGCATATCCATCGCTAGAGCCCGCGGGCTCCAGACCCGTCAACTCTGATTCAGAGCATGACTTGAATCGTCCGAAGAGACTACGGACAGAAAAACAAACAGACATGCCAGCATTTCTGATAATGCATTCCCTATCCACACAACCTATTGGCAAGCTATCGCCTTTCCTAATACAGAAATGTTTAGAATCGGTTGTTGGATCTCCTAAAATGGTTAAACGTCTCCAATCCGGAGACCTTCTAATTGAAGCTTCTAAGCCAAATCACTCAGAAAAATTGTTAAAATTAACAACTTTTAACAATATTCCTGTGTCAGTAACAGCCCATAACACTCTGAACACCTCTAAAGGAGTTATCAGTGAATGGGACTTACTAAATGTGTCTGAGGAAGAAATCATTCAAGAGCTTAGCGAACAAAAAGTGACTCATGCACGGAGAATTATGACGAAAAAAGATGGCAACCTATTACCAACCAGGTCCATTATTTTGACATTCAGTACTCCGAATCTCCCATCTTCTGTAAAAGCAGGTTACTTAAACTGCAAGATTCGACCCTACATCCCGAATCCCATTCGCTGCTTTAAGTGCCAGAAGTATGGCCATTCTCAGACAGCATGCCGAGGCGATGCTGTGTGCCCTATTTGCGGCTCCAAGGAGCATTCCCAAGGAGATTGTACAGCTTCCACTCCCACTTGCCCAAACTGTAAAGGAAGCCATCCTGCATTTTCTAAAGCGTGTGACCTTTGGAAAACAGGGAAAAAAATCCAAAAGTATAAAGTGGAACATAAAGTCACATACCCTGAAGCAAGAAAGCAAATAATGCTAACCATGCCTAGCCGATCATATGCATCGGTCACAAAAAATAGCCACTCAGCTGCAACCCAAACAGATGTCTCTATCGAACCGAATATTTCCTTTGCCACCTGGGCCAAAACTGCGCTAACTTATAATAAGAAAACTACAGTCAGTGAAACCAGCAACACCCCAATCAGCATCCCAACTGATGCTATCTCAACCTTGCCAGAAACAACGAAATCAGCTACTATTGAAAACCAGAAGAAATCGAAACCAAGGATTAGCAACATGGAAATGGAGGTTCAGTCAGAGGATGAAGAGACAGTACTTGAGTTACATGCGAATGATACCATGGACACAGGACGCCCAACATTTCCCAGAAATGAAAAATCGAAACTAAGCAGACAGAAACCTTCCCAAAAAAAACAGTCAGATCAATCTTCCTCCAATAAATCCAGCAAATGAATAAATTCCTTCAATGGAACTGTAGAGGATTACGCAGTAATATAGATGACTTGAATGATTTACTAATACAAACTAAAGCAATAGGTGTATGTTTACAGGAAACCTTTTTATCACCACAAGTTTCTCTGAAAATTAAAAATTATTCTATGTTTAGACGAGACAGGGATTCTGACACTCCTGCTCGTGGTGGGGTGGCTATTCTTATCAGAACTAACATACCGTCAAGACATCTCCAACTACAAACCTCTTTAGAAGTTGTAGCAGTTCGGATAGCAATGGGAATATCATTAACCCTTGCATCCATTTATATCCCACCAAATTATCCTTGCTCGCAGACTGAACTTGACAACCTTATCACGCAATTGCCACCTCCAGTCTGTTTGCTCGGCGATTTCAACGGTCACCATCCATTGTGGGGATCTCCCATCATGGATAGGAGAGGCCAATTAATAGAAATGTTCCTGGATAACCATAACCTGACTCTGTTAAATTCTGGCTCTCCAACTCACATCCAACTACCTACAGGTAGTACATCAGCCATAGACTTGTCAATATGTTCAGCATCTCTTTTTCCAAGCATGGAATGGTCAGTGCTAAATGATCCATTCCACAGTGACCATTTTCCTATCATCAATACAATTCAAACACAGACGGTATCATGTCCTAAAGGCAGTACTACTTGGAACTTTCATAAAGCAGACTGGAAAAACTATTCAACTTGTGTTTTACTTGACAAACTATATGTACAACAAAATCATATTGATGTTGTAACTGACCACATTACAAGTCATATATTATCTGCAGCAGAAATTTCCATTCCAAAATCCAACCAGAGCAAGCGGGTACACCAAAATCCATGGTGGAATGAAGAATGCTCCAAAGTGAAACGAGAAAAAAACCGTGCCTGGAACCAGTTTCGCAAATTTCCAACTACTGCCAACCTAATTATGTACAAAAAACTCAGAGCCAAAGCAAGACAAATTAGGAAGACAGCAAAACGTGACTCCTGGATTAAATTTGCCTCAGCTATTAACAAAAATACTGACACTCGAATCATCTGGAAAAAAATTCAAGCTCTCAATGGGAAATTTCTACCGCAGCAATCTCCGATAATACAATGCAATGGGCAGGACTTATCCTCTCCTACTGACATTGCAAATGCTTTAGCCGAATCGTTTTATAACATTTCTGCCTGTTCCTCTTATGCGATCTCCTTTCAACGCAATAAAACTGAATCAGAACGTCATAAGTTTAATTTCTCAACTAGACTTTCACTTCCATATAACCAGCTGTTTACTCTATCTGAACTGAGAGAATCTTTGAGCAAATCTCCGAACAGCGCAGCAGGACCAGACGGCATTCACTACAGTATGCTGAAGCATCTGTGTGAAGCCGATCTCGGCACACTGTTACTCTTTTATAACCGGATCTTCTCTGAAAATACATATCCTCTGTCATGGCGTCATTCCTATATTTGTGCTATTCCAAAACCAGGCAAAGATCCTTCTCTAGTTGAGAATTACAGACCGATATCGTTGACAAGCTGTCTGGGCAAAATCTTTGAAAGGATGGTACATAAGAGGCTCACCTGGATTCTAGACTCCGAAAATCTCCTTTCTGATCACCAATATGGCTTCCGTAAAAACAGGTCCACCCTAGATGTACTAGTAAAAATTGAATCCAACATTCGTAATGCCTTCGTGAGAAAACAACATCTAGTGATGGTCAACCTGGATATTCATAAAGCATTTGACACCACATGGCGTCATGGTATTATTAAAGATATGCATCAGTTGGGGCTGAGAGGACATCTCCCTTTAATAATTCAGAACTTTTTAAAATTGCGTACATTTCAGGTCCGATATAAAAACATGCTGTCAACATCTCACATTCAAGAAGAGGGTGTCCCACAGGGTTCCATATTGAGTCCAACCCTATTTGCAATTAGGATCAACAATATTTTGGAAGAACTTCCAAAAATGACTGAAGTATACATGTATGCTGACGATCTCACTATATCCTGCCAATCGCAAAGCATGAATACTATCGAAAGACAGCTACAAATTGCTTTAACGAAAATTCAATCCTGGACCTTACAAAATGGATATAATCTCTCTGAACAGAAAACCACTACCACTCATTTCTGCAAACTTCGGTCACTTCATCCTGATCCAGAGCTAAAGTTAAATAACGTGCCAATTCCTCTTGCTCACAATATCCGTTTCCTCGGTCTGATACTAGACAGGAAACTGAACTTTCAAGCACATGTGGCCTATCTTCGTACCATCTGCTTGAAGAAATTAAACATCCTCCGGTGTGTGTCATCCATGTCATGGGGTGCTGATCGTCATACCCTCATCCATCTGTATAGAGCTCTCATCAGGTCTCGCTTGGACTATGCCTCTCCAGTATATGATTCAGCGAGGAAAAGTACTTTAGAACGGCTAAACACCATCCAGCACTGTGCTTTGAGAGTCGCTCTAGGTGCATTCAGAACTTCCCCGGTTCAGAGCCTGTACATCGAAGCTCATGAACCTCCCTTACATCTTCGCAGAAAATCATTACTTCTGATGTATTCCGCAAAAATCCGTAGTCTGCCCTCTCATCCTTGTTGGAGATGTCTCTACAATACTGAATGTGAGTCATTTTATATCAGTAAACCTAATGAAAACCGACCTGCTGCACTTAGATTTAAGGAACTGGCTCAATCATGGAACATAGATATCAGCAATATATTTCAGGACAAAACACCACCAGACCCACCCTGGGAAAATATCTGTGCAATATATGATGACTACTTTCAACAGTGGGGAAAGAACACGCTGTCTCCTTCCAATATCGCACAGTTACATGCAACTTACACTCTTTCTAATTCAAACGCATGTGAAATCTATACAGATGGATCAAAAACCGAGACCCAAGTAGGTGCTGCTGCAATCTTCCCAACATTTAGCACTTCTGTCTCATTGCCAATTGAATGCAGTATCTTCACTGCTGAGCTCTATGCTATAAACTTAGCTCTGGATCACATTATTGAACAACTAATTCCGTCTGCTTTAATATTCACTGACTCACTCAGTGCTGTCTCTGCCATAAATACTAATACCAAATCCTCTCACCCTGTAGTAAAACAGATTCATTCTAAGTTACTTGCCTGTATGGAATTGAACCAAACTGTGACATTCTGCTGGATCCCAGGACATTCTGGAATATCCGGCAATGAAAGAGCAGATCATGCAGCCAAACAACCAGAAACCACTATTTCGCAGACTTTTCAAGTTCCATATACAGATTACAAACACATTATACGTAAAGCATGTTATAACAGCTGGTCATTAATCTGGAAAGGTTATCCAGGAAATAAACTCTACCAAATAAAACCGGAACCAAAGCTGTGGCCCTCCAGCTTCCAGAAAAGCAGACGAGAAGAAACAATCTTAGGAAGGCTCAGGATTGGGCATACTCATCTCACTCACCTGTATCTGTTAACTAATGAAAGCGCTCCACAATGTCCATCATGTCAAGTACAACTGACCATTCGTCATTTGTTAGTGGACTGTCCTCTCTTTCAAAACATCCGCTTAGACACTTTTAAATCGTTAACTAATATGCAGACATCAATAAATTTAACTCAGATTCTGGGAGATGATCCTAATGAAAAAGAACTGTTTACTTTCCTAAACCGGATAGGGATATATAATAAAATATAGTTATTTCATATTCACCATTAGGAAGACACAATATGGCCCAAGTAGCCTATGTGTCGTTAAACACAACAACAACAACAACAAGAAGGAACTTGAATTAATGCTATTATGTGCTAACTTGTTGTCGAGACTTGGGCCCGGAGGGCATAGTTAAGGAACTGCAAAAAGAATCACAGGAAACATCTTTACGGGTTGGACAACAGTTAAGGACTTGTATAATTGGTATCGCTTCGCAAAACAGGGAAAGTGATAATTAAGTTGACAAAAGCCACGGAGAAGACAAGAATTAAACTGAGGAGCAACGGTAGTGAGCCTCACTACAAAAGATTTGTTTGAACGCTGATTACTCTGAAAAGCATCTGATTCAGGAAAGCCAGAGGAAGGCGTAACTGACTTGCTTGGTTTCGGAAAAATATGCATTTATTTTTAACAGAGTTCGCGCTAATGATTTCCTAAATCTAATAGAAAGAAAGTAAAATGAAGCTAATAAATAGTCTTCCAATTTTTAAGGAAACGTTGGCTGAAAAGAGCCAGAAGTAATGCTATATAAAAAAACATAGCTATGTCACTGTAGTGGGCAAAGGAGCGGGGATGCCTGAAGCCGAGAAATATATATTGTATAATTTATTAACTTGCTTCTTTTATTATTTAGGCATTTTTTTTAACCACCGCCTCCAAACAGGCAGTAGCGTGTAATGAATCATTTTCGCCATTATCTGTTGTTGTCACTATAAGGAGATATCAAAAACGACAAAATAGAAAGCGTATCCATGATAACAGTATGATGTTTCTTGGCAGAAAGTTAGCAGTTGAATGCAGCACACGATGCCTTGGTATCAACGGTAATCAATTCAGTATAACACCACAATAATTCATGCTGTGTGAGCGAGCAATCAATCAAGATGTGAACATGCTTCTTTCCCATTTGGATTGATCTCTCTGGGATACATAGTAACAGATGTCGGCTAGCGTCTTTCGAGTGGTAGGAAATACTTTTGTCATGTGGTGTTTGCGTTTACCCAATGGCATGAGATTTTATGGCGTACTTTCCTTTTGTTCATGCAGCAATATACAGGGCGTGCATCGGGGTCAAGTCTCGGAAAGAAAAGCGGGGGATATACAGCTGTTCAAATCGTTTGAGCAGATTGTTAGAGAAAGGAGTATTGGGATAAATTCTTAAGAGCCAGTAACTGCTTTGTACTTATGTGTAAAAGACAGTAAAAATTCAAGGAATCGGGATGACATGAAATTCATAAAGGGAACCCTCTTTATTCAAATTTTTGAATTAGAAAAAAACAATATGTATATATTACACAGTATTAATTAAGTGAACTTTTAATTTAACATGGTTGCAGTGAGCAGAGTTGCTGAACACTGATCATACTGACACCTATAGTTTGCTTAACTTTATATTTTTGGCCCCGGGTGCCAAGCGATTGTGATCGAGCGTTTTCTCTGTGCATAAAGTGTAATTATCCAAAAGCGATTTAGAATTCTATTAAGTTCCTGCCGTTAAGAAATTTATTTATTTAATATCAGCTACTGTTACAAAAGTACTTGTACAGAGCAAGAAAGAAAAGCTACCTTTCTTTATTTCTCATATTTCTTTTACTAACACTTACTACTTTACGCTTGGTCGCACCGGGCACTGCTCCTGCCTCCACGTGGCGGGGCCGGAAATCTTGGCAGAAAAGCTAATCTGCCAAGGGCCAAAAGGAGCAAGCATGGACCAAAATACATTTCCGCCTCTAGAGCCGACAAGCTCTCGGCCAGAGTTAGACCCTGATCATAACACGTCGCAACCCAAGAGGTTGAAAACCACTTCCTCAGCGACAAATTGTCCTGCATTTCTTATAATGCACTCTCTTGCAGATCAGCCTCTCAGTAAGCTCTCTCCATTCCTTATCCAGAAACACCTGGAAAGTTTGGCTGGATCTCCTAAGACAGTCAAGAGATTACAATCAGGCGACCTTCTATTGGAAACAGTGAACAGTAGACATTCAGAAAAACTGCTAAAACTTACAAGCTTTCCTGGAATTCCAGTAAAGGTTTCTCCCCATGCTACCCTAAATAAATCTAAGGGTGTTATATCCAGCTGGGATCTATTGAATGTCACGGAGGAGGAGATAACACAAGAGCTTCAAGATCAAAATGTCACTGCTGCGAAAAGAATTATGGTGAAAAGCGAAAATATACTCACACCTACAAGGAATATTATTCTAACTTTTAACACGCCAAATCTACCACCATCGATAAAAGCAGGCTACCTACTCTGCCGCATTAGACCATATATACCTAACCCATTGAGATGCTTTAAGTGCCAGAAGTATGGCCACTCTCAAACGGCGTGCAGAGGAAACCAGGTTTGTCCTAATTGTGGGTCCGCTGACCACACCCAAAGTGACTGCTTGGCAAAAGAAATGACTTGCCCTAATTGTAAAGGAAACCATCCAGCCTACTCAAGGACATGTGGCCCCGGGTGCCAAGCGATTGTGACTGAGCGAATTCTTTGTGCTTAAAGAGTGATTTTCCAAAAGTGATATTATAGTTCTTTTACGTTCCTGTCCTTAAAATAACTTATTTTTTCAGTAGCAGCTCTTGTTAAAAAAAGTACTTTACAGAGCCGGAAAGGAAAGTCACCTTTCTTTACTTCTTATATATTTATTACTAACCCCTACTACTTCTCGCTTGGTCACACCAGGCACTGCTCCTGCCTCCCCGTGGCGGGGCCGGAAATCTTGGCAGAACAGTTAATCTGCCAAGGGCCAAAAGGAGCAATTATGGAACACAATATGTTTCCTCCACTAGAGCCGACAAGTTCTCGGCCAGACATAGAAAATGAACATGACATGTCTCAACCGAAGAGGTTTAAGACCAACTCTTCGAACATAGATTTTCCTGCATTTCTCATAATGCATTCACTTACGGATCAGCCTCTCACCAAATTGTCTCCGTTTCTTATTCAGAAACATCTCGAATGTCTTGCAGGATCTCCTAAAACAGTCAAGCGACTGCAATCAGGAGACCTACTAATAGAAACAATCAGCAGGAAACATTCGGAGCATCTACTAAAAATCACAAATTTTGCTGGAATTTCAGTAAACATTTCTCCCCACGGTACCCTAAACACTTCTAAGGGTGTTATATCCAGCTGGGACCTACTGAATGTGTCGGAGGAGGAGATATGTCAAGAACTTCAGGAGCAAAATGTAATTGCAGTAAAAAGAATCATGATTAAAAAGGACAAAACACTGGCACCTACTAGGAATATTATACTCACTTTTAATACTCCAAACCTACCGTCTTCCATAAAAGCAGGTTATCTTCTTTGCCGCATTAGACCCTACATCCCTAATCCATTGAGATGCTATAAGTGCCAAAAGTATGGCCACTCTCAAACGGCATGTAGAGGAAACCCAGTCTGTCCCAAATGTGGGTCCACCGATCATACTCAAAATGACTGTTCAGCAACAGAAATGAGCTGTCCTAACTGTAAGGGCAACCATCCCGCCTATTCTAAGACATGCGACAGGTGGAAAACCGAAAAGAAAATTGTGAAGTATAAAATCGAAAATAAAGTAAGCTTTCAAGAAGCGAGAAAATTAATTGCTCCCAGTATTACAAAACGTACATATGCCAGTGTCGCACAAAAATATCAATCAGTGGCCACCCAGACTGATGTTACAGTCCCCACAAACAACTCAATCTCTGACTGGGCACGAACTGTTCTCTCCCAGCAACAGTCCAATATCCCGAAACAGTTGAACCAGGCAAGCAATACTGCTCTTACAGTACCAACGAAATCTCCTTCTCCTACTCCTCCAACCAATGCTGCAGCTCTATCAAATAATCGAGGTTCAAACATCAAAATGAATATAAAAGACACATCCATAGATACAATTGACTCATCCAGACAGGAAGACCCAATCTTAGAAATACATGTGGAAGAAGAAGATATGGACATCGGTCGGCCATTCTTCAAAAAAGACAAACCGAAACCTGAACGCCATAAAACAGTCACATCAAAAAAACAGTCAGATACAGCTTCTTTTACTAAACACCAATAATGCCTTATATTCTTCAATGGAATTGTAGAGGATTTCGTTGCAATTTTAATGATATTCAAGACCTAATTAATCGCTACAATCCAGTTGGTTTCTGTATACAAGAAACCTATTTAACTTCCCAAATTTCTGCCAGCACAAAGAACTACTCTATCTACCGACAAGATCGTAATACTTCCACTTCCGCTCGTGGGGGTGTGGCCATCTTGGTCAATGCAAAAATCCCATCTAAGCAAATTGTTTTGAAAACTGAAATTGAAGTCATTGCTGTGCGTTTGGTAACCGAAATTGAGTTAACATTAGTATCAATTTATCTTCCACCAAGTCATACCTTCTCTTACCAAGACCTTGAAAACCTGCTAATACAGCTACCTTCCCCTGTCTGTCTCCTGGGGGATTTCAATGGCCACCACCCCTTATGGGGATCTACTAAACTGGACAGTCATGGCCGACTGATTGAAACCTTCGTAGATAAGCAAAACCTTACCATTCTTAATACCGGTGCACCTACTCACATACAATTACCAACTGGACAAACTTCTGCAATCGATCTCTCGATATGCTCCCCTATTCTGTATCCAATCATGGAATGGTCAGTTATGAACGATCCCATGGGCAGTGATCATTTTCCGATTATTTGTGATTTGCTCACTGCACCACCGCCAGTAGCCAAACCTTGCAAGAAATGGAAGTTCTCTCGAGCCAACTGGGCCAAATTTCAGTCAGCCGTCAATCTGGATGAGAAATTTATAAGAATACAGTCGATAGATGAAGCCACTGATTATATTACTTCAAAACTGCTATCTGCAGCTAACTGTTCAACTCCACTGTCGAATACCCAGTTCCGACAGCACATTAACTATTGGTGGAATGAAGAATGCACAAAAGCAAAGAAGTTAAAAAATAAAGCATGGAATTTATTTCGTAAATCCCCAATCACAGCTAACCTTATCAACTACAAAAAATTAAGGGCAAAAGCTCGCCTCATTCAGAGGCAAGCCAAGAAGAATTCTTGGATCCGGTTTACATCTACCATAAATAGAAACACTAACTCCAGGTTAATATGGAAGAAAATTAGGCAGATTTCTGGCAAATTTCCAACCACCCCTTCGCCAATTCTTTCGTTTAATGGGCAAGAACTGTCTGCTCCTGAAGACATAGCAAATGCCTTGGCTAAAACGTTTGCCGAAGTTTCTGCAGCATCAAATTATTCTCCGGATTTCCAGAAAATAAAGACCACAACTGAACAACGTGCCATCAACTTTAGAACATCAGTTTCCCTTCCGTATAACCAGCCTCTTCAATATTCTGAACTTTTACATGCCATTAAAACAACACGCAACAGTGCCGCTGGGCCAGATGGAATATTTTATATCATGTTACAAAACCTTGGTGACAAAAACTTAGAAATACTGCTGATCTATTATAACCGAATATTTCTAGAAAACGTTTATCCCAGCTCTTGGCATCATGCAGCAGTTCTTGCCTTTTTGAAACCCGGTAAAGATCCTACCAGTCCGTACAGTTACAGGACAATTTTTCCTCTCCAGTTGCCTTGGTAAACTACTTGAAAAAATTATCCATAATCGACTTGTTTGGATCATCGAAACAGAACACCTAATGAGTAATCACCAACATGGGTTTCGTAAGAACAGGTCCTCCTTAGATCTCATGATCAAAGCTGAGTCTGCAATTCGTAATGCCTTTGTAAAAAATGAACATCTTGTTATGGTTTCCATAGACATTGAGAAGGCATTTGATACTACCTGGCGTCATGGCATTCTCAGTGACCTTTATGCTCTTGGGTTACGAGGCAACCTGCACATATTAATTAGGAACTTTCTTCAGAATCGTTCATTCCAAGTTCGATATCACAACTCACTTTCTGCGATATTTTCACAGGAAGAAGGAGTGCCACAAGGGTCTGTACTGAGTGCAACCCTTTTCGCCCTTAGAATCGATTCCATCACAAAAGAACTTCCAAATGCTGTTCAGACCTACCTTTACGCTGATGATCTCTCTATTTCTTGCCATTCCCAGAACATGAGATCCATTGAACGGCAACTGCAGATATCCCTAAATAAAGTCCAAAGGTGGACAAGGTTAAATGGCTATCGTCTATCACAGCAGACGACTGTTGCCATCCATTTTTGTAATCAACGTAAAATGCATACAGACCCTGAACTTCATATATCAAACTTTTACCATTCCAGTAACTAACAACATCAGATTCTTAGGATTAATCCTTGACAGGAAACTAAATTTCCTTGAGCACATTAAATTTGTACGTACTTCCTGCCTCAAAAAACTAAACATACTAAGAGCTTTATCTGCCTTGTCTTGGGGAGCAGATCGTACATCTTTGTTGCTCTTATATAGATCACTGATTAGATCCCGATTGGATTATGGTGCTCCACTCTATGATTCTGCTCGTAAGAGTATACTACGGTGGCTAGATCCTATACAGCATAGTGCTTTGCGGATTGCACTTGGGGCGTTCAGGACTTCTCCTATTCATAGTTTATATATTGAAGCTAATGAGCCACCTCTTTACCTCCGCAGAAAAACGCTGCTTCTTAAGTATGCAGCCCGAATACAAAGTTGCTGGCAGCATCCTGTTGAGCCATACCTCTTTAATCCACCACTGCAAAATCTCTATAGAAACAAACCCACTAAAATAAGACCAGCAGGCTTACGCCTAATTGAAATAACACAGAGTTGGAATGTTATAATTTTCAATAGGCAACAAGTAATGAATTACTCTCAACCACCTTGGAGTCCGCCTCTACAATTAACCTGCGATACTTTTCTTCACGAATGGGGAAAGAATCGCCTACCAATAATCAATGTGAAACATCTCCATGCAAGCCATATTCAAAAATATGCCGATTTTTTACCGATCTATACTGATGGCTCCAAATCACATTCAGCGGTAGGAGCAGCGGCAGTTTTTCCTACTTCAATCATTTCGGCTGCTCTTCCAGCTCAGTATAGCAGCTTCTCAGCAGAACTCCATGCAATAAAATTAGCCTTAGAAAATCTGACACAGTACCCATCTGTAAAATACATAGTATACACGGACTCGCTCAGCTCAATTACAGCAATACAACATTCTTCCTACAAGGTTCACCCTGTGTTAGATCAAATCAGAAGTCTCCTACTGCAAATACAAGAACGTCATCAATCAGTGACCTTATGCTGGATCCCAGCACATTCGGGGATAAAGGGGAACGAACTCGCTGACAAAACTGCTAAAAATCCATCAACTTTTGATTTAACCTCCGTCCATGTTCCAGCCTCTGACTACAATTGCATCATACAAAAAGCATGTCTCGCACAGTGGAAAGATCTATGGCAATTCCAAACCAATAATAAACTCTATCAGTTGAAACAACACCCAAAGCTTTGGCACACTAGCACCAAAACAGTGCGAAGAGAAGAAGTGGTACTTGCAAGGGCACGAATAGGACATACGTATCTCACTCACCTCCATCTACTCACAGGAGAGGATCCTCCTCAGTGCCCACACTGTTTAACTCAATTATCAGTGAAACATATTCTAATTGACTGCCCACAGTATCAACAAGAAAGAACATCTGTCCGGTCTTCCCTGAGAAATCTGCGAGAACCAATGACACTAAATCATATTATTGGCGAGGAAGCAAATATCAATGAATTTTTCTCTTTCCTGAAAAAAATTGGACTATATCATAAATTCTGAAAGATCACTGTAACAAAAATCAAGTTATTACAACAAAAATTTGTTTTTAACAGTTTCCTATGAATAGGCGCATTATAGCCCCAGCAGCTTATGCGCCATTAAACCTCCATAACACACACACACACTCAAGGACATGTGACAGATGGAAAACTGAAAAGAAAATTGTTAAATATAAGATTGAAAATAAAGTAAGTTTTCAAGAAGCGAGGAAAGTAATTGCTCCCAGTATGACTAAGCGTACATACGCCAGTATTGCGCAAAATTATCAATCAGTGGGCACCCAAACCGATGTTACAGTACCTTCAAACACTTCAATCTCTGACTGGGCTCGGGCTGTTCTCTCCCAGCAACAGTCCAATATCCCTAAGCAGTTGAACCAGGCAAATAATACTGCACTTACAGTACCAGCAACAACTCCTTCTCCTCCCACAGTGATTGCTTCCACATCGAATAATCGGAGCTCACATTTAAAAAAGAATATCCAAGAAACATCTATGGATACACTCGACTCATCTAGACAAGAAGAACCTATCTTAGAAATTCATGCGGAAGAAGAAATGGACACCGGTCGACCATTCTTCTCCAAAAAAGACAAAACGTCACAAGCCAACCACATTAAAAAAACAGTCAGATACAGCTTCTTCTACTAAACACCAGTAATGCCTTATATTCTACGATGGAATTGCAGAGGACTTCGTAGCAACCTTAATGATATTCAAGTCTTAATTAACCGCTATTCTCCAGTTGGTTTCTGTCTACAGGAAACCTATCTAACTCCTCAAATTTCTACCAACATAAAGAACTATGCCATCTATCGACAAGATCGTAATACTTCAAATGCTGCCCGTGGAGGCGTGGCCATCTTCGTTAGCTCAAAGATCCCGACCAAACAAATTGTTTTGCAAACTGATATTGAAGTTGTTGCCGTACGTTTGACAACTCAGATTGCTTTAACACTAGCATCAGTCTATCTCCCACCAAGTCATACCTTCTCTTACCAAGATCTGGAAAACCTGCTAATACAATTACCACCCCCTGTCTGTCTGTTGGTGATTTCAATAGCCACCATCCCTTATGGGGATCAACAAAATTAGATACACATGGCCGCCTAATTGAAACTTTTCTAGACAAGCAAAACCTTACTGTTCTTAATACTGGCGCACCCACTCACATACAATTACCAACTGGACAAACTTCTGCAATTGATCTATCAATATGTTCCCCGAATCTGTTTCCAATCATCGAATGGTCTGTTTTAGATGACCCCTTAAGCAGTGATCATTTTCCGATTATTTGTGATCTGCTCACTGCACAGCCACCAACAGTCAAACCCTGCAGGAAATGGAAGTTCTCTCAAGCCAACTGGTTCAAATTTCAATCAGTTGTCACCCTGGATGAACAATATATACGAACACAGTCAATAGATGAAGCCACAGATTATATCACTTCGCATATAATATCTGCAGCTAATTCAATTCCATTGTCGAATCCCCAATCCCGACGGCACCTTAACTATTGGTGGAATCAAGAATGCACAATGGTTAAGAAGTTAAAAAATAAAGCGTGGAATTTATTTCGTAGATCCCCAACCACAGCTAATCTTATTAATTACAAGAAACAAGAGCAAAAGCACGTCGCACTCAAAGAGAAGCAAAGAAAAATTCTTGGATTCGGTTTGCATCTACCATAAACAGAAACACTAACTCCAGGTTAATATGGAAGAAAATCAGGCAGATTTCCGGAAAATTTCCAACCACCCCTTCACCAATTCTTTCATGGAATGGGCCCCTCAACGTGGGCACCTGTACGTGGAGAGGGGACCTCCCAGTGACGCTGCTGGACTTCCAGACTAGCGTCACTGGGATCCAACGCCCACAGCCTAGGTTCCGGGCTTACATCAATGGAATCCGGCGTGTTTGCCGTGCGCTGCGACCCGTGGAAATTCGGAAAGGGGGATCCTGGTGGTTGAGGGGCCCAGCTTCAATACACCACTTTGGCCCCTGCTTCGACAAGACGGGTGGTCCTGGAAGGCCCGGCTAGGATCAATCGGCTAGTAGGTTCGCCTGCGAGGGTCAACCGTGTCAATGCCACGCCCCTACCCTCATGGTCCGAGGGACAGGATTCAGGCTGGCGGCGGTGCGGGTATAATGTCTGGGTAGCCCTGGCGTCCCACTCCCGAGCGCATTTATTGCATGCCGGGTAGTGGGCGTCCCTTTGGGCTCCGTGGTGGGTGGGGAGCCCGGGCACTGAACACTTTAATAAACTCCATGAATCCTGATAAACTCATTTCTTCAGGGGCCCCAACCCGGCCCCTATCTGAAAACACAGACACTGACAGCAATATTGCTTCAAAGAGGCAGCGGACTGAATTACCATCAGGTCCTATCCCGCGGTTTTTAATCATGCACTCCACCAATGAAAAACCGATTGGAAAAATGTCACCTTTCTTTATACAGAAAGGGTTAGATGGGTTAGTAGGTTCACCCAAATCAGTTAAGAGGCTCCGCTCTGGAGACCTCTTAATTGAAACTACAAATGACAGGCAATCTGAACACCTACTCCGAACAACATCAATCGGAGGAATCCCTATAACAGTGACACCACACAGAACACTCAATTCATCTAGAGGTGTCATTTCGGAGTGGGACCTTCTCGACGTATACGAGGAGGAAATCTGCTCCGAATTAAACCACAGGGAGTCATTGCCGTCAAGAGAATCACTGCGCGAAGGGATGGAAAAATAGTTAAGACCAGGAGGGCCCCGAGTGCCAAGCGAGTGATCAAAGCGAATCTAAAAGTGAATTTCAAAGCGACTTCTCTAGAGTTAATAGATTTCAGAGAAATTTCAAGTGTTTCATTTGCTAAGTTATTTATTTTCAGCTCTTCTAAATAAAGAAGTAAGCTTTTCAAAAAGAAAGAAAGGTACCTTTCTTCTTCTTGTATATAGAAATAACACATAACACACTAACCACTAATCTCTAATCGCTTGGTCACTGGTGGCACCGCTCCTGCCTCCACGTGGCGGGGCCGGTAACCTGGAGGAAAAGTTATCCTCTGGGGCTAAAAGGAGCAACCATGGATTATGACAACTTTCCAGTACTTGAGCCTAGACGCTCATGTCATGACTCAAATGAACCCGAACGTGACGAATCACAATCTAAGAGACTACGCAAAAATGAGAATCAGCAGGAATATCCCGCGTTCCTCATATTACATTCTCTTTCTGCCAAACCTGTGAGTTCACTTTCACCATTTCTAATCCAGAAATGTTTGGAAAGTGTGGCTGGTTCACCGAAAATGGTGAAAAGACTCCGATCTGGAGATCTTCTAGTCGAAACAACTAAGCACCAGCATTCTCAGTCTCTACTGAAATTATCCACTTTCGGCGGAATACCAGTACAGGTCACCCCTCATGCCACTTTAAATAGCTCCAAAGGAGTAATAGCAGAGTGGGACCTGATGAATGTCACTGAAGATGAGATAATAGAAGAACTCAAAGATCAAAAGGTAGTTCAAGCAAAGCGGATAATAATTAAAAAAGATGGTGAACTTGTTCCCACTAGGAATATTATCCTCACATTTAGTACACCAACCTTACCATCATGTGTCAAAGCCGGATACCTTAATTGCCGAATACGTCCATACATTCCGAATCCAATCAGATGCTTCAAGTGTCAAAAATTTGGACACTCGCAAACAGTATGTCGAGGAGACGCCATCTGCCCGAACTGTGGTTCTAAAGCCCATACACAAACGGACTGCAATGCAGAAACGCCACAATGCCCAAATTGTAAAGGCCAGCATCCAGCATACTCAAAATCATGTGAACTCTGGAGGGTAGGAAAAGAGATTCAGAAATACAAAGTTGAGCAAAAGGTCACCTACCAGGAAGCTAGGAAAAAAGTTATGCTCAGTATGCCAAAAATTACCTATGCTGCGGCAGCCAAAAAATACCAGTCAGCTGCAACACAAACGGCAGTCACAGTACCTCCATCCATCTCAATTGCTGATTGGGCCCGATCAGTGCTGTCGTTCCCACAGCAGCCACATACAGAACAATGTAAAGTGACTTGTGCTAACAATACTCCGCTAACAGTCCCACCAACTGCAACTGATACTCCACCAGAAACTGTGAAATTGAAAGCATCATCCCCAAATATTGCACAACAACCATGCTCAGGAAATATGGACACAGATGCTGGTACCCTGCATGATGAGACAATATTAGATTTACATGCAGAAGATGATATGGACCTTGGGCGTCCTAGCTTCCCAAAAAAAGAAAAGATGAAACCAGAACGACACAAGCAGGTTGGATATAAAAAACAGACAGAACCATACCCAATCCCAAAAACTAAATAATGCAGAATATTATACAGTGGAACTGTAGAGGTCTACGAAGCAATATATTTGATGTTTATGACCTAATCAAACAGCACAGTCCAATCAGCCTCTGCTTGCAAGAAACCAATGTAACCCCGCAGGTGACTCCAGTGATTAAAAATTATAGTATCTATCAACAAGACAGAAGCAATACTAACTCAACCAGAGGAGGCGTAGTCATACTAGTTGACAACAAAGTTCCTACAAAACAGATCTCCCTACAGACTACATTAGAAGCCGTAGCAGTCCGTATTGTTTTAAATTTTACTTTAACCATTGTCTCTGTATACCTTTCCCCAAACAAAGAATTCACTGCGAAAGAACTGGAGGACCTTATAAAGCAGCTTCCATCTCCTTTCTTTCTACAAGGGGACTTCAATGGGCACCACACTATGTGGGGATCTCCCCAGATAGACAAACGAGGAAAACTTATTGAAACAGTTCTTGACAGCCAGAATCTCACATTATTAAACACTGGTGCTGACACTTATATTCATTTTCCCACCGGAGTATCTACTGCCATAGACTTATCAATATGTTCCCCAAAACTATTCCCAATCATTCAGTGGATAGTTTCAAATAACCCACTAAACAGTGACCATTACCCAATTATTTGCAAATTGCAAACAAACAGAACCACACATATAGCCAGCCGCATAAAATGGAAATTTTCAAAAGCAGACTGGAACAAGTTCACAGATTCAATTTCCTTTGATAATGAAGTCATCAAAAGCCAGTCCATAGATAAAGTTACCGACCACATTACTGCACAGATAATAACAGCTGCAACCTGTGCTATACCAAAAACCACAGCCAGTCCTCGCAGACATGCCAATATCTGGTGGAATGATGCATGCCGTGATGCTAAAAAAGAAAAGAATAAAGCATGGAATCGATTTCGCAAGTATCCAACAACTGAAAACTTGATTAATTTTAAGAAACTTAAAGCAAAGGCACGTTATGTGCAGAAAAAAGCGAAAAAAGACTCTTGGATCCGGTTCGCTTCCACTATTACTAAAAATACAGAGATTAGAAAAATCTGGAATAAAATAAAAAAACTGAATGGTAAACTGTTCCCCGAATCAATGCCGATTATAAGCTGGAAAGGTAAAGACTTCTCCACTCCAACAGAAATTGCAAATGCCCTGGCAGATTGCTTTTTCCAAATCTCCGCAGCATCAGCATATGAGTCTACTTTTAAACAGCTAAAAGCTAAAGCAGAAAAGCATAACCTGAACTTCAATACAAGGGCATCTCCTCCATATAACCGACCTTTTACATCATTTGAACTAGAGAGCTGTCTAAATAGGTCGGGTGATAGTGCACCAGGGCCTGATGGGATATACTATATAATGCTTAAACATTTAAACAAACAAGCTTTGAATTCATTGCTAATATACTTCAACCGGATATTCTCAGATGGCTACTTTCCTCTTTCTTGGCGTCACTCAAAAGTTCTAGCGTTTGCTAAACCTGGAAAGGATCAATCAGATCCACGAAACTATCGACCAATATCTCTCAGCAGTTGCCTTGGTAAGACACTAGAAAAAATGATCCACGCCCGTTTAGTATGGTATCTAGAATCTCATTCGGTGATGAATAAGAATCAGTACGGATTTCGGAAAAATCGGTCAACTCTAGACCTTATGGTCAAGGCAGAATCCAACATATGCAATGCTTTTATCCGTAAAGAACATCTAGTCATGATTTGCTTGGATATCGAAAAAGCCTTTGATACCACCTGGCGGTATGGCATACTTCAAAATCTGTATGCCACAGGGCTCCGAGGTCAGCTACCCCTTATCATACAGAGTTTTCTAGAAAACAGGACCTTTCAAGTGCGTTACTGCAATTCACTCTCCCGTACATTTGTCCAAGAAGAAGGGGTCCCACAAGGATCAGTTCTAAGTGCAACGCTCTTTGCGATTAGGCTAAATAATGCAACAGAAAATATTCCGGCTAATATTGACACCTATTTATATGCGGATGACCTTACTATATCCTATCATTCACAAAGCATGCGCTCCATTGAGCGACAATTGCAGCTCTCGATAAATAAAATAGAGTCATGGGCATCCCGCAATGGCTATCGTCTCTCTGCAACAAAAACAACTGCTATCCATTTTTGCAAAAAGCGTCAGCTCCATCCAGATCCCGATCTAATATTAGGAACCCAAAAAATACCACTTAGCAAAAGTATCCGGTTCTTGGGCCTTATACTTGACACCAAACTTACCTTTCAGGCACATATACGACAAATAAGAACTCAGTGCATGAAAAAGATTAATATCCTCAAAGTTATCTCTTCCATGACATGGGGAGCCGATCGCTTCACTCTTCTACATCTATATTGAACCTTAATAAGATCTCGTCTAGATTATGGAGCCCCAGTTTATGATTCTGCACGAAAGACAGCATTGGCTTGGCTCAATCCGGTCCAGCATAGTGCTCTCAGGATTGCCTTAGGGGCCTTTAAGACATCCCCAGTGCAAAGTATGTATATAGATGCCAATGAACCTCCACTACATCTTAGGAGAAAAGTATTGCTTCTTAGTTATGCAGTCAAATTACGTAGTCACCCGTCTCATCCCATCTGGACATATCTTTTTGAACCTCAGTGGGAAAACTTATATAGAAATAAACCCAACGAAAACAAACCTGCTGGTATTCGGCTACAAGAGGTAACTCAAAATTGGAACATCGATCTTGGAAATATCTTTCAAACTACGGACGCAGTACAAGCACCATGAGCAATGTATATACCTCATTGCGACAACTATTTTCTTCAGTGGGGAAAACACTCCTTATCGAACCACAATCTTAGACAACTACATGCGAATCACGCATTGACCAATGCTCACAGTCTTCAGATATACACGGACGGCTCCAAAAGTAATGTATCCGTGGGAGCTGCAGTAATGAGTCCTACATGCACTGTCTCTGTCCAATTACCACTTGAATGCAGCGTTTTTACGGCCGAACTGTACGCAATCAAAATGGCTTTAAAACTCCTTAACGATGTTCCAAACACCCAAGTAATAATATATACAGACTCTTTAAGTGCGGTGAATGCCCTACAGAATAAATCACAACATTTGCATCCATTCCTCTCACAAATCAGGTCACAGTTATGTCAACTCAACAAAAATAAGCGGACTGTCACTTTTTGTTGGATACCGAGCCACGTTGGAATTCCAGGAAATGAGCGTGCAGATGAAGCAGCAAAACACCCCACTTGCTTCGATTCCATCCCTGTTCCTTTTTCTGATTATAAACCAATCATACGGCAGATATGTACTGAGATGTGGTCTGTAATGTGGCATAATCAAACAGGTAACAAACTTCTTGAAATAAAACACAATCCACAGCTGTGGAGATCCAGTTCCCGATCAAACAGGCAGGAAGAGGTGGTGCTGGCAAGAGCACGAATCGGCCATACACATCTTACACACCTATTTCTACTGCTAGGAGAAGATCCTCCACTTTGCCCGCATTGTAGTTGCATACTTACAGTAAAACATATTATCATTGAATGTGCACATTATCATTCAGCTAGAATCGCATGCTTCAGATCTTTAATTAGCTCACAAAAACCTCTGCAACTAAGCTACATACTTGGAAATGATGCCACTTTATCAGAACTGTTCAGTTTTCTAAAAATGATCAACGCATACAATCACTTCTAGAATAGTCTCCTTTCCTATATTGACAAACACTCCCAAAGCAACAGGCGCAATATGGTCATAGCAGCCCTTGCGCCAATAAAACCCACTTCAACAACAACAACAAGACCAGGAGCGTTATCCTGACTTTCAACACTCCTAAACCTCCTGATGAGATTAAAGCTGGATACATCAACTGTTCAGTGCGTCCATACATTCCGAACCCTTTACGGTGTTTCAAATGCCAGAAGTATGGACATTCTCAAATGGCCTGCCGTGGAGTCCTTGCATGCGCTCGATGCGGTGCAAAGGACCACGAAACAACAGCATGTTCAGCCGCAAAACCCACCTGTATTAACTGTGAAGGCGAACACCCGGCCTATTCACGAGCATGCCAGAGGTGGAAAGATGAAAAAGAGATTCAACGGCTGAAGGCAGAGCTTAACATATCATACCAGGAGGCAAGGAAATCGGTCAAAGCCCTGAATACCAACAGACCTACCTACGCCCAGAAGGTAGCAGGGAGATGTTCCGTCGGAACTCAGACGGACATGACCATTCCTCCAAAGGAGTCTTTCACTCCCATCGCACGGTATCTATTAAGTTCTCAAAAACCTGCACAAAAGGACCAATCAGCTGCCACTCCTATATCGGTACCTCCTAATGCTCCACAAGTTCCAAAGGTAACTGCGAAAGAAAAGAATAAAAAAGGGGAAGTTCCCCCTAGTACCCAAGAAACGATGGATGTAGAGCAGAAGGAGGTACCCGAAGAGTCCGTCTTGGAACTCTTGCGGAGGAGGAAATGGACACGGGACAGCGTCCATTCTTCCCCAAAAAAGATAAATCCAAGACTGATAAAAGTAAGCCCTCAGCACCTCGGAAGCCGCCTGACGGCTTCCGAGGGGTCATTGCTGTAAGAAGGATTAATGTAACTAGAGATGGTATTCTTACTCCAACTAGAAATTTGATACTGACCTTTAACACTCCCAAACCACCTACATCGGTAAAGGCCGGATATCTAAATTGTAACATCAGACCATACATTCCGAATCCTCTCCGCTGCTTTAAATGCCAAAAGTATGGTCATTCACAAATGGCATGCCGTGGAGTTCATATCTGTTCTAACTGTGGATCTCAAGATCATACCAATCAGAACTGTCCAGCCGAGCAACCGAAATGTCCAAATTGTAAGGGGGATCATTCCGCCTATTCTAAGAACTGCGAATTCTGGAAAAGAGAAAAGCAGATTCAACGATATAAAGTAGAACACTCAGTCACATACCAAGAAGCTAAGAGAACTGTACTCCCGACTATTTTAAACAGACCTTCCTATGCACAGGTCATAAAGAATCGGCGTACAATAGAGACGCAAACAGATTTCACGATTCCCCCAAAGAAGTCTATTTCGGATTGGGCACGAGGTCTACTTATCACATCCCAGCCAAAACAAAAAGAGAAAGTCACAAACACACCACTATCTGTACCTCCAAATGCAAAACACTCAGAAACAAAAGCCACAGAAAAACGTAATATCGTAAGCCAGAAGCCAACGGAACAAATGGATACAGAATTGACCAATCAAGCAGAGGAATCAGTACTAGAGATTTTTGCGGAAGAAGAGATGGATACCGGCAAACCATATTTTCCAAAGGAAAAACATAAACTTGAAAAGCTTAAAACAACAGCCAAGAAACAGTCTGACACTTTCTCCAAAACCAAATAATGGGGATTATAATCCAATGGAACTGCAGAGGTTTCCGCAATAATATACATGATATATATGATCTGATTGCACAGCATACCCCGCTGTGTCTTTGCCTGCAAGAAACATATCTCAGACCTCAAGACTCTCCCACAGTAAAGAACTATATCACATACCGTAGAGACAGAGTAACAGGCGGCACGACCCATGGTGGTGAGGCAATTTCGGTAAATTCACATATTCCTTCCCAAGTTCTTCCACTAAACGCAATCCTTGAGGCGGTTGCAGTACGCATAGCCATAAAATCTCTCATAACCATTATAACAATTTACGTTCCCCCAAACCAAGAATTACAACAACAAGACTTGGAAGATATATTAACTCAGTTACCTCCACCCTTCTGTATTCTGGGAGACCTCAACGGACACAGTCCTATGTGGGCAAACACAGCCGTAGACCGAAGAGGAAAACAGATCGAAAAATGGATAGAACAGAATGACTTAACCCTGTTGAATGATGGCACACATACATACAGGCATCTTCCATCGGGAACCAGCACAGCTATCGACGGCCCCGAGTGCCAAGCGATATTAGTGACCACAGCGCCTTTCCAGAGTGATTATCTAGTACGCTTAATTGTAAATACGTTTCTCCTGAGTTTCGAAAGTCCGATAACTCCTGTAGATTATAATTAAATAGATATATTCAAATACTATAACCTAGAAAGGAAAGCCACCTTTCTTTAATCCCTCTTTTTATTTTTAGTTATTACTAACCCTTTTCTTCGCTTGGGTCACTAGGCGGCACCGCTCTTGCCTCCACGTGGCGGGGCTGGTAACCTGGGAGAAAAAGACAATCTCCCGGGGCCAAAAAGAGCATATCATGAGTAAATCAAACTCAGACTTATCTGGGCTGCCAGACGCAACCCAGATATCAAAAAAGAAAGACAGTTCCACAGCAGGAACGGCAAAGCGCCAAAAAACTGAGCCAGAGACATATCCAATTCCAACCTATCTAATCATCCATTCAACTGGTGAGAATGCAGTTGGCAAACTCTCTCCCTTTAGAATTCAAAAGGAATTGGAAAGTAAAGCAGGATCTCCGAAATCCGTAAAAAGACTCAGATCAGGAGATATTCTCATTGAGACATCTAATACCAAACATTCTGAGCGACTTCTGAAAACAAATTTCTTTGCAGGTCTCCCAGTAACTGTAACACCCCACAGATCACTAAACACCTCTAAAGGAGTGATCTCAAACTGGGACTTACTAGATGTAACTGAAGAAGAAATGCTAGAAGAACTGAAAGAACAAGGAGTTATTCATGTCAAGAGAATCTCCACGAGAAAAGATGGTAATCTGATCCCTACCCGCAATATAATCTTGACCTTTAACACACCGAATCGTCCATCATCCATTAAGGCCGGATATCTGGTATGTAATGTCAGACCATATGTCCCAAACCCGCTACGGTGTTTCCGATGCCAGAAGTATGGACATTCCCAAACAGCTTGCCGGGGAACCCCTACTTGCGCAAAGTGTGGTTCAATCGAACACGATTGCGAAAACTGTAATGCTCCTCAATCAGTATGTCCAAATTGCAAAAAGGATCATCCCGCTTATGCCAGAATATGCGAGCGCTGGAAAAGTGAGAAACTTATCCAGAAATATAAAACTGAGCATAATGTTTCTTACCAAGAAGCAAAAAGAATCATCTCACCACCAATTCATGCAGACAGACCTACGTATGCCCAAGCCACCAAAAAATTCCAATCAACCGGATCGCAAACTGAAATATCAGTACCTCCAAAACAGTCTTTCTCAAATTACGTAAAATCTTTGTACAGTGCAACTCAAACCCAAGCAGTCAATACACCAATTACCATACCACAAGAAAACATACACACTCCGGACGAAGGATTTAAAGAAAAACATATCCTAACTTCTAGTCACCTACAACAAATGGACACTAAAGAAAAATCAGCAGATGACCCTGTTCTTCAAATCTTTGTTGAAGAAGATATGGACACCGAAAGGCCTTCCTTCCCAAAAAAAGATAAAAACAAAAGTGAAAAACAGAAAACATCAACAACCCGAAAACGCTCAGAAAGTCTAATAAGAGATAAACAATGAACAGAATAATACAATGGAACTGTCGTGGATTCCACGCCAATATAGATGACCTATACGATCTTTCCTGTAAATACTCACCAATATGTATCTGCCTTCAAGAAACTTATTTAAAACCCCAAAATACACCAAAACTGTCTCATTATAACATTATTAGAAAAGACAGAACCAATCAGAATATCGCACATGGTGGCGTAGCTATTTTAACAAACCCACATATTCCTACCAAACAGGTCTCACTGAACTCTCCCCTCGAGGCAATAGCAGTCCGTATAGCTGCTGACATCCATATGACAATCTGCTCCTTATACATTCCACCAAGCTATACCTTCCAGCAAAATGATCTCAACAATCTTATAGCTCAATTCTAATCGACTGCCCACAGTATCAACAAGACAGAACATCCGTCCTTTCTTCCCTGAGAAATCTGCGAGAACCGATGACACTAAATGACATTATTGGCGAGGAAGCAAATATCAATGACTTTTTCTCTTTCCTGAAAAAAATTGGACTATATCATAAATTCTGAAAGATCACTTTAACAAAAATCACGTTATTACAACAAAAATTTATTTTTAGCAGTTTCCTATGAATAGGCGCACTATAGCCTCAGCAGCTTATGCGCCATTAAACCTCCATAACACACACACACTTATAGCTCAACTCCCAACACCTTTCCTCATTCTGGGAGACTTAAATGGTCATCACACTCTTTGGGGTAACAACAACATCGACCAAAGAGGAAAACTAATTGAACAGTGTCTTGACAATAACAACCTCCTTCTTCTAAATGACGGTTCACCTACATACGTTCACCTTCCTTCAGGAACAAGCACTGCAATAGATTTGTCTATCTGTTCTGCAACCTTATATCCTATTCTAAAGTGGACGGTAAACAACGATCCGCTACATAGCGATCATTTCCCCATAATAATTGAATTACTTAATAAGCCCCCTCATCATCCTACTAAAATTCCGCACTGGCTTACTGATAAAGCAGATTGGCAGTCCTATAAAAAATTAACCAAGCTTGATCCCGAAATAATCCAAAATTCCACAACTGACGAAGCAGTTGACTATGTCACCAAAATGATATTACATGCAGCAGAACAAACCGTACCGAAATCCTCATCAAAATTGCCGATTCATCCAAAAACCTGGTGGAGTGATGAATGCCTTGTGGCTAAAAAAATGCAAAGCACAGCTTGGAATTCTTTTCGCCGGAGTCCAACTACAACCAATCTCATTCAATATAAGCGTGCTAGAGCAAGAGCGAGATATGTTAGACGCTGCAATAAAAAGGCTGCTTGGATCCGCTTCACTTCGACTATTAATCAAGCAATGCCTACACATAAAATTTGGAAAGCAATCAGAAAAATGAGTGGCAAATACAAACCGATACCCCTACCCATCATGGAATGGAGAGGGCAGAATGTAAATGATCCTGCTGGAATTGCCAATATACTAGGTGAAACCTTTGCAAAAACATCAGCAATAGAAAGTTATACACCGACCTTCAGAAGATTAAAAACAAGTTTAGAAAAACAAAAGTTAAACTTCTCTTCAAAAGGAGATGAACAATACAATTTACCTTTTACCACTCACGAATTACATAGAGCTTTGTCAACATCTAGACGCAGTGCTGTAGGACCAGATAACATTCACTATTCCATGATTCAGGAACTAAGTACCGAATCATTACAGTTACTTCTTCATCTATTCAACAGACTCTTCCTGGAAGATAAATTTCCTAATCAATGGCATCACGCTACGGTCCTTGCCTTCCCTAAACCAGGTAAAGACCCTACAAATCCCACTCATTATAGACCAATCGCCTTGACCAGTTGCATTTGCAAAATTCTCGAAAAGATGGTGAACCGCCGACTGATCTGGTACCTTGAAAATCTCAATCTGCTACATTCTGCACAATACGGTGTCCGACAAAACAGATCTACACTAGATATACTAGTCAGACTAGAGAATTCCATCCGTAATGCATTCCTCAGATCGGAACACCATGTGTTAGTCTGCTTTGACATCAGTAAGGCCTATGATTCCACGTGGAAGTATGGAATACTCCGGGAATTACATCGTCATGGACTTCGGGGTCACCTCCCGATTTTCATACAGAATTTCCTATGCAAGCGTACATTCCAGGTTCGATTCAAAACCTCACTGTCCCAAGTATTTTCCCAAGAAGAAGGAGTTCCTCAAGGCTCTGTACTCAGTGCTTCACTTTTTATCATTGCAATAAACTCCATTGCCGGACAAATTCCAGACACTGTTGATAAAGCACTGTTTGTAGACGATCTTAGTATTTGGTGTCATGCTAAAAATATGAATACTATTGAGAGACAGTTGCAAGTGGCAATAAATAAGATCTGTTCATGGGCTCAGACTAATGGATTTCAACTTTGTCCAGAAAAAACATTTTGCATCCATTTTTGCCGCCAACGCAAACTCCATCCCAATCCGGAGCTACAACTGAATCGCCAACAAATAACAGTTCATCCCAGCGTACGGTTCTTAGGAATCACTTTAGACCATAAACTCACTTTTGTTGAGCATATCAAAAGACTAAGAAACTCATGTCAACAAAAACTAAATATCATCCGGGTTCTCTCTGCAACTAATTGGGGAGCTGATCGCCTTACTCTATTACGGTTATATAGAGCATTAATAAGATCAAAACTTGACTACGGAGCACCAGTCTATAGTTCAGCAAGACCTAGTGCCCTTCGCTGGCTTGACCCTATCCATCATAGTGGAATACGCGTTGCATTAGGAGCATATCGCACGTCACCAATACATAGCTTATATGCTGAAGCACACGAACCTCCTCTCTCGATCAGGCGACAACAACTGATTCTACGTTACGCCTATAAAATTAGATCTATGCCAGAACACCCAAATTGGCAGATACTTTTCTCATCACAGCACACCAGGTTATACCAAAACCGGCCTAATGCTAATCGTCCTTTGGGTATGAGAATAAAACGCCTCTTAGAAGAACTAAATCTAACCTTAGACAATGTGGCACATAGCCTCCCATCCTCTCTTGCTCCTTGGAATATCATTCCGCCCTTATGTGATTTACATCTGCATGAATGGAATAAATCTACATTGCATAGAGAAAACTTCTTGCAGCTATACCATGCAGTAGTGAACCAGTATCCTAGCTTCTCCATAGTACATACTGATGGATCAAAGAATGATGTCCACGTTGGAATCGCCGCAGTTTTCCCAAACCTCACATTAGCTTACCAGTTATCACGTGAGTTCAGTATATTTTCCGCAGAACTAATAGCAATTCAGGTTGCACTGAATCATATCGAGTCTTCCGATATCAACAACAGCATAATTTTCACAGATTCCTTAAGTGCACTTCAAGCACTAAAAAACACAATGAACATCACCCACCCAGTCGTGAAAAGAATAGTCAGCTCTCTGCATACCTTATCAGTACTTGGGAAAAACATCCACTTCTGCTGGGTCCCAGGACATATGGCAATTCCTGGAAATGAACTAGCGGACAATGCTGCCAAATTAGCTCACCTTCCACCCGAGAACAAGTGGAAAGTGCCTCATCAAGACTATCGAGCAATAATCCAGGAAAAATGCACGTGCCAATGGCAGTTATTATGGGAAAATCAGCCAAACAATAAACTTCGAAGTATCAAGCCAAACCTTGAGCGATGGCCTTCCAGCTTCAGTTCAATCCGACACCAGGAGGTAATATTGGCTCGTCTGCGAATAGGACATACAAATGTAACTCATGGTTATCTTTTAAGAGGAGAAACGCCCCCTCAGTGTCATCACTGTAATACAATGCTCACAGTGAAACACATTCTGGTTGAATGCACAAAATATACAAGAGAACGCCAGAATCTTTACACTTCATCCACAACAAAAGATCCTACACTTACCTCACTTTTAAACAATGAAACAAATGTCTCAAGTATTTATAACTTTCTCAAGATAATTAAAATATATCACCTCCTTTAGTTAAAAAAAAAAAAAAAAAAAACTTTCTGGTCCCTTCTTTCCATTTTCTCTATTTGAGAAGAAATGACATGCATAGTTACTATATGCATGGCGCACTATGGCCATAGTTGCCGATGCGGCCAATAAATTCCGAAACAAACAAACAAACAAAACAAACCTATCATTATGCTCTCCAACATTATTTCCAATACTTGATTGGTCTGTACACAGAGATCCTCTCAGCAGCGATCACTATCCAATAATCATTTCCATGATATCAGGAACCACATGTCAGTCACGTAGAAATCCCAAATGGAAAGTAAATGAAGCGGATTGGGAAAAGTATAAATCCATTGTAAAATTAGATGCAGATTTTATCAAGCAAAAACCGTTAGATGCAGCAGTACAATATGTAACGAATAAACTATTCCAAGCTGCTGAGCAGGCTATTCCAAAAACATCACACCTTCCAACACATCCAAAACCATGGTGGAATGAAGAATGTTCACACGCTAAAAGAGAGAGAAATAAAACCTGGAATAATTTCCGAAGATATCCCAGCACAGAGAACCTAGTATTATTCAAAAAGGCACGAGCGCGAGCCAGGTATGTTAGAAGAGCCAGTAGCAAAGCATCCTGGATAAAATTTGCATCCACTTTAACAAGCTCCACACCATCGGCCCCGGGTGCCAAGCGTTCCGTGGCCAAGCGATTCTAGGGCGTCTGTAAAAGCGTTTTTTCTAAAGAGATTTCCAGCGAATAGATTCTATTTTCTGTTTCAACAACCGTTTTTCTTGATTTCTCGATCAAAGTAGCTCTTTCGCACTACAAGAAGTAGGCAAAGGCCCAGGAAGGAAAACCACCTTTCTGTTTCTTTTTATATTAATACTAACTTCCTAACACAGCCGCTTGGTCACCTTGTGGCACTGCTCCTGCCTCCCCGTGGCGGGGCCGGAAACCTGGGTGGTAAAGCAAACCCCCAGGGCCAAAAGGAGCAAAACATGGACTTTGAAAACTTTCCCCCGATCCAGAGAGCAAATCCAAATTCAAAGGATTTGCATCAACCTAATGATGACAAAACCAACCGAAAGAGACTGAAGACGGATGATTCCCTAATAGAACATCCGAGTTTCCTGATCCTGCATTCCTTAGCGAACCAGGCCCTAGGCAATCTATCGCCATTCCTCATACAAAAATGTCTGGAAAATGTAGCAGGTTCCCCCAAAATGGTGCGCCGTCTCAAATCTGGCGACCTGTTGGTTGAGACTACAAGCTCTAAACATTCAGAGTACCTTCTCAAGCTCACAACATTCAATGGAATCCCTGTTAAGGTGTCACCACACGCAACACTCAATACCTACAAGGGTGTTATCTCAGAATGGGACCTAATGAATGTTTCAGAAGAGGAAATTGTCAACGAATTGCAGGATCAGAAGGTCATACAAGCGAAGAGAATCTTGATTAAGAAAGATGGCGAACTTATTCCGACACGCAGTATCATACTGACATTTAGCTCACCCAACCTACCATCATCAGTAAAAGCCGGGTATTTGAACTGCCGCATTCGCCCGTATATCCCAAACCCGCTAAGGTGCTATAAATGTCAAAAATTTGGACATTCCCAAACTGTCTGTAGAGGCGATGCAGTATGCCCTAACTGTGGATCGAAGGAACATGCCCAAGCTGATTGTAAATCGCAGTCCTCACTTTGCCCTAATTGTAAAGGCAGCTTTTTCAAAAACACCCAGCTTTTTCAAAAACATGCGATCAGTGGAAATATGAGAAGAAAATTCAAAAATACAAGATAGAAAAGAAAGTCTCATTTTCCGAAGCCAGAAAACAATTACAGCAACTAATACCGATGCCAAAACGTACATATGCCGAAGCTGCTCAAAAATTTCACTCAATATCAGTTCAAACAGATACATCAATCCCGCCAAGCATCTCTATTTCTATTTCTGAATGGGCTCGAACTTTACTCTCTACTGTACCTCAGTCCTCAAAGCAACAGACTTCTAATAGATCTAATAACACACCAGTCACGATACCTCCTGTTACTCTTACAACTCCTGTAAGATCTACTCAAACAGAAAACTCTGATCCCGTTAACAAGCAGCATGCTGAATCTTTCTTCATGGACACGAATGAGACTTGCTCTCATGAAGAAACGGAAACCATTCTGGAAATTCATCCAGAAGATGTAATAGACGCCAGACCAATATTTTCGAAGAGAGACAAAATAAAAATTGACCGACAGAAACAGACTTCCAAAAAGCAGACAGACACAGCTTCCTCATTTAAATCCAAACAATGAAAAACATCATCCAATGGAACTGTAGAGGCTTTCGCAGCAATATCGACGACATCCACGAGATAATTAAGCGTTATAAACCAATTGGAATCTGTTTACAAGAGACATATTTAACACCTCAGGTGTCTACTTCGATAAAAAATTACACTCTCTTTCGGCAAGACAGACCTGCTACTAATAATGCTCATGGAGGTGTAGCGATACTTATAGATGGAAGAGTACCCTGCAAACGCATTCAGTTGCAAACCACTGTTGAAATTGTTGCCACACGAATAGCCATTGGCGTTACCCTAACACTTGCTTCAATCTACCTGCCACCCAGTCGCCCTTGTACCATACATGAACTTGAAGATCTCATTCAGCAGTTGCCAACCCCTTTCTGCTTATTGGGTGACTTCAATGGACACAATCCATTGTGGGGTTCTTCCAATACAGACGGACGTGGAAAAATCATTGAAATGCTTATTGAAAGACGAAATCTAACCATATTAAATACTGGTTCACCAACTTACCTCCACCTCCCAACAGGAACAGTCTCTTCAATAGATCTCTCTATCTGCTCTCCAATCCTTTTCCCTAGTATCCAGTGGACAACTCTGGATGATCCACTCAATAGTGACCACTACCCTATAATATGTAAAATTGAAACGTCACACTGCATACCTTCAGAAACTCACACAAAATGGAAATTTTCCAAGGCAGACTGGGCAAAGTATACCACTAACGTATCCTTCGACAATCAGATCATCAAATCTCATCCGATTGACACAGTTGCCGACCATATTACAAAACAGATTCTAGCAGCTGCATCCACTGCCATCCCACAGTCAAAGTCAAGCATTCATAGAAACAGAAATTATTGGTGGAACGAGGACTGTAAGAATATAAAAAAAGAAAAAAACCGTGCATGGAATTTATTCCGCAAACATCCTACCACCACTAATCTTATAAATTACAAGAAAATTAGAGCTAAAGCCCGTCATATTAGAAAGAAAGCAAAAAGAGACTCTTGGGTTCGATTCGCAACTACAATTAATAAAAATACTGATGTAAGAATTATTTGGAGGAAAATAAGACAATTAAATGGTAAATTTCCCCCTTTGTCGTCCCCACTTTTCACCGTGAATGGACAGGAGCTATCTACTCCTGCAGAGATTGCAAATGCTCTAGGGACGGTATTTTCACAGTTGTCTGACTCTACGGCATATGATCCATCATTTCAAAAGATTAAAGCTGTAGCAGAAAAATCCCATCCGAAATTCAGAACAACAACAACCTTCCAATACAATACACCACTTACTTTGGTAGAACTTCAAGAAGCTTTATCCACCGCTAAGAACAGTGCTGCTGGCCCGGATGGAATATACTACATAATGTTACAACATCTAGACAATAAATCATTATCTTCGCTACTGACCTTCTACAATCGTATATTTATGGAGCATTCCTTCCCCAGCTTCTGGCGTTATGCTTTTGTACTGGCGATACCCAAACCAGGGAAAGATCACTCTATTCCGAACAATTACAGAACCATTTCGCTCACAAGCTGCCTAAGTAAAACCATAGAAAAAAAAACGATACACCGTCGACTAACGTGGTATCTTAATTCCCAAAATATTATCTCTGACAATCAATTTGGTTTCCGAAAACACCGATCATCTCTAGATCTCATGATCAAAGCAGAAACAGACATCAGGAATGCGTTTATCCAAAACAAACATCTAGTAATGGTATGTTTCGACATAGAGAAGGCCTTTGACACCACTTGGCGGTTTGGTATTCTGAAAGATCTTCATTCCCTGGACCTGAGAGGACACTTACCGTACTTCATACAGAATTTCCTACAACACAGGACCTTTCAAGTTCGCTATCGGCAAGTACTTTCGCAAACATACATACAAGAAGAAGGAGTCCCGCAGGGCTCTGTACTCAGTGCAACCTTATTTGCAATTAGAATAAATCAGATGACAAAAAATATTCCAAAAGCTGTAAACTCTTACCTCTATGCTGATGATTTGACTGTCTCTTGCAGCTCGCAAAACATGAGCTTTATCGAAAGGCAGCTGCAAACATCTATAAATAACATTGAATTATGGATGATACACAATGGTTACCGACTATCCTATCAGAAATCTAGAGTCATTCACTTTTGTAATAAACGAAAGATGCATCCAGATCCAGAGATACAACTAACAAATCATCCCATCACAGTGGTGAATAGCATTCGTCTCCTTGGTTTAATTTTTGATAATAAACTGAACTTCCTAGAATATATCACACATCTAAGGACTGCTTGCCAGAAAAAAATGAATTTATTAAGAATTATCTCTTTTACATCATGGGGTGCAGATCGGTACACCTTACTTCACTTGTACAGAGCCCTGATCAGATCTCGCCTTGATTATGGCGCCCCGGTGTATGATTCTGCTAGGGAAAGCGTGCTAGCACGTCTTGCCCCTATTCAACATTCTGCCCTCAGAATTGCTGTAGGCGCTTATAGAACATCGCCAGTGCAAAGTCTTTATATCGAAGCCCATGAACCTCCGCTCAGCCTCAGGAGAAAGATGTTACTTCTGAACTATGCAGCCAAAATTCAAAGTCTGCCTTCTCACCCCAATTGGCCAATACTTAATAATCCACAGTTCCCAATGTACTACAGAAATAAACCTAGAGCAGTTCGACCTGCTGGCATCAGATTACAGGAATTATCACAAAATTGGAATATACATCTGAACAAAATCCTCCATGATCTGAACAGTTCAGATCCTCCCTGGTCCTTTATTAAAGCATCCTGTGACAGCTATTTCTTAAACTGGGGAAAAAATTCGCTTGCAAATACCAATATACAGCAACTGCATGCCACTCACACACAAAATTACCAAAAGTTTACGCATGTATACACTGATGGATCAAAGTCTGGTAGTAAAGTCGGTGCTGCAGCTGTCTTTCCCTTTAACACTATCTCTGTTTCACTTCCCACCGAATGCGGCAGTTATACAGCTGAATTATATGCTATCAAGCTTACCTTAGAAAACATTCTCCAACTGTCCATCCAAAAAAGTGTAATATATAGTGACTCACAGAGTTCAATCTTGGCCTTGCAAAATTCCTCCTCAACAACGCATCCCTTAATAAAATCTATAAAATCTCAACTAATGCATATCCATGATCACCAACAAGTTGTCATCTTTTGCTGGATCCCAGGTCACACTGGGATATCAGGGAATGAAAAAGCAGACTATGCAGCCAAACATTCATCCAACATAGCATCGCCAGGTTACTATGTTCCATATATGGACTACAGAGCCCATATAAGAAATACATGTAAAGAACAATGGACACTTCTATGGCAATCTCGACTGAATAACAAGCTGCGTGAAATAAAACCTGAACCACAGTTATGGGTTTCCAGTTTTTCTGTAAACAGAAAGGAAGAAGTCATCCTGGCTAGAGCCCGGATCGGGCACAGTCAGCTCACCCATATTTTTCTTCTTACAGGAAATGATCCTCCGCAGTGTATGCACTGCAACTCTGTTCTCACAATAAAGCACATACTCGTTGAATGTACCTTATACACTGATGCCCGAAAAGCTTCATACAGTAATCTTCAACAACCTTTGACACTCCAACAGTTCATAGGTAATAATGCAAATCTCCCGGAATTTTTCCGCTTCTTAAAACGCATAAATCTATATAATTCTTTCTAACTGTTTTTACAGACACCGTGAAATCCTCATCTCGTTTATAGGCGCAATATGGCCTAAGTAGCCCTTGCGCCAGAAATAACCATACCAATACCAATACCAAATCCACACCATCTCAAACTGTCTGGAATAAAATCAGCAAAATGAATGGCAGATACCAGATTAATCCACCTCCAATCCTAAACTGGAATGGACAAATCACCGCACAGCCTTCAGAAATAGCCAATGCACTGGGCGAAACCTTTGCCAAAATATCAGCAACCACATCATATACTCCTAATTTTCAAATATACAAGGCAAGAATAGAAAAACACAAACTGAATTTTTCCACAAAAAATGACGAACAGTACAACCTTCCGTTAACTTTCCAAGAATTAAGAACAGCTCTGTCGCAGACAAAGCAAAGCGCTGTAGGACCAGACCAAATTCATTATATGATGATAAAGGAACTTGACCACCAATCCCAAATGGCATTACTTGAACTGTTTAACAAAATCTTTCTACAAAACCAGTTTCCAGATAGTTGGCATCATGCAATAATTCTGGCCTTCCCAAAACCGGGAAAGGATCTTTCTAATCCACGCAACTACCGTCCAATTGCTTTAACAAGTTGCCTAGGCAAAGTTATGGAAAAAATCATCAACGCTCGTTTAATGTGGTATTTGAACAGTAATAATCTTCTCGACTCTGCACAGCATGGTTTCAGGAAAAATCGCTCAACACTAGACCTACTTATAAAATTAGAAAACAGTATACGGAATGCCTTCATCCGAAAGGAACATCACGTCATGATCTGCTTTGATATAGAAAAAGCTTATGATACGGCATGGCGTTATGGAATCCTTCAAAACCTATACCTCCTTGGTTTACGTGGACATCTTCCTAAATATATCCAAAATTTCTTGCAACACAGGACATTCCAAGTTAGGCTGCAGACAATCCTTTCAATGGTTTTCATCCAAGAAGAAGGAGTGCCTCAAGGATCTGTGCTTAGCACGACCCTGTTCGCTATTAAAATAAATACAATAACCGAGCAAATTCCAAGAATCGTTGACGCAGCTTTATACGTTGACGATTTCAGCATTTCATATCACTCTCAGAATATGCGAAGTATAGAACGGCAGCTACAAGGAACAGTAAACAAAATAAGCAAATGGGCTCAAATAAATGGCTTCCGGATTTCCACACAAATAACTGCGTGTATACACTTCTGTAGAAAACGAAACCTACACCCTGATCCTGAATTGAAACTTGACGGACATATTATCCCAGTAGTACCAAGCATAAGATTCTTAGGACTTCTTTTGGATAAGAAACTAACATTCCTTGATCACATTAAACAACTCAGGCTTTCTTGCTTAAAGAAATTAAACATTCTCAAAGTTCTTTCAGCAACTACTTGGGGAGCAGATCGATATACACTTCTCAAACTTTATCGATCTATAGTTCGTGCCAAACTAGATTATGGAGCAGCTGTTTACGACTCGGCTAAACCAAGTGCTTTGAGATGGTTAGACCCCATACACCACAGTGCACTCCGTATAGCACTCGGCGCTTTTCGAACTTCACCTATACAAAGCCTTTATGCAGAAGCCCATGAACCTTCATTGGAGCTTAGACGACAGAACTTGTTATTGCACTATGCCGTCAAGATAAAATCTATCAGTGATCATCCAAATAGAGACTTTCTGTTTTCATATAACTGGGAAAACATATACCAAGCCCATCCACGGATGAATCGACCTGCCAACATCCGTCTGAAAGATTTACTACTAAGCCGAGAGCTTGATTATGACAACGTAGCTACTGCAATTACACAGACCATTCCACCATGGTGCATAGTTCAACCCATATATGATATGTATTTTCAAACCTGGGGGAAAAACACTCTATCCAGAAAAAACTACCAGCAGTTATATGCAGCATACAAAGAACAATATCCACATCACACTTTCATATATACAGATGGGTCTAAATCAGAGACTTGTGTAGGCGCTGCAATTCATTTTGAGGATCGCACCTTCATCCAACAACTCCCAAAAGAATGCAGTATTTTTACTGCTGAATTACAAGCCATTTCAATGGCTATAAACCAAATCAAACATAAACAGATAGCAAACAGCATTATTTTCACGGACTCGCTTAGCTCTGTTACTGCCTTGCAGAAGGCAAATACCAAAGGACACCCGATCCTACAACATATCCAAATTTCAGTATCAAAGGTATTACAAACAAATCACAATATCAGAAACTGCTGGATCCCCGGCCACACAGGAATAACTGGAAACGAAAGAGCAGACAAAGCAGCAAAAGAAGCTTCCACATCTGATTATGCCTTTCATACAATGCCATATACAGATTACAAGTCCTTGATCCACCAAAGCAGTATAAAACAATGGGAAAAACACTGGCTAGATCAGAGTAGCAACAAACTTCGCCTAATAAAAGAAACACTTCGACCATGGTCTACTAGCTTCCGATCGAATAGACAGGAAGAAGTGATCCTCGCTCGTTTGCGAATCGGGCATACACATATGACTCACTGTTATCTACTCAGAGGTGAAGACCCCCCTCAATGCCAAAACTGTCAAGTTCCGCTGACTACACAACACTTCATAGTGAACTGTCCAAAATTTCATACAGAACGTCACAGAGCCTTTCAATCAATAATGAATAAACAAAACAATCTAATGCTTAAAACAATTTTAGATGACCGGCCAAATATAACTGAAGTTTTCTGCTTCCTTAAGTTAACTGGAAACTTTCAAAACATATAAAATTAATAGTACACCATTTATAGAGAAACTACACAAATATATATAACAAAGTCTTGGTTCTGCCATAAACCACAAGTAAAGCAAAAAAATGCTGATATACAAAACTCTCCTACCTAGGCTAGGCGCATTATAGCCTAAGCTGCTCTTGCGCCAATAGCTTGCAATTAACAACAACAACAACAACCTATTTCTCTCTCCAGTTGCCTCGGTAAATTACTTGAAAAAATGATCCATAATCGCCTTGTATGGATCATCGAAACGCAACAACTAATTAGCAATAATCAGCATGGCTTTCGAAAGAACAGGTCCTCCTTAGATCTCATGATCAAAGCTGAGTTTGCAATTCGTAATGCCTTTGTGAAAAATGAACATCTTGTTATGGTTTCCATAGACATAGAAAAGGCATTTGATACTACCTGGCGTCGTGGCATTCTCAGTGACCTCCATGCTCTAGGTCTACGAGGCAACCTTCCTATATTCATCAGGAACTTTCTCAGGACTCGTTCGTTCCAAGTTCAATACCGCAACAAGCTTTCTATGACATTTTTGCAGGAAGAAGGAGTGCCACAAGGGTCCATACTGAGTGCAACCCTGTTTGCCCTAAGAATCGATTCCATCACAAAAGATCTTCCAAATACTGTTGAGACCTACCTTTATGCCGATGATCTCTCTATTTCTTGCCATTCTCTGAATATGAGATCCATTGAACGGCAGCTGCAGATATCTTTAAATAAAGTCCAAAGGTGGGCAGAGTTAAATGGCTATCATCTATCACAGCAGAAAACTGTTGCAATCCACTTTTGTAATCAACGGAAAATGCATACAGATCCCGAACTTCAGATGCAAAACTTTACCGTTCCAGTGACTAACAACATCAAATTCTTGGGATTAATCCTTGACAGGAAACTGAATTTCCTTGAGCACATTAAATCTGTGCGTATATCCTGCCTCAAAAAGCTGAACATACTAAGAGCTTTATCTGCCTTGTCTTGGGGAGCAGATCGTATATCTTTGTTGCTCTTATACAGAGCATTGATCAGATCCCGATTGGATTATGGTGCTCCTCTTTATGATTCCGCCCGTAAGATTACATTGAGATGGCTGGATCCTATACAGCATAGCGCATTGCGGATTGCACTTGGTGCTTTCAGGACATCTCCTACTCATAGTTTGTACATTGAAGCTGATGAGCCCCCCTTCACCTCCGCAGAAAAACGCTGCTTCTAAAGTATGCAGCCCGAATACAAAATTGTGGTCATCATCCTGTTCAGCCTTACCTCTTTAATCCACCACTTCAAAACCTCTATAGAAATAAACCCAGTAAAATAAGACCAGCAGGCTTACGCCTCATTGAGTTAATGCAGAGTTGGAAGGTTCAAATTTTCAACAGGCAACATTTAATGAATTACTCCCAACCGCCATGGATTCCGCCTCCTCAGTTATATTTGGATACTTATCTTGACAAATGGGGAAAGAATCGTCTACCAACACTCAATATGAAACAACTCCATGCAAGCCATATTCAGAAATACGTTGATTTTTTGCCCATATATACTGATGGCTCCAAATCACATTCAGCCGTTGGGGCAGCGGCAGTATAACCTGAGTACAGCAGCTTCTCCGCAGAACTTCATGCAATAAAATTAGCTTTAGAAAACCTGAATATCAACCCATCTGTAAAATATGTTGTATACACAGACTCTCTCAGCTCAATAACTGCAATGCAAAACTCCTCTTACAAGGCTCATCCTGTGTTAAACCCCTCGACGTGGGCACCTGTACGTGGTGAGGGGACCTCCCAGTGACGCTGCTGGACTTCCAGACTAGCATCACCGGGATCCAACGCCCACAGCCTAGGTTCCGGGCTTACATCAATGGAATCCGGCGTGTTTGCCGTGCGCTGCGACCCGTGGAAATTCGGAAAGGGGGATCCTGGTGGTTGAGGGGCCCAGCTCCAATACACCACTTTGGCCCCTGCTTCGACAAGACGGGTGGTCCTGGAAGGCCCGGCTAGGATCAATCGGCTAGTAGGTTCGCCTGCGAGGGTCAACCGTGTCAATGCCACGCCCCTACCCTCATGGTCCGAGGGACAGGATTCAGGCTGGCGGCGGTGCGGGTATAGTGTCTGGGTAGCCCTGGCGTCCCACTCCCGAGCGCATTTATTGCATGCCGGGTAGTGGGCGTCCCTTTGGGCTCCGTGGTGGGTGGGGAGCCCGGGCACTGAACAATTTAAAAACCTATATGAATCCTGATAAACATATTTCTTCAGGGGCACCAACCCGGTCCCTATCTGCAAACATAGACGAAGACCCAGATAGTATCATTAGTACAAAGAGGCAGCGAACAGAAGTAACATCAGGGCCTGTACCCCCCTCGACGTGGGCACCTGTACGTGGTGAGGGGACCTCCCAGTGACGCTGCTGGGTTTCCAGATTAGCATCACTGGGATCTAACGCCCATACCTTGGTTTCAGGGTTACATCTTTGAAATCCGGCGTGTGCAGCCGTGCGCCGCGACCCGTGGAAGCGGAAAGCGGGATCCTTGTGGTTGAGGGGCCCAGCTTCAATACACCACTTTGGCCCCTGCTTCGACAAGATGGGTGGTCCCGGACTGGCCCGACTGGGATCAATCGGCGGGTGGTTTTATACTGCTAGGGTCAACTGCGTTCCAATAAGTCTCCCTCCCTTTGGTCCTGGGACGGGATAAAGACTTATTGGTAACGTGCGTATGGAGCTCTAAGCGAACTCGGCGTCCCATTCGTGTACGCAGTACCTGCTAGTTCACGAGTGGGCGTCCCCTCGTAGGGCTCCGTGGTGGGTGAGGTACTTAGGCATCAGACATTTTCTCTTTACTCATATGAGTAATTTAATTCCTTCTTCTGGGGCCACAACAAGGCCCCTACCTAATTGAGATGATGACGCAGATAACACCTCTGCCAAACGAGCCAGAACTGAGGATAAACAACCACCATCAGCTACACCGCTTTTCCTCATTCTCCATTCCACCGGAGAGCAGTCCATTGGAAAGATGTCACCCTTCTTCATCCAGAAAGGATTAGAAGGGTTGGCAGGTTCACCTAAAACGGTAAAATGACTGCGTTCTGGCGACCTTTTGGTCGAAGCTACATCTATTAAACAGGCGGAAAAAATCCTGAACGCCACATTAATAGGGGGAATACCTATCATTGTAACCCCCCATAAAACTTTGAACTCTTCTAGAGGCGTCATTTCAGAGTGGGACCTTCTTCATGTTTCTGAAGAAGAGATCTGCTCTGAATTGAAAGACCAAGGAGTGACAGCTGTAAAGAGAATATCGATACGGAAGGATGGGAATCTCGTCCCTACCCGAGTTCTCATCCTCACGTTTAACACCCCACGGCCTCCAAATTCCATCAAGGCAGGTTATCTAAACTGCCCAGTGAGGATTTATATCCCAAACCCACTGCGGTGTTTTAGATGCCAAAAATACGGCCACTCACAAACATCTCGTCGTGGTAACCCTGCCTGTGCTCGATGTGGTGTGAAAGACCACGAGAGCAAGGAATGTACAGCTCCAAAACCCACCTGTGTTAACTGCCAAGGTGAGCACCCCGCCTACTCAAGAGCATGCCAGCGGTGGAAGGACGAAAAAGAAATCCAAAAACTGAAAACAGAGCTGAATATTTCCTACCCAGAGGCCAGAAAACGTATCCAACCAGTAAATAGCGGGAAACCTTCATATGCCCAGAAGGTTTCTGCTAAGAGCACTATCGGGACACAAACTGATATGACTATACCACCAAGAGAGTCATTCACCCCGATTGCACGCTATTTATTGAGTTCTCAAAAGCCCACCAAAAAAACACAGTCAGTTGCCACTCCTATATCCGTACCTCCTAGTGCTCCACCACTACCAAAACCAAGTGGTAAAGAGCCTGAAGTAACAACAGAAAGAATGGATGTAGAGAACAAGGAGGTACAGGATGAATCAGTCTTGGAACTCTTTGCGGAGGAAGAAATGGACACGGGACATCGTCCATTCTTCCCCAAAAAAGATAAAGCCAAGACTGATAAAAGTAAGCCCTCAGCACCTCGGAAGCCGCCTGATGGACCCACCAAGCCAAAATAATGGCTAAATTACTACAATGGAATTGTCGTGGATTCCGGCGAAATACAGATGACATCAAGGCCCTCCTGCAAAAGCACGAGCCAGTTTGCTTTTGCTTGCAGGAGACTTTTCTAAAGGCAAATTATGATCCCACCATGCATAACATCACAATCTTTCGTAAGGATAGAATTGCGGATGGTCCTGCTCATGGAGGAGTGGCTATCCTTGTGGGTAACCATACCCCAGTCCAGCCCTTGCTAATTACAACCAGCATAGAGGCTGTTGCAATTCGCCTTACGGTGGGATTTTTATTAACTGTGTGCTCTATCTATTTGCCACCTGGGACTGACATCTCCCAGGCAGACCTTGATGATCTTCTAGCGCAGTTGCCTCCCCCTTTCTTACTTCTCGGGGACATGAATGGACATAACACCCTGTGGGGTAGTGCTAACATCAACGGAAGGGGAGAGTCATTGAGCGTACGCTCAATGACAACGACCTTTCCCTTCTAAATACTGGAACAAACACCTTCTTCCATACGCCTACCCGTACCTTTTCTGCCATTGATCTCTCTATCTGCTCCCCTTCTCTACTCCCTTCACTCACTTGGGAAGTGGAGGAGAATCCATACGGAAGCGATCACTTCCCTGTGATAACCTTGTTACACAGTGGGAGACCATGTCTTCCTTTTAGGTTACCACGGTGGAAGATTGATCAGGCTGACTGGACTGCCTTCCGACATCAGGCAAATTTCGATCTTAGCACAGTCAGTCAAGAGCCGATCAATGATGCAGTAAAGTACATCACAGAAATCATCGTCCAAGCAGCTGCTAATGCTGTCCCAAAAACATCAGCCCGGTTTCCAGCATTTCCCAAACCTTGGTGGAATTCACATTGCACAGCAGCAAAAAAGGCTCAAAACCAAGCGTGGGGGATATTTCGCCGATATCCTACCACGAACAACCTTATAGCCTTCAAACGTGCACGAGCCAAAGCACGCTACATCCGTCGTCAGAGTCAAAAGGAATCGTGGATCCGTTTCACATCATCTATTAACCAGTCTACCAACTCTAAGGTAGTCTGGGATAAAATCCGGAAAATGAAGGGAAAATATACCTCCCACCCTTCTGCAATCCTAGATTATAATGGATGCGCTATTGCAGATCCAACTGCAATAGCCAATGCTCTTGGGGAAACATTCTCTAACATCTCTGCAACATCTTCGTATTCCCCAGAGTTCCTGGTCCTTAAACATAAACTGGAAAAGCAAGCACTTAATTTTTAGACCAAGGGCCTCTATCCCTACAACGGGGCATTCACTATAGAGGAACTGAAAAGAGCCCTCACTCTTTCCAAAGCAAGTGCTGTTGGACCAGATGGCATCCATTATGAAATGATTAAACATCTTTCACCAAAATCTATGGATTGTCTGCTCCTTCTGTATAACAGAATCTTTACTGAGGGGCAGTTTCCGGATTCCTGGCGAAAGGCAATCGTTCTTGCCTTTCCTAAGCCAGGAAAGGATCCAAAAGTCACCACCAATTATCGTCCTATTGCTCTGACCAGCTGTCTGTGCAAAATCCTGGAGAGAATGGTTAATTCTCGTTTAATATGGTATCTCGAATCAAATGACCTTCTCTCCAACATTCAGTGCGGCTTCCGAAGGAACCGGTCCACCTTGGACCATCTTATTAGATTGGAAGCATCCATCCGGGATGCTTTCCTAAAACGCGAACACTTGGTGTCGGTGTTCTTTGACATGGAGAAAGCGTATGACACAACTTGGAGATTTGGCATATTAAAAGATCTTCATAGCCTAGGCCTTAGGGGGCAATTCCCCATTTTTATTAAAAACTTTTTGGCCAATCGATCTTTCCAAGTTCGTGTTGGATCCTCACTCTCTCGTCCCTTCAGCCAAGAGGAGGGAGTACCACAAGGATCAGTATTAAGTGTCACGCTTTTTGCCATCAAAGTCAATTCCATCACAGAACAACTTCCTCCAACTGTAAACTGTGCCCTCTATGTTGATGACTTTAGCATATTTTGTCAGTCATGCAACATGAGGTTTATTGAAAGACAACTGCAGAAAGCCATTGACCGCCTCAACTCCTGGGCACTTGCAAATGGCTTCAGGTTCTCGCCGGAGAAGACCGTTTGCGTACATTTTTGTCGTAAGCGTAATCTTCATCCTGAATCTGAATTAATGCTCGGACAAAATGCTATTCCAGTAGCAGCGGACACAAAATTCTTGGGACTCGTATTTGATAAAAAGTTGACCTTTCTGCACCACATTCGTCAACTTCGCACAAAGTGCACACGCGGGCTTAATATTCTCCGCTCGCTCTCCTCTACATCTTGGGGAGCGGACCGATGCACGCTTCTTCGGCTTTACCGTGCACTTGTGCGATCCAAACTTGATTATGGGTCCCAGGTATATTCTTCAGCCAGAGACAGTGCCCTTCGATGGCTGGATCCTGTCCATCACCAGGCTCTTCGTATCGCTACTGGAGCATATAGAACATCTCCTGTCCAGAGTTTATACGTCGAAGCAAACGAACCACCGTTATCGCTTCGACGTAAGTAGTTGTGTCTAAACTACGCTTTTAAACTGAAATCCCTGGCAGACCATCCTACGTGGCTATCCGTTTTTGAGCCACGATGGGAAAATTTGTACAATACCCGTAAGACTGCTAATCGTCCTTTTGGTATTCGTCTCCAAGAGCTACTCATAGAACTTGATATCAAGGTAGACAAAGTTGCCCAAACACCGAAGCAAGCCCTTCCACCCTGGCATGCTCGTATTCCAATATGTGACTTGTCAATTAAAAATTGGGGAAAGTCGGACACCCCATCATCGGTCTACCTGCAGCTTTATTCAGTACACCGAGCTGAACATTCTGACTTCGCGCCAGTTTACACAGACGGTTCGAAGTCAGAATCATATGTGGGATCTGCTGCTGTCTTTAGAGACACCACTACATCGGAGCAGATTCCCTCTGAATGCAGTATATTTACTGCAGAGCTGCCCGCTATTGAGTTAGCTTTGGATCACATCAGTAAATGCCAAAACCAACGGTTCAAATTTATATTCTGATTCTCTTAGTGTGTTACAGGCTTTAATAACCGTGAGATTTAATTCTCATCCAGTTCTGTCTAGCACTCAGCAGAAGATTCACTTCCTCCGTGAACGTGAATATGATATCCGCTTCTGCTCGATTCCTAGCCACATTGGGATTAAGGGAAATGATTTGGCTGACACCGCAGCCAAATCAGCAATTCCCAGAAATAATCGCTGCCTGTCAGTCCCCTATACAGACTACAGGCAAAGAATACTCGAGAAAATACACTCCCAATGGCAGGACTCGTGGAATAGACAGACTGGAAATAAACTATATCGTATAAAGCCTGTAATTGAACCGTGGCAGTCTAGTCTGCGCAGGAATCGTAAGGAGGAAGTTGTTCTTGCCCGGACCCGCATAGGACACAGTCATTTAACTCATTCATTTTTGCTGAGGGCTGATGACCCTCCTATGTGTGAGTCTTGTGGCACAGTTTTATCAATTAGACACATTTTAATCGAATGTCCAGTTTTTAGCAGTATCCGTCTTACCGCTTTTAATTTTATCCGACAATGACAATGTGTCTGCTATTTTTAGATTTTTAAAGTCAATAAATATTTTTACTCGTTTATAAAATCTACATTTTTCTTATACTTCTTGACATAGTGACCTAACTAATTAGGTCACTGAAAGTTTAAATTATTTTATAAATGACATGGTCTTGGCGCATTATAGCCTTAGTAGCTAATGCGCCAATAAAACCAAAACCAAACCAAACCAAACCAAACCAGGGCCTGTACCAAGGTTCCTAATAATGCACTCAACCGGTGAAAAACCGATTGGTAAAATGTCGCCCTTTTTCATTCAAAAAGGGTTGGATGGGTTAGCAGGTTCACCCAAGTCAGTTAAGAGGCTCCGTTCTGGAGACCTCTTAATTGAAACTAAAAATGACAGGCAATCCGAACATCTACTCCGAACAACATCAATCGGAGGAATCCCTATAACAGTGACACCACACAGAACACTCAATTCATCTAGAGGTGTCATTTCGGAGTGGGACCTTCTCGACGTATACGAGGAGGAAATCTGCTCCGAATTAAAACCACAGGGAGTCATTGCCGTCAAGAGAATCACTGAGCGAAGGGATGGAAAAATTGTTAAAACCAGGAGCGTTATCCTGACTTTTAACACTCCTAAACCTCCTGATGAGATTAAAGCTGGATACATCAACTGTCCAGTACGTCCATACATTCCGAACCCTTTACGGTGTTTTAAATGTCAGAAGCCCCTCAACGTGGGCACCTGTACGTGGTGAGGGGACCTCCCAGTGATGCTGCTGGTTTTCCAGATTAGCATCACTGGGATCCAACGCCCATACCCTGGTTCCAGGGTTACAACATTGGAATCCGGCGTGTGCAGCCGTGCGCCGCGACCCGTGGAAGCGGAAAGGGGGATCCTGGTGGTTGAGGGGCCCAGCCTTAATACACCACTTTGGCCCCTGCTTCGACGAGACGGGTGGTCCCGGACCGGCTCGACTGGGATCAATCGGCGGGTGGTATTATACTGCTAGGGTCAACTGCGTTCCAATAAGTCTCCCTCCCTATGGTCCTGGGACGGGATAAAGACTTATTGGTAACGTGGGTATGGTGTTCTAAGCGAACTCGGCGTCCCATTCGTGTACGCAGTACCTGCTAGTTCACGAGTGGGCGTCCCCTCGTAGGGCTCCGTGGTGGGTGAGGTACTTAGGCATCAGACATTTTTTCTTTACTCTCATGAGTAATTTAAATCCAATTTCTTCTGGGGCCCCAACAAGGCCCATACCTAACCGATCAGATGAGAATGACACCAATTCTGCCAAAAGAGCCAGAACTGAGGATAAACCACCATCTATAACTCCGCTTTTCCTCATTCTCCATTCCACCGGAGAGCAGTCAATTGGGAAGATGTCACCCTTCTTCATCCAGAAAGGATTAGAAGGGTTGGCAGGATCACCAAAATCCGTTAAACGGCTGCGTTCTGGTGATCTTTTAATCGAAGCTTCAAACACAAAGCAGGCAGAAAGTATGTTAAACGCGACATCCATAGGGGGAATACCGATCAATGTAACACACCATAAAACTTTGAACTCTTCACGCGGTGTCATTTGAGAGTGGGATCTTCTTCATGTCTCTGAAGAGGAGATCTGCTCTGAACTAAAAGATCAAGGAGTGACAGCTGTAAAAAGAATATCAATGCGGAAGGAAGAGAATCTCGTCCCTACCCGAGTTCTCATCCTAACATTTAACACCCCACGGCCTCCAAGTTCCATCAAGGCAGGGTATTTAAACTGCCCAGTGAGGATCTATATTCCAAACCCACTGAGGTGTTTTAAATGCCAAAAATACGGACACTCACAAACGGCTTGTCGTGGTAACCCTGCCTGTGCTCGATGTGGTGCAAAAGACCACGAGAGCAAGGAATGTTCAGCTTCTAAACCGATCTGTGTAAATTGCCAAGGAGAGCACCCTGCATACTCCAGAGCATGCCAGCGGTGGAAGGATGAAAAAGAGATCCAGAAATTGAAAACGGAGCTGAATATCTCCTACCCAGAGGCAAGAAAACGCATTCAACCAATAAATAGCGGGAAACCTTCATATGCCCAGAAGGTTTCTGCGAAGTGCACTATCGGTACGCAGACTGAGATGACTGTACCACCAACAGAGTCATTCACACCGATTGCCCGCTATTTATTGAGCTCACAAAAGCCCACCAAAAAAACGCAGTCAGCTGCCACTCCTATATCCGTACCTCCAAATGCTCCACCACTACCAAAACCAAGTGGTAAAGAGCCAACAGTAATAACAGAAACAATGGATGTCGAGCACAAGGAGGTACCGGATGAATCAGTCTTGGAACTCTTTGCGGAGGAAGAAATGGACACGGGACAGCGTCCATTCTTCCCCAAAAAAGATAAAGCCAAGACTGATAAAATCAAGCCCTCAGCACTTCGGAAGCCGCCTGATGGACCCACCAAGCCAAAATAATGGCTAAATTCCTCCAATGGAATTGTCGTGGATTCCGGCGAAATACTGATGACATCAAGGCCCTCCTGCAAAAGCACGAGCCAGTTTGCTTTTGCTTGCAGGAGACGTATCTAAAAGCAAATGATGATCCCACCATGTATAACATCACAATCTTTCGTAAGGATAGAATTGCGGATGGTCCTGCTCATGGAGGAGTGGCTATCCTTGTGAGTAATCAGACCCCAGTTCAGCCCTTGCTAATTACATCCAGCATAGAGGCTGTTGCAATTCGCCTTACAGTGGGATTTTTATTAACAGTCTGCTCAATTTATTTGCCACCTGGGACTGACATCTCCCAGGAAGACCTTGATGATCTTGTAACGCAGTTGCCACCCCCTTTCTTACTTCTTGGGGATTTTAATGGACATAACACCCTGTGGGGTAGTGCTAACATCAATGGAAGGGGACGGGTCATAGAGCGTATGCTCAATGACAATGCCCTTTCCCTTGTAAATACTGGAAAAAACACCTTCTTCCACATGCCTACCCGTACGTTCTCTGCCATTGATCTCTCTATCTGCTCCCCTTCTCTACTCCCTTCTCTCACTTGGGAAGTGGAGGAGAATCCATACGGAAGTGATCACTTCCCTGTGCTAACCTTGTTACACAGTGGGAGACCATGTCTTCCTTTTAGGTTACCACGGTGGAAGTTTGATCAGGCTGACTGGAATGCCTTCGAACATCAGGCAAATTTTGACCTCAGTACAGTCAGTCAGGAGCCTATCAGTGACGCAGTAACGTACATCACAGAAATCATTGTCCAAGCAGCTGCAAATTCTGTTCCAAAAACATCTGCCCGGTTTCCACCATATCCCAAACCTTGGTGGAATTCCCAATGCACAGCAGCAAAAAAGGCTCAAAACAAAGCGTGGGGGATATTCCGTCGATATCCTACCACTGTTAGTCTAATAGCCTTCAAGCGTGCACGAGCCAAAGCACGCTACATTCGCCGTCAGAGTCAAAAGGAATCATGGATCCGTTTCACATCATCTATTAACCAGACTACCAATTCTAAGGTAGTCTGGGATAAAATCCGGAAAATGAAGGGAAAATATACATCCCACCCTTCTTCAATCCTAGATTATAATGGATGCGCTATTGCAGATCCAACTGCAATAGCCAATGCTCTTGGGGAAACATTCTCTAACATCTCTGCAACATCTTCGTATTCCCCCAGAGTTCCTGGTCCTGAAACATAAACTGGAAAAACAGGCTCTTAATTTTCTGTCTAAGAACATCTACCCCTACAATGGGTCGTTTACTATTCAGGAACTGAAAAGAGCCCTCGCCCTTTCCAAAGCAAGTGCTGTTGGACCAGATGGCATCCATTATGAAATGGTTAAACATCTTTCACCAAAATCTATGGATTATCTGCTCTCTCTGTATAACAGAATCTTCATTGAAGGGCAGTTTCCGGATTCCTGGCGCAAGGCAATCTTTCTTGCCTTTCCTAAGCCAGGAAAGGATCCAAAAGCCACTAGAAATTATCGTCCTATTGCTCTGACCAGCTGTCTGTGCAAAATCCTGGAGAGAATGGTCAATTCTCGTTTAATATGGTACTTAGAATCGAATGACCTTCTCTCCAATATCCAGTGCGGCTTCCGAATGAACCGGTCCACTTTGGACCATCTTATTAGACTGGAAACATCCATCCGGGATGCTTTCCTAAAACGCGAACACTTGGTGTCGGTGTTCTTTGACATGGAGAAAGCGTATGACACAACTTGGAGATTTGGCATCTTAAAAGATCTGCATAGCCTGGGTCTTAGGGGGCAACTCCCCATTTTTATTAAAATCTTTTTAGCCAATCGATCTTTCCAAGTTCGTATGGGATCCTCACTCTCTCGTTCCTTTAGCCAAGAGGAGGGAGTACCACAAGGATCAGTATTAAGTGTCACGCTTTTTGCCATCAAAGTAAATTCCATTACAGAACAACTCCCTCCAACCGTAAACAGTGCCCTCTATGTTGATGACTTTAGCATATTTTGTCAGTCATGCAACATGAGGGTTATTGAAAGACAACTGCAGAAAGGCATTGATCGTCTCAACTCCTGGGCACTTGCAAATGGCTTCAGGTTCTCGCCGGAGAAGACCGTTTGCGTGCACTTTTGCAGTAAGCGTAATCTTCATCCTGAACCTGAATTAAGGCTCGGACAAAATTCTATTCCAATAGCAGCAGATACAAAATTCTTGGGACTCGTATTTGACAAAAAGTTGACCTTTCTGGATCACATCCGTCAACTCCGAACAAGGTGCACAAGAGGGCTGAATATTTTGCGCTCTCTTTCCTCTACATCTTGGGGTGCCGATCGATGCACCCTACTACGCATCTACCGTGCACTTGTACGATCCAGACTAGACTACGGGTCCCTGGTATACAATTCGGCCAGAGACAGTGTACTTCGTTGGCTGGATCCTGTCCATCATCTGGCTCTCCGTACTGCTATTGGAGCATATCGAACATCTCCAGTCCAGAGCTTATACGTCGAAGCAAACGAACCGCCGTTATCGCTTCGACGTAAGCAGTTGTCTCTAAACTACGCCTTAAAACTGAAATCCCTGCCAGACCATCCTACGTGGCTATCCGTTTTTGAGCCACGATGGGAAAATTTGTACAACACCCGTAAGACTGCCAACCGACCTTTTGGTATTCGTCTCCAAGAGCTACTCAAAGAACTTAATATCAAGGTAGACAAGGTTGCCCAAACACCGAAGCAACCCCTTCCACCCTGGCATGCTCATTTCCCAGCATGTGACTTGTCCCTTAGGAATTGGGGAAAGTTGTACACTCCATTGTCTGTCTACCTGCAGCTTCATTCAGCACACCGAGCTGAACATTCTGACTTCGCACCAGTTTACACAGACGGTTCGAAGTCGGAATTATATGTGGGATCTGCTGCTGTCTTTACAGACAGTACTACATCGGAGCAGATTCCCTCTGAATGCAGCATATTTACTGCAGAGCTGCACGCAATAGAGTTAGCCTTGGATCACATTAGTGAATGCCAATACCAACGGTTCATTTTATATTCTGACTCTCTTAGTGTGTTACAGGCTTTAATAACCTTGAAATATAATTCTCATCCAGTTCTGTCTAGCATTCAGCAGAAGATTCACTTCCTCCGTGAACGTGAATATGACATCCGCTTCTGCTGGATTCCTAGCCACATTGGGATTAAGGGAAATGATTTGGCTGACACCGCAGCCAAATCAGCAGTTCCCAATAACAATCGCTGCCTGTCAGTCCCCTATACAGACTACAGGCGAATAATACATGAAAAGATACACTCCCAATGGCAGGATTCGTGGAATAGACAGACTGCGAATAAAGAAGAAAATCTTTATTGTACAGTAAAGATACAATAATGTGCCCGCCACAGCCAGGAGGCCAGGGGCTTGACAATGATATAGGGTAATATAAAAATATGTACAGTATAAAAATTTGTGCAGTATAAAATATTACATAACAATTAAAAACGTAGCATTAGCCATTCAATAGATACGAGTATGTATAGTTGTGAGGCAGACAGTACACCAAGGTATGTACACGTTCATATGTACAAAGCACATATTTAAGCATATTCACACAAGTCAGAATATTTCACAGTGCCACATTATTGTTCGGTATTGCATTTTCTTGTGAAGACAGTTCGTCGATTTGCCTGCGACGTGCCGTTATGCACCTCATAGGAGATAGCAGTATTAGTCGACATCAGGGGCCAAACAAAAGGGGAACAAGTTCGGCCAACGAGCGCCTGTAATTGCGATCAGAAGCGAATTTCTGCAGGTCAACTCCGATCATTAGCAGGGCTTGTACTGTAGGAAATACTTGTCCAGGTAGGAATCTGTCACTGATCTTCAGCCTGTTCCGTTGTAGCTGAAGTAGAGGGGTGGCTCGTAAGGACGGAAGTGGAACATGCCACTGGCATATATCCCAGAAGTCGGGGGAGTTGATTTTGCCAACCAGCATTTTGACTGTGGTCACAGTTCTCCTCATGCTGATTATTTGAGGCAGCCGTGGGATTTGGAGTTGGTCGGCCATGCTGGTGGTCCTCTGCTGAGGGGGGAGTCGATGTTTGTGGGTTGCCCACTTCAATATCCAGTATTCACTGGCGAAGATGGGCTTCATGAGAGAAGGTACTGCGGAAGCCCATATTTCAGAGGCATACAGAAAGGTAGGATACACAATGGTTTCCAGATATCTGATTGTGGTTCTTGCGTCTGTGTTATGAAGAAGATGTTGACGGGCAATCCAGCGCATTCGGTTGATCTTGCGTAGAACACATTCGATGTGACAGTTGAACCTAAGGTTTGGGTCGAAGGTTACACCGAGATCTTTGTGTTTAGTAACACTTGGAATAATTGCGCCCTCCAGTGAGGGTTGTATGAATGTGGGACACTTCTTCAGAGAAAAAACCATAATAACGGATTTTTGGGGGTTCAGTTTGAGACCGAAATGGTTGAGATGGCTAGAGAAAGCTGTGATCTTATTACAGATTTCCGATGTGATCACTCCCCTGTCGGCTGATGGTGGTATTTCCGTTAGGAACTTTATATCGTCGGCGTAGGTAATGACATCATCTCTGTTACACACAAACGGAATAAGGAGGGCTGTAAAAAGTAACCCCGATAAAACGCCACCTTGCGGCACACCAGCATTGATGGATCGGGTATAGCAGAGGTTACGATGAGTGAGGTACACTGTTCTGTTCCGGAGGAGCGAGTGCAGAAAAGCGAAAACGTCACCTTTGATCCGAAAGAAATTGGTTAGGAGATTCAGAAGGGCTGAGATGTTGAGGCTATCAAAAGCAGCTTCAACATCGGCATAAACAACCGCCATTTCTGATTTGGCCTCAAATGCATTTAAAATTTCCGTTTGGACTGCCAGAAGGTTGGAGACAGTTGATCTATTAGGGAGAACATAATGGAGTTGTTTTGATGATTGTGGAAGAAGATGGCGTGTTATATGCGGAAGAAGGACTTTTTCCAGTAGCTTTAGGAGCGTGGATGCAGTGGAGATCGGTCTATAGTGCTTCGGCTGGCTTGGTAGTTGAACTTTAGGTAGTGGGGCAAGACTGTATTTGCTCCAGGATGCCGGAAACACTCTATGGGAGAGGATGGAGTTGAACAAGTAGAGCAGAGGATCAAGGATATATGGACTGAGGCACTTTACGATGAAATGTGGGACATTATCGATGCCAGCGGTGCATGACGGACGCAGCGAGTTGATGGCTTGACGAAGCTGCTGTCGATCGATTTGAATAGAAAACAGCTCATCATCTGGACTTGAAATGGGGTCTGGTTGGTAATCATATGGTTGTGTGATGTTGTCTTGGAATCTGGCTACATAGTTGATCCATTCAACTGGATTGAAATTGGAATCTGGTTCAGAGTTACGGGTATATGGCACTTTGCCTTTGGATAAGGTCTTGTCAGTGTATTCTTTAATGGCTTGCGATTTCAGTCTATTAAACAGTGCTCTAGCTTTGGAGTACTGAGTTCGGTCATATGCTGTACCAGACTGTTTCCATTGTTTATGGAGGGACTGTTTGCACTTGAAACTGTGATTTAGCTCCGAAGACCACCAAGCATTAGTTCTAGCGGAGATACTGACCTGTTTAGCTGCTGAGAACATAGTAACAGTGTGCAACCATCTAGTTAATATGTCTAGAGCCAGTTCCGGATCTCCTGATTCGAGAACTTCCCAGGGAATTAATCTTGTTGCATAAAGGCATCTGTTCGGTTGTAGGAAGGTGGGAGAGATGATGATCTTCCTTTTGACGTAGTGGGAGACATTAAAGTTGGGCGTTGGGAGCTGCAATAGGACTACGATGGGTTCATGATCGGATTCAAAGTGAGTTTCGGGTTTAATGTCGACGCTACAGGAACCAGACGATAATATGAGATCCAGGCGATGAAGACCTCTAGTTGGGCCTTCGTTTATGATCCTGAGGCCACTAGGTGCAATCTTAGCCATAAGTGACTCATGAAGATGTTGGAGATTTGGTGGTAAGTTAAAATCCCCACAGATGAGGTGGATAGCAGATGTGTGAAGCGTATTTATTAGCCAGGATGCAATATCATTGATTGTCTGAGCATCGGGGGTTGGGGGTGTATATATTGCACCGAGATCTAATAAGCAAGAGTTGATCTTGACCGTTACTATCAATGCTTCGAATAGATTGAATTTGCTGGAGACTACATGTACGAACTCAAGTCTACTGGCATTTATGAAAACAGCAACGCCCCCACCACAGGTATGAGAGCGGGAGGTGAAGAAAGATTAGTAACCAGCAGCTTGGGCGGAGGCAATTGATTCTTGTTGTGGTTCCAGCCAGGTTTCAGACATGCAGATGACGTCAGCCATTTGGGACAGAAGCATCTGCTCAAGTGTCTCGAGCTTATTCCGAATACTACGAACATTTTGATAAAAAATCTTGAGTGTAAGGTGACACGAGACCTTCACGAGTGCTGATTCGAGGACATTATTTATTTTCTTTGTTGGCTTTTTAGCACGGTTAGTTACAATAGTTGGTATGAGCTGAGGGTGGATTTCATTGTAGCTGTGGTATTGCAGAGATTGATGAGAGGTTTTGTCATCGGGGTATGTATAGGGCTCATCATCGTGTGACCCTGATTCCTGGTTTTGGGGCTTCTGAGAATAGGATTGCCTATCAAACCGTCACGCTTGGGAGCAGTCTTGGTGGGATAGCGCATTAGCCATGGCTATGCGTGGGGTGATATTGGATTTAGGTTCATAGTATGGCCTGAGTAGTGATCCAGACGGCCAGAGAGCAGTCGCTGATATGGAGCTGAAATTCTGTGCATCGCACTCAACTTTGAACGATGTATGCAGGGGTGTTTTCTTAAGAAGTGTGACGGACACAGTAAAGTGCAGCTCATGCATTATGTATGACGCGATATCATCTGGAGTTGTATTTGGGGCCAGTCGGGAAACGAATAGACTTCGTCGAAGACGGACAGTTGGTGGATTCATCGCCTGCAGCCTGGAGGTGGCCGAGGTGCCCATTTTAAACGATCGCCTTCTCTTTAGTACATTTGGGGTTCCCGTTTTACCTTCTTCAGGATGGCGAGGCTTACTGCAGTAACTCTGGGCCACAAGTGTAGGAGGAGGTGCAGCTACAACTTCCGCCCGGGATGGTTGTAATGTTTGCAGTGGGGGGCCGCAATTGTGGATTTCAGGTTTCTTCGGCATTGTAGGTTGATACACTCGGCTTGAGTACGAGTAAGGCTCGACGATAGTTTCAGGATTGGGTTTCCATTGCAATGTAGTAGATGGCTTCTGTGATTTGTGGAGTGGGACACTAAGTGGTTTATCTGGATTAGCTGATTCTTCCGTAGGATTGGCAGGGTTTCTGGTCTGGTTTTCCTGGCAAGGAAGTTCTTTGGCTATCTGGATCGCGGGGCAATTTAGTGTTTGGCCAGAATTCAGTGCATTAGTGCTGTAGGATAAGTTATTGTGATCCTGATTAATAGCGCAGGTCTGAGTCGTAGCGCATTTAATAGCTGGACCACCATCATTACATGTACACAAACTTGGATCTTGAGAAAAGTTATCAGCTATGGCGGATACGTAGTTATTAGTAGTGCAGAGCATACGGTGTTTGATATCTTCAAGTATTGATGTTATAATAATTTCAAGTGATTTACGGTTCTTGAAGAGGCACGTGGAGTGGCTAGGAAACCAAGATTCAGCAAGCGAAAAGTCAGTTTGTGTAGACACATTAGTAAACATGATAGAGGGTGGGGAGTTCCTTCTTTGGGGATCTGCATGCATTGTTGGCTGTGCATGCGGGATATTGGCGAAGTCTTCTGTTTGAGTTGCTACAGTGGCGACACTGCGATGGTGGGACTTATCCTTTGCGTCTGTTAAGTTAGAGAAGCTAGAGTCTTCATCATCAGGGTCAACCGAACAGGTTGCGGCGTTAGTGATATCACAATGGGAAATAAGCCGTTCCACGGATCCGGCCCTTATATCTGGGAAGCAGTTCGTTGGATGAAAAGTATCAGCAGCTGAGGTGCTGGAAGTGGGTGATGTATCATTATCATCTGCTAATGGAACTGCGATCGCTTCACCAACTTGATTATCTGTGCAACTGGTAAACTGCTCGCAGGACCTAAATTTTTTCGGCTGGTTGTTCTTGCAAGGAACGCACGTGAAATTCTTGCGACGCGGGGCATTTAATTTATGTAGGGATTTTAGGCCCGAACATGATTCGCAAAGCAGGGCGAAACATAATTTACACGAGACCACTTCACTGACTTCTTTGTTGCAGCGGCTGCAAACGACAGTAGTCGTCTTTAGTTGATTTTTGGTGTTCCTGGTCGGCATTGCAGTATGACGGAAAGGGACAGTAATGATTTTAGTAGTTACCCTACCAGGGCGGAAAAACGAAGGCGAAGCAGAACACTTTTGACAATTGCTCTAAAGGGATTAGGCGGTGTTTGTGGTAGCACAACTCCCTAGTTTATTTCAGGCGAAGTCTTTAAAACAGCCGGAGGCAATGACCTAGATACCAAGAGGTGGGAGCACTCACAGTCGTCGAACACTGGTTGTCAATAGCCAACTGCTTTTGTTCTACAGTTGGACAATGGAAGTACTGTATCGTATTGATACAATCAGTCAAGAAATAATATATTAAAAAAACATTACCTGAGGAAGATGTAAGCGATTTGGCTTCATTACCAGACAGATCGTCACCAGAGGAATTCTTTAGAACATCTTTCTCGAAAATCAAAACAGTATAACCGCACAAATTAGTAACTTTAATCGGAGCTGATTCGCATGCTGCCACACACTATACGCGCACGCGCTGACTCCAAACTATATCATATAAAGCCTGTAATTGAACCGTGGCAGTCTAGTCTGCGCAGGAATCGTAAGGAGGAAGTTGTTCTTGCCCGGACCCGCATAGGACACAGTCATTTGACACATTCGTTTTTGCTGAGGGCTGATGACCCTCCTATGTGTGTGTCCTGTGGCACAATGTTAACGATCAGACACCTTTTAATTGACTGTCCAGATTTTAGCAGCACTCGTTCTACCGCTTTTAACCATCTGACTGAGCCGTATACACTCAGTCAGATTTTATCCGACAATGACAACGTGTCTGCTGTTTTTAGCTATTTTAAATCAATAAAAGTTTTTAATTGTATATAAAATTTATGTTATTGTTACGTCTTTATTGGTTTATTTTTTATATCTTTGCTATTATACATGTGGACATGGTGGCCTAACTACTTAGGTCACTGAATATTTTAATTTTTTACATATGACCGGTATTTGGCGCATTATAGCCTCAGTTGCTGATGCGCCAATAAACTCAAACAAAACAAACAAACAAACAAACAAATGTCAGAAGTATGGACATTCTCAAATGGCCTGCCGTGGAGTCCTTGCATGCGCCCGGTGTGGTGCAAAGGACCACGAAACAACAGCATGTTCAGCCGCAAAACCCACCTGTATTAACTGTGAAGGCGAACATCCAGCCTACTCGCGAGCATGCCAGAGGTGGAAAGAAGAAAAAGAGATTCAACGGCTGAAGGCAGAGCTTAACATATCATACCAGGAGGCAAGGAAATCGGTGAAACCCCTGAATACCAACAGACCTACCTACGCCCAGAAGGTAGCAGGGAGATGTTCCGTCGGAACTCAGACGGACATGACCATTCCTCCAAAGGAGTCTTTCACTCCCATCGCGCGGTATCTCTTAAGTTCTCAACAACCTGCACAAAAGGACCAATCAGCTGCCACTCCTATATCGGTACCTCCTGATGCTCCACAAGTAACAAAAACAATTATGAAAGAAAAGAATAAGAAAGGGGAAGTCTCCCCTAGTACCCAAGAAAAGATGGATGTCGAGCAGAAGGAGGTACCCGAAGAGTCAGTCTTGGAATTCTTCGCGGAGGAGGAAATGGACACGGGACAGCGTCCATTCTTCCCCAAAAAGGACAAATCCATGACTGATAAAAGTAAGCCCTCAGCACCTCGGAAGCCGCCTGATGGACCCACCAAGCCAAAATAATGGCTAAATTCCTACAATGGAATTGTTGTGGATTCCGGCGAAACATTGATGACATCAAGGCCCTCCTGCAAAAGCACGAGCCAGTTTGCTTTTGCTTGCAGGAGCATATCTAAAGGCAAATGATGATCCCACCATGCACAACATCACACTTTTTCGAAAGGATAGAATTGCGGACGGCTCTGTACATGGGGGAGTGGCTATCCTCGTGGGTAACCAGACCCCAGTGCAGCCCTTGCTAATTACAACTAGCATAGAGGCTGTTGCAATTCGCCTTTCAGTGGGATTTTTAATAACTGTGTGCTCCATTTATTTGCCACCTGGGACTGACATCACCCAGGCAGACCTTGATGATCTTCTAACGCAGCTGCCTCCCCCTTTCTTACTTCTCGGGGATTTTAATGGACATAACACCCTGTGGGGTAGTGCTAACATCAACAGAAGGGGACGAGTCATAGAGCATATGCTAAATGACAATGACCTTTCCCTTCTAAATAATGGAACAAACACCTTCTTCCACATGCCTACCCGTACGTTTTCTGCCATTGATCTCTCTATCAGCTCGCCTTCTCTTCTCTCTTCACTTACCTGGGAGGTAGAAGGGAATCTGTATGGAAGTGATCACTTCCCTGTGATAACCACCTTAATTACTGGGAGACCTTGTCTTCCTGTCAGGTTACCGCGGTGGAAGTTTGATCAAGCTGACTGGAGTGCCTTTCAACAACTGGCAAAATTTGACAACTCTAAATTCAGTCAGGAGCCTATCAATGATGCAGTTACGTACATAACAGAAAATATTGTCCATGCAGCTGCAACCACAATTCCAAAAACATCCACCCGGTTTCCTCCATTTCCAAAGCCATGGTGGAATCCAGAATGCACAGCAGCTAAAAAGGCTCAAAACAGGTCTTGGGGGATATTTCGAAGATATCCTACCACAGTCAATCTGTTAGCCTTTAAACGTGCCCGAGCCAAAGCACGCTACATCCGCCATCAGAGTCAAAGGGAATCGTGGATCCGTTTCACATCATCCATTACCCAGACGACCAGTACTAAGGTGGTCTGGGAAAAAATCCGGAAAATGAAGGGAAATTACACGGCACACCCCTCATCGGTCCTTGAATATAATGGATGTACTATTGCAGACTCTACTGCAATAGCCAATGCTCTTGGGGAAACTTTTTCTAACATCTCTGCAACATCATCTTACTCCCCAGAGTTTCTGGTCTTAAAGCACAACATTGAAAAACAGGCCCTTAACTTCACATCAAAGGGTTCCCACCCATACAATGGGCCGTTTAATATCAATGAGCTGAAAACAGCACTCGCCCGTACAAAGGCTACAGCTGCTGGACCAGACAACATCCATTATGAAATGATCAACCATCTTTCACCAGAATCCATGGACCATGTGCTCTTCCTGTACAACAGAATCTTCCTTGAAGAGCATTTTCCGGATACCTGGCGCAAGGCAACTATTCTTGCTTTTGCTAAGCCAGGAAAGGATCCTACATGTCCAAAAAACTATCGTCCAATTGCTCTGACCAGCTGTCTGTGCAAAATATTGGAGAGAATGGTCAATGCCCGTCTCTTATGGTATTTAGAATCGAACGACCTTCTCTCCCGCTTTCAGTGCGGCTTCCGAAGAAACAGGTCCACACTAGACCACTTAATTAGACTGGAAACATCTATTCTAGATGCTTTCCTAAAAAGAGAACACTTGGTGTCTGTGTTCTTTGACATGGAAAAAGCGTACGACACAACTTGGAGATTTGGTATTTTAAAAGACCTTTACAACCTTGGTCTAAGAGGCCACCTTCCAATTTTTATTAAAAATTTTTTATCCTGCCGTTATTTCCAAGTTCGTGTAGGATCCTCCCTTTCGCGGCCTTTTTGCCAAGAGGAGGGGGTACCACAAGGATCTGTCTTAAGTGTTACGCTTTTTGCCATTAAAATAAATTCTATTTCGGAACAACTTCCTCCAACTATAAACAGTGCACTCTATGTCGATGACTTCAGCATATTCTCTCAATCATGCAATATGAGGGTTATTGAGAGACAACTGCAACAAGCTATTGACCGTGTTAACATCTGGGCCAGGGCCAATGGTTTCAGGTTCTCACCGGAGAAGACCGTTTGCGTCCATTTTTGTCGCAAACGTAACCTCCACCCCGAGCCTGAATTACGACTTGGACAAAGCACCATTCCAGTAGTATCAGAGGCGAAATTCCTGGGACTCATTTTTGACAAAAAGCTAACATTTGTCCAACACATTCGTCAGCTTCGCACAAAGTGCACGAGAGGGCTTAACATCCTCCGCTCTCTCTCCTCTACCTCTTGGGGTGCAGACCGCTGCACTCTTCTACGTCTGTACCGTGCACTTGTACGCTCAAAATTAGATTATGGGTCTCAGGTCTTTTCATCTGCCAGAAATAGCGCTGTTCGTTGGCTTGACCCCGTCCATCATTAAGCCATCCGTATTGCTACTGGTGCTTTTAGAACTTCGCCTGTCCAAAGTCTGTATGCCGAAGCAAATGAACCATCTTTGTCGCTTCGGCGAATGCAGTTGTCTCTGCAATATGCCTTCAAGCTGAAGTCCCTACCACACCATCCCACGTGGACATCCGTTTTCGAGCCACGATGGGAAAATCTTTATAACACACGACGTACTGCCAATCGGCCATTCGGCATTCGTGTTCAGGAGCTACTCAATAAGCTTAACATGTCGGTAGACAAGGTTGCTCAATCACCAAAGGAGCCCCTGCCACCCTGGCATGCACACACACCAGCATGTGACTTCTCGCTCAAACTTGCGACGAAGTCTAATACTCCAGCCTCTGTCTACCTTCAGCTCTATTCACAACACCGTGCAGAACATTCTGACTTCTTGCCAGTTTATACAGACGGCTCGAAGTCAGAATCGTATGTGGGATCTGCTGCTGTTTTTCCAGATAAAACCATATCAGAGCAGATACCCGTTGACTGCAGCATTTACACTGCAGAGCTGCATGCGATAGAGTTAGCTCTAGATCACATAACAAAACACCGATACCAACGGTGTATTATATATGCCGATTCAATGAGTGCACTGCAGGCTTTATCAGCGATGTCACGCACTAATCACCCAACCCTGTCCCGAATTCAGCAGATAATATACAATCTCTATACAACTGGATTCGATATCCGCTTCTGCTGGATCCCCAGTCACATCGGGATTAGAGGAAATGATTTGGCTGACAATGCAGCCAAATCGGCAGCCCTGATGGATAATCTTGACCTGTTAGTCCCCTATACAGACTACAGGCAAGTTATCCGTAGTAACCTGCATTCTGAGTGGCATGATTCGTGGCATCGCCTGGTTACTACGAACAAGCTGCGTCGAATTAAGCCTGTGATCCATCCTTGGCGGTCCAGCTTACGCAAGGATCGCAAGGAGGAAGTTGTTCTTGCTCGGCTCCGCATAGGACACTGTCATTTAACACACTCCTTTTTGCTGAGGGCTGATGACCCTCCTATGTGTGAGCAATGCGACACCATTTTAACCGTCCAACACATTTTATGTGATTGTTCCAGTTTTATAAATGCTCGTTGTACTGCTTTTACCCATCTGACTGAGCCGTATACACTCAGTCAGATTTTAAATGACAACGACAATGTGTCAGCAGTTTTTAAATTTTTAAAGTTGATCAATATGTATACACTCATATGAAATATATAATTTGCTTTTATCATTGTACTGATTTTATTTATTTATATGATTTTGTGTTTTTAGGCGACGTAACTTTTTTACAAATTACCAGTCTTACCTTTTTATATTTTAACATTTTCCTGGCGCACTATAACCCTGCTGTTTTTGCGCCATAAAAATTAAATCAATCAATCAATCAATCCTGTGTTAAATCAAATTGGAAGACTCCTATTACAAATTGAAGAATGCCATCAATCAGTGACCTTTTGCTGGATCCCAGCACATTCGGGGATAAAGGGTAACGAACTTGCTGATGAAAATGCTAAAAATCCGTCAACCTTTGATTTAACCTCCATTCCGGTTCCAGCCTCTGACTACTGTCACATCATACGAACAGCAGGTTTCGCGAAGTGGAAAGAGCTGTGGCACACACAAAAGAATAATAATCTCTATCAGTTGAAACAGGATCCAAAGCATTGGCGCTCTAGCACCAAAACAGTGCGAAGAGAAGAAGTGGTTCTTGCACGGGCACGTATTGGACACACATATCTGACCCACCTCCATCTGCTCAGAGGCGAAGATCCTCCTCAATGTCCATACTGTTCAGAAAATCTAACAGTCAAACATATTCTGATTGACTGCCCTCAATATCAACAGGACAGAACATCCGTCCTGTGTTCCCTGAGAAATCTACGAGAACCAATGACATTGCAACATATTATTGGAGATGATGCAAACATCAACGAGTTTTTCTCTTATCTGAAAATAATCGGACTTTATGATAAATTCTAAAATATCTCTGTAAACGCAACCAAGCTGTTATGCCTAAGTTATGTTTTTAGCTATGCTTAAATTTTGTGTTTAGCATTTTCATGTGAATAGGCGCATTATAGCCACAGCAGCTTATGCGCCGATAAACCCCCATAACACACACACACACACACACACTTTATATTTTAGTTCCTTATTTATAGTTCGTTTTTCAGTTAGTATTTTGGCTTTGCGTTGTGAGGGTGCTTAAGCTATCGTGGTTTAATATTTCACTGCATGAGGACACACTTTTGGACAAATATATTGCATCAGAGAGCCGATTGTGTATTGTCAGTTGCTGTCCGATGTAGACATAGACTTTTTACACAAGTCTTATATATAGGAACTTTTTATTTTTGCTGTGTAATGTTTCTATATTTATTAGTGCAATTTTGAACCGTCCTGCATATTTAAATCTGAATAAATAAATGTAAATTGATGTCAATAGATAAAAATATAAATATTTCTCGTTTAAATTCTTAAATGTAAATTAAACTGCATTATGTTTTTTGTATTATAAATATAGAGAGCTGTCAGAGGGGTTTGGGTAATCAGGAACTTTGCTAGCAGGGATAAAGAGGTGCTTATCCCATTGTACAAGGCAATGGTTAGGCCGCATCTTGATCTGGATGCTTCATTTTAGAGGTGAATCGAGAAAGACATGATCGAGTTAACGGTCTTGGGGACATTTACACACTTCATCTCACTTACCTTCGGTTTTCATTCAGAAAAATAAAAACTGAAAAACCCAATCATGAATACAAACAATTTACAGACAGACTGATGCATCGTGGCCTTAATTGCTTTGATAGAAAAACATAAAACAAGTAAATGAAATCCCAAAGAAGTTAATTAAGCAAATCCAATCCTGTTATAAGAGATTAGATAATAATAATAATAATAATAATAATAATAATAATAATAAATTAAACAGAAAACCCTTCGAATAATTTTTGGAATATTTTACCACTAATATTTCCAGAATTCAATTCGAATTGCGTTACTCAGTTACCAAAAAAAAAGCGCCTTTGGTATTAATTTAATTGACCCTGACGGGACTATCTGAGAAACGCACGTGCCTTTACAAGCAACTCCTCAATATGTACATTGATAATACGGTTTCTTCCCAGTGAGTTTAACTTCATTTCTCCACCTTTTAAGATTTTCTAAATTACTACACAGCAATCGTGTCAAGAGACCTGGAAGGTAATGGCTTATCGTCGTAATAAAGAATGGAAATTATTATTACAACATTCAGATCAAATTTATGAAAAAGAGTAACCAAATCAGATAACATAACGATCGCTCTGGACGGACTGCCCAGGACAGTTTTTAGAGAAAAAACGAAGCAGTAGTTTCTTGCTTATATATTCATACTTTTAAATTTCAAACTATTCCGGTCTTTTTTAAATTAATCTATATGTCTTGCCAATCTTTAAACTCGTTACTTATCCTCTTGTTCATTTTTAATGTTTGATTTTGCTGTAATTCATCTTTTTTTAGAATAATGAAACAATTTTATCTTTTGGACGTCTAATGACCTCGACATCATCATTAGTGGTGTTTTTAGTTTGTCATACCATTGAGAGTGAAAGAGAGACAGAGAGAGAGAAACTGTGTGGAATATCGACTCTGTGGTCGCCTAAATTCCTTCGGAAGTTGTCCTCTTTTAAATTACATTAATGGAATTCAGTCCACCCAGTTATGCATTTTTTATTTTACAAAACCAAATTACTAAAACACATCTGCGAGTACAACGTTATTTTACTTAGCAAAAAATAGATGTGAACACCTATTTTTTAGTAATTGCTATAGTTATTCAGTTTAACCGATAATAGCATTTTAACTAGTTATAAATTACAGAACACAGCATATTTAAAACAAAAGCAGTGAAGTGAATCCACGATTAATTACAGAACATATTTAGCAACAGAAATGGTCTTTAGAATAGTTTTGTACCACCTGCTTCGGTTTGTTTTTCTTTATTAAAATTCTCATCCCATGTATTAGGAATATAAACGAAATAAACTGCCATTCGTCTTTTGTAGAATATTTTATACTATTTAATCCATCACTTATATTTTATTTCGATCAATTCTGTCCAATGTTTTATATGCCAGACGTTTATCAAATGGCTTCTTGGATCTGCCTTATTATTTTTGTAAATATATTCTTCTGAATTTTAAAAACACGCAGTTTATTTTTCTGATTTCTAAAGTTATCCGATTAGACTTATGTGCATAAGGCAGTACCAAGCCCGACCAAGTAAACATCATGACAGAAATGAAATGAGAAAGATCGGCTGAATCCTTGAAAAGCGATTTCCAACGCCAATATTACCAACTTTATATCGCAGAAAGTGCAAGCACATATTGAGGAACACATTAATAAGATCATGTATTAAAATCACCTTATTTATTGTCACCTTCCTACTATAAAGGCCCCGAGTGCCAAGCGAGTGCTTCCGTCAGAATTTAGTATATTTTCTGCTGAATTATACGCAATAAAACTAGCTTTAGAAAATCTTCATTTTAACTCTTCCTTAAAATCTGTTATTTACACTGATTCCCTCAGCTCAATCATGTCGCTATGTAATTCCTCAGATAAAGTTCACCCTGTTCTGGATGAAATCAGAAGCTTATTACTGCAAATTAAAGAACCCAATCAACAGGTCACTTTTTGCTGGATTCCAGCACATTCTGGTATTTTAGGAAATGAACTGGCCGATAAAGCTGCAAAAAATCCAACTTCCTTAGATCTAACCAACATCCCTGTTCCAGCATCAGATTATGCACTAACCATTAATGCTGCTTGCCTATCACAATGGACAGCACTGTGGCACTCTCAGACTAATAATAAACTCTTTCAGTTTAAACAAGACCCGAAAATTTGGCACTCCAGTGTCCGTACATCGAGACGAGAAGAAGTAGTCCTCTCAAGGGCAAGAATAGGACATACACATCTGACCCACCTTCATTTACTGAGAGGAGATGATCCACCACAATGTACACATTGTTCTAACAATTTGACTGTAAAACATATTCTTATTGTCTGCTCCTATTATAAACAAGCCAGAACTTCATCCTTGATCTCACTGGTTAATCTACATAAACCAATTACTCTTGAAAACCTGATTGGCGATAAGGCAAATATTTCTGAATTTTTTGACTTTCTCAGGCAAACTGGGCTTTTCAATTATTTCTGATTTTCTTTTGATTTAGGGAAAACTCATGTCTTACATAATAAGTGAATAGGCACATTATAGCCTTAGCAGCTGATGTGCCATTAAACCTCCAGAGCAACAACAACAACAACCAAGCGAGTGATCTAGCGATTTAAAAAGTGAATTTGAAAGAGTTTTTTCTAAGGAGAATTTGTTAAAGAGATTTCCAAAAGCTTTACTTTCAAAGTTATTTATTTTCTGGCTCTTTTTAAATAAAGAAGGAAGCCTCCTACAAGAAAGGAAAGACACCTTTCTTTTGTATATATATAACTACTTTTCTAACACACTAACCACTAACCTTTATCGCTTGGTCACTGGTGGCACCGCTCCTGCCTCCACGTGGCGGGGCCGGTAACCTGGGGGATAAACCAACCCTCGGGGCTAAAAGGAGCAGTAATGGAAATCAATGAATTTCCACGTCTAGAGCCCAAGAGTGCTCAACATGAAAATCATGATCCCGACCATGACTTCTCTACCTCGAAGAGAATGAAAAAAGATGCAGGCAGACAGGAATCACCAGCCTTCCTAATTATCCATTCTCTGTCGGCACAACCTGTTAGCAAGCTCTCCCCTTTCATAATCCAACGATGTCTGGAACATGCAGCAGCATCACCAAAAATGGTGAAACGTCTCCAATCCGGGGACTTGCTAATAGAGACTTCTCTCCCAAGACATTCTGAACAACTATTGAAACTCACCACTTTAAGCGGAATTCCAATACAAGTCACTCCACATAACACCCTGAATTCGTCCAAGGGAATGATTACTGAGTGGGATCTACTGAACGTGTCTGAAGAAGAAATAGTACAGGAACTAAAGACACAAAATGTAACTCAAGCAAAAAGAATCATGATACGAAAAGATGGTACCTTAGTCCCAACACGTAACATAATTCTAACTTTCAATTCACCGAATCTACCAGCATCAGTCAAAGCAGGTTACTTAAATTGCCGTGTTCGACCCTTTATCCCAAATCCCCTAAGATGCTACAAATGCCAGAAATTTGGTCACTTCCAGACAGCATGCCGTGGCGTTTCAACATGTCCAATCTGTGGCTCCACAACTCATGCCCAAGAGTCAGAATGCAAAGCACAAACTCCGCAGTGTCCTAACTGCAGGGGAAGCCATCCAGCATACTCTAAAGAATGTGATCTCTGGAAAATAGGCAAAAAAATACAAAAATATAAAACTGAAAAGAAAGTCTCCTATCAAGAAGCTAGGAAACAAATTAAACTAATCATGCCAAATACCTCATATGCCGCGGCTATGCACTCTCACCAATCAGTAGCTTGTCAGACGGAAGTGTCACTCTCTCCGGATAAATCGATCGCAGACTGGGCTCGATCAGTTCTATCTACCCAGCCTACATCAAAGCCAAACACAGTAGATCAAAGTATGAATACGCCTCTCTCAGTTCCAACCCAAATCATAACCCACGGTAAAGCAACAGAAAAACTGCAAAAATCGGATCCTGTTGAGGTTAATCAACCACCCTCAACAAGGATGGATACCGATGATATGACCACCCAAGACCTTCTTGAATTACATGCAGATGGTGAAATGGAAGATAACAATGATTCAACACGCCCCACCTTTCCCAAAAAAGAAAAACCTAAGCTAGATCGTCACAAACAACCCATTTATAAAAAACAGTCAGATTCATCTTCCTCCTACAAATCCAAGTAATGGAACAGATCATCCAATGGAACTGTAGAGGCCTTCGCAGTAACATTGATGATGTCCATGAATTAATTCAACACTACAGACCTCTTGCAATGTGCTTGCAGGAAACCAATTTGACACCTCAGATATCAATCAAAATCAAAAATTATACCATGTTCAGACAAGAAAGAGCTGGCCCTAACAGTGCTCATGGAGGAGTAGCAATACTCGTGGATTCAAGAATCCCCTCCAGACGCATCCATTTACATACCGCTTTAGAAGCTGTTGCCACTCGCATTGTAAATGGTATTACACTGACATTAGTTTCAATCTATCTTCCGCCAAATCATCAATATACCATTCAGGAAATCGAAGATCTTGTTTTGCAGTTACCATCTCCATTTTGTATACTAGGAGACTTTAATGCTCACCACCCAATATGGGGTTCCCCTATATCAGACAGACGAGGGAAGCTTATAGAAATGTTGATAGACAGGCTGAATTTAACTTTACTAAATACTGGCACTTCCACGTATATTCATCTCCCTACAGGTTCAACATCTGTAATAGACCTTTCCATTTGTTCCCCAATCCTCTTTCCAAGTATAGACTGGATAACTCTAAGTGGCCCCGAGTGCCAAGCGATAGTGTCCAAGCGATTTTCCCAAGTGAGATATAGTGCTCTTTCTCAGTGATTTGGTTATATTTACTTTCTAGTGCTTTCGCATCCTCATTTCTTTGTAAGTGGTTCTGTACTTAACAGATCCTAAGTAAGAACCCAGAAAGGAAATTTACCTTTCTTTTCCAAGTACATTTATTAATTTTTGCACTAACAAACTAACCTCTCCAACCGCTTGGCCACTAGGTGGCACCGCTCCTGCCTCCACGTGGCGGGGCCGGAAATCTGGGAGGAAAAGCTCTCACTCCCAGGGCTAAAAGGAGCAACAAAGGACTGTGATACATGTCCACCACTAGAGCCAACAGGCTCTCAACATGTTGAGACCCGCAGAATGGAAGACGATGCCAATCTTCCAAAAAGAATGAAAAAGGATAGTAACAAATCAGAACCACCAGCTTTTCTGATTATACATTCCTTATCGACTCAGCCGCTAAGCACACTCTCTCCCTTTGTCATCCAGAGATGTCTCGAGAATGCAGCAGGTACACCGAAAATGGTGAAAAGGCTCCAATCAGGAGATCTTTTAATTGAGACCACTCAAGCAAGGCATTCAGAATTTTTACTAAAAATGTCATCTATAAGCGGAATACCAATCAAAGTCTCACCACATAACACCTTGAACTCCTCAAAAGGAGTAATAAGTGAGTGGGATTTGTTGAACGTAACCGAAGAGGAGATAGTCATGGAATTACTGGAACAGAAAGTAACTCAAGCAAGAAGAATTATGATCAAGAAGGATGACCAACTTGTTCCCACACGTAATATTATACTGACCTTTAGTACACCGAATTTGCCGACCTCAGTTAAAGCAGGCTACCTAAACTGCCGTATACGCCCATATATTCCAAACCCTCTAAGATGTTTCAAGTGCCAAACGTTTGGTCACTCCCAGACAACATGCAGAGGCGAAACTACTTGTCCTAACTGCGGATCAAGAAATCATTCACAAACAGAGTGTACTGCAAAGGCTCCGGAATGTCCAAATTGCAAGAATGACCATCCAGCATACTCAAAATCATGCGAACTCTGGAAAATTGAAAAAAGAATACAAAAGTACAAGATCGAGAATAATGTCACATATCAAGAAGCAAGAAAGCAAATAAAGTCAACTATCGCAAAAACCACGTACGCCTCCGTTACACAAAAGTGTCAAGCTGTTTCAACCCAAACTGAGGTATCAATTCCGCCCAATACATCCATTGCAGAATGGGCACGATCTGTGCTATCAACATCTGAACCTACCACCAAACCCGTTCTAGTTGATGAAGTAAGTAATACCCCTATCACAGTTCCGCCTAAAATAAAATCATGTGATAAAATGTCTAATAAATCCCGAAGGCAACAAGCCACTGAATTACAAAAGACAAACTCAAATAGAATGGACTCTGAAAATATAGCTACGCATGATGAAACAGTCCTTGATCTTCATGCAGAAGATGATATGGAGACTGGATTTTCATCAGGTCAAACTGATGATGTAGAAGAGAGTACAGATACCGGACGTCCCAATTTTCCTAGAAACGATAAAATGAAATATGACCGTCAAAAGCAAACCACTCACAAGAAACAGACAGACTCGCCTTCCCTCCTCAAACCCCGATAATGCAGAACATTGTTCAATGGAATTGTAGAGGTTTACGCAGCAATACCGATGACATCTATGATTTAATCTCCCGATATGGTCCAATAGCCGTTTGTATACAAGAGACTAACCTAACTCCACAAGTAACTCCATCAATCAAAAATTTTACATTTTACAGAAAAGATAGAAACTCCTCACTATCTGCACGTGGAGGCGTCGCCATTCTAGTTGACTGTAAAATACCCTCTAGAAACATTCCGCTTCAAACCCACTTAGAAGCTATTGCTGTACGTGTATCAGTTGGGCAAATTCTAACTCTTGTATCCCTGTACCTTCCACCTAACAAGATGTGCACGTTTAAAGAACTAGAAGACCTCATTAGACAAATACCACCACCTTTTTGTATCCTTGGTGATTTCAATGCTCATCATCCATTGTGGGGATCAGACCACATGGACAATAGAGGACACTTGATCGAGACGATACTGGACCAACTGAATATAACATTACTGAATACTGGTGAAAATACTTATACACACCTTCCCTCTGGATCTATGTCAGCAATTGATTTAACTCTCTGTTCCCCCATATTATATCCCAGTATAGAATGGACAGTATTAAACGACCCACATAATAGTGACCACTTTCCAATCATATGCAGAATCCAAACGCTTCAAACATCATACCCTGATAACCGCTCAAAATGGAAATTCTCCAGAGCAGATTGGGAAAAGTTTTCAAACCGTATTTCTTTTGATAGCCAATTGATCAGACTACAACCCATTGATGATGTCACAGAGCATATTACCAGGCAAATACTGACCATTGCCTCTGAAGCAATACCTCAAGCCTCCACAGGTAAACACAAAAACCTTAAACACTGGTGGAATGAAGCTTGTACCAATGCCAAAAAGGAAAAAAATAAAGCTTGGAACCTGTTCCGGAAGTTCCCAACTACCAACAACCTAATTCAATATAAAAGACTAAAGTCAAAAGCTAGACAAATTAGAAAAAAAGCCAAGAAGGAATCATGGATACAGTTTGCCTCCACTATCACAAAGGATACTAACAGTCGTCTAATCTGGAAAAAGATTCGGCAATTAAATGGGAAATATCTACCTCTTCCTTCTCCCATCTTAACCAAAAATGGACAGGAAATTTCTTCTGAAGAAGAAATAGCTAACGCCCTTGCAGAGAATTTCTACCAAACATCTGCCACGTCAGCATATGACAACTCCTTTCTGAAAATCAAAACTTCGGCGGAAAGGTACAAAATAAAATTCCATACTACCCAATATATTGCCTATAATCAACCGTTTAACCTATTTGAACTGCAAACAGTATTAAATAGATCACCCAACAGTGCAGCTGGACCTGATGGTATATATTATGCAATGCTGAAACATATAAACAGTACGGCTTTGAATTTACTATTAATTTTCTATAATCGGATCTTTCTTGAAGGTACATATCCATCTTCCTGGCATCATTCCATCATTTTAGCCTTTCCTAAACCAGGAAAAGATCACTCACTTCCAGAAAATTACCGACCTATTTCTCTAACCAGCTGCCTAAGTAAAATCCTAGAAAGAATGATACACAGACGGCTTACCTGGGCTCTTGAAACTAAACAACTGATGAACAACAATCAGTTTGGTTTCCGACAAAACAGATCCACTTTAGATCTAATGGTGAAAGCCGAGACTAACATCCGTAATGCTTACGTCAAAAATGAACATCTTGTAATGGTAAGTCTCGATATAGAAAAGGCTTTCGACACTACCTGGAGGTATGGCATATTGAGAGAACTTCATTCCATAGGATTGCGAGGGCACTTACCAGAATTCATTAGAAATTTTCTTCAACACAGAACCTTTCAGGTCCGCTATCAATCTGTACTTTCTCGGTCCTACACTCAGGAGGAGGGTGTCCCGCAGGGATCAGTACTGAGCTCTACCCTCTTCTCACTTAGACTGAACACCATAACACACAACATCCCAAATACTGTAGAACTATATATGTATGCTGATGATCTAACTATATCTTGTCATTCACAAAATATTCATACCATTGAAAGACAGCTGCAACTCTCCATAAATAAGTTGGAGGCATGGACAATGCAGAATGGATATCGATTATCAGATCAAAAAACTATTGCAGTCCACTTTTGCAAAAAACGTAAACTACACCCGGAACCGGAACTCAAATTAAAAAACCATTTGATCCCTCTCACCAGTAATCTTCGTTTCTTAGGCTTAATATTGGACAACAAACTGAACTTCATTCCACATATCACATACCTCCGAACTGTTTGTCTAAAGAAACTTAATATACTTAGGTCCATTTCTGCTATGACATGGGGAGCAGATAGATACACTCTGTTGCATTTGTATCGTGCTATTATCAGATCTCGTTTAGACTACGGTGCTATCGTATATGATTCAGCTAGGAAAAGTGCGTTAAGCAGACTTAATACCATCCAACACAGTGCCCTTCGCACTGCCCTTGGCGCATTTAGAACATCCCCTGTTCACAGTCTGTATGTAGAGGCACACGAACCTCCACTTCACCTTCGCAGGAAAATGTTGCTTCTAAATTATGCAGCTAAAATTCAAAGCCTTCCAGACCATCCCGTTCAACCGTTGCTTTCCAATCCTGAGTGGACAGCTTTCTATAACAGTAAACCAACTGAAAATAGACCAACTGGTATTAGATTAAAAGATTTGATTCACACCTGGAATATTGATTTTGATAACATTCTTCAAGAGAGCGATATTCCTGATCCACCCTGGTCTGTAAATCTCGCTCACTGTGATACCCACTTTCAGCAGTGGGGAAAAAACTCCCTGCCAGATGAAAATATCATACAACTACATAAAGAATATGCCCTAAACAATATACAAAGCTGCCGAATATATACAGATGGCTCAAAAACAGGTTCTGCCGTTGGTGCCGCAGCTGTCTTTCCGTCCTTTACAGTCTCCATATCACTACCAGTTGAATGCAGCAGTTATACTGCTGAATTATATGCAATCAAACTAGCCTTACAGAATATTAGCCCTGTCCACAATGCTAGCAGTATAATATACACTGATTCATTGAGTGCAGTGTCTGCTTTGGGCAATCAATTTTCAACATCACAACCAATCAAAAAACAAATCATTTGCTGTTTAAACCATCTACGAAGTAGGAATCATTCAGTGAAATTCTGCTGGATCCCAGGGCATTCTGGTATCTTAGGCAATGAGAGAGCAGACCAGGCAGCCAAAAATCCAAACAGTACAACACCAGCAAATTACCAAATACCATACAGAGATTATTTGAAGCATATTAAAAAAGTCTGTATGTTTCAGTGGACAGAAATATGGAAGGCACAAAGTAATAACAAGTTGCTCCAAATCAAAGAAGAACCAGCCTTATGGACTTCCAGCTTCAGACAAAATAGACAGGAAGAAGTTATACTAGCAAGACTAAGAATTGGACATACGCACCTAACCCATATGTTTCTACTCATGGGGAATGACCCACCTCGATGCACGTATTGTACACTACCGCTTACAGTCAAGCATATGCTTTTAGATTGTCCTCACTATTCCCATTTCAGAAGTACTTTCCATTCTCAATCACAACTGCAAGAACCGTTATCTCTTAACCACATGATTGGCAATAGTGCTAACCTAGCTACACTCTATACCTTTCTGAAGCAAATACATATATATGAATTCCTCTAATGCCAAAATGGAACACATTCTATTACTTTAGGATAATATTTGGCCTTAGCTGCCCTTGTGCCCTTAAACTCCAATACCAATACCAATACCAAAACTCTAAGTGATCCTTATAGCAGCGACCATTATCCGATAATCTGCAAAATTCAAACATCTTGTTCCTTCCCAACAGAAAATTCAATTAAATGGAAATTTTCAAGAGCTGATTGGACAAAATACAGAACGCTCATATCATTTGACAACCACATTATTCAGTCCTCTCCCATCGACAGTGTTACTGAGCACATCACCAATCAAATTCTGACAGCCGCATCCGCTACCATTCCACAATATCAAGTAAGAAATAGACGAAAAGCAAATTACTGGTGGAATGAAGACTGTAATCATGCGAAAAAAGAGAAAAATAAAGCGTGGAACCTTTTCCGCAAACACCCAACCACCTCCAATCTCATTAGTTATAAACGTCTTAGAGCAAAAGCCCGTTTCATCAGACGTAAAGCGAAAAAAGAAAACTGGATTAAATTCGCCTCATCGGTAAATAAAAATACCGATATCAGATTAATCTGGAGAAAAATAAAATGTCTAAACAACAAATTCCCTACTTTATCCACCCCACTACTGAACTGGAATGGACAGGAGCTTACTACTCCTAGAGAAATAGCAAATGCACTGGGGATCGTATTTTCTCAGTTGTCCTCTTCTGCTGCCTATGATCAAACATTTCAAAAACTTAAAACGGTTGCAGAGAAATCCAGACTAAATTTCACTGGAAATTCAGCTTTATATTATAATAAACCATTTACCATGCTTGAGCTGCAACAATCCCTTAATAACTCAAGAAACAGTGCTGCTGGCCCAGATGGGATATATTATGTAATGCTGCGAAATTTGGACCAGAGCTCACTCTCCTTACTGCTCATATATTTCAATCGAATTTTTTCTGAACATACCTTCCCAAGTTCCTGGGGTCATTCTTATGTACTAGCAATTGCAAAGCCCGGTAAAGATCATTCTGTTCCACAAAATTACAGACCGATATCCCTTACCAGCTGTCTAAGCAAAACCCTCGAGAAAATGTTACATCGCCGTCTCACTTGGTTCCTGGAGTCCCAAAACTTGATTAAAAACAACCAATTTGGATTCCGGAAAAATCCCCTCAACGTGGGCACCTGTACGTGGTGAGGGGACCTCCCAGTGACGCTGCTGGGTTTCCAGATTAGCATCACTGGGATCTAACGCCCATACCTTGGTTTCAGGGTTACATCTTTGAAATCCGGCGTGTGCAGCCGTGCGCCGCGACCCGTGGAAGCGGAAAGGGGGATCCTGGTGGTTGAGGGGCCCAGCTTCAATACACCACTTTGGCCCCTGCTTCGACAAGACGGGTGGTCCCGGACCGGCCCGACTGGGATCAATCGGCGGGTGGTTTTATACTGCTAGGGTCAACTGCGTTCCAATAAGCCTCCCTCCCTATGGTCCTGGGACGGGATAAAGACTTATTGGTAACGTGGGTATGGTGTTCTAAGCGAACTCGGCGTCCCATTCGTGTACGCAGTACCTGCTAGTTCACGAGTGGGCGTCCCCTCGTAGGGCTCCGTGGTGGGTGAGGTACTTAGGCATCAGACATTTTCTCTTTACTCATATGAGTAATTTAAATCCCCTTTCTTCTGGGGCCCCAACAAGGCCCCTACCTAATCGAGAAGATGAAAAAGAAAACACCTCTGCAAAAAGAGCCAGAACTGAGGATACACCAACACCATCAGTGACACCGCTCTTCCTCATTCTCCATTCCATCGGAGAACAGTCAATTGGAAAGATGTCACCCTTCTTTATCCAGAAAGGATTAGAAGGGTTGGCAGGGTCACCAAAATCCGTTAAACGACTGCGTTCTGGCGATCTTTTAGTTGAAGCTTCCAGCACAAAACAAGCTGAAAAATTCTTAAACTCTACATCCATAGGGGGAATACCTATCACCGTAACCCCCCACAAAACTCTGAACTCTTCACGTGGTGTTATATCAGAGTGGGACCTTCTTCATGTTTCTGAAGAAGAGATCTGCTCTGAATTGAAAGACCAAGGAGTGACAGCTGTGAAAAGAATATCGATACGAAAGGATGGGAATCTCGTCCCTACCCGAGTTCTTATCCTCACGTTCAATACCCCAAGGCCTCCAAGTTCCATCAAGGCAGGCTATCTAAACTGCCCAGTGAGGATTTACATCCCAAACCCACTGAGGTGTTTTAGATGCCAAAAATACGGCCACTCACAAACATCTTGTCGTGGTAACCCTGCCTGTGCTCGATGTGGTGTTAAAGACCACGAGAGCAAGGAATGTTCAGCTTCAAAACCGATCTGTATTAATTGCCAAGGAGAGCACCCCGCCTATTCTCGAGCATGCCAGCGGTGGAAGGATGAAAAAGAAATCCAAAAACTGAAAACAGAGCTGAATATCTCCTACCCAGAGGCCAGAAAACGTATCGAACCAATAAATAGCGGGAAACCTTCCTATGCTCAGAAGGTTTCTGCCAAGTGCACTATCGGTACTCAAACTGAGATGACTATACCACCGAAAGAGTCATTCACTCCGATTGCATGCTATTTATTAAATTCACAAAAGCCCACCAAAAAAACACAATCAGTTGCCACTCCTATATCCGAACCTCCTAGTGCTCCACCACTACCAAAACCAAGTGGTAAAAAAGAGCAAAAACGTTCTGAAGAGTCACCCGTAATACCAGAAACAATGGATGTAGAGAACAAGGAGGTACAGGATGAATCAGTCTTGGAACTCTTTGCGGAGGAAGAAATGGACACGGGACATCGTCCATTCTTCCCCAAAAAAGACAAAGCCAAGACTGATAAAAGTAAGCCCTCAGCACCTCGGAAGCCGCCTGATGGACCCACCAAGCCAAAATAATGGCTAAATTCCTACAATGGAATTGTCGTGGATTCCGGCGAAATACTGATGACATCAAGGCCCTCCTGCAAAAGCACGAGCCAGTTTGCTTTTGCTTGCAGGAGACATATCTAAAGGCAAATGATGATCCCACCCTGCATAACATCACAATCTTTCGTAAGGATAGAATTGCGGATGGTCCTGCTCATGGAGGAGTGGCTATCCTTGTGGGTAATCAGACCCCAGTTCAGCCCTTGCTAATTACAACCAGCATAGAGGCTGTTGCAATTCGCCTTACAGTGGGATTTTTAATAACGGTCTGCTCTATTTATTTGCCACCTGGGACTGACATCTCCCAGGCAGACCTTGATGATCTTCTAACGCAGCTGCCTCCCCCTTTCTTACTTCTCGGGGATTTTAACGGACATAACACCCTGTGGGGTAGTGCTAACATCAACGGAAGGGGACGAGTCATAGAGCGTATGCTCAATGACAATGACCTTTCCCTTCTAAATACTGGAACAAACACCTTCTTCCATATGCCTACCCGTACTTTTTCTGCCATTGATCTCTCTATCTGCTCCCCTTCTCTACTCCCTTCCCTCACCTGGGAAGTGGAGGAGAATCCATACGGAAGTGATCACTTCCCTGTGATAACCTTGTTACACAGTGGGAGACCGTGTCTTCCTTTTAGGTTACCACGGTGGAAGTTTGATCAGGCTGACTGGAATGCCTTCCAACATCAGGCAAATTTTGAACTCAGTACAGTCAGTCAGGAGCCTATCAATGACGCAGTAACGTACATCACAGAAATCATTGTCCACGCAGCTGCTACTGCTGTCCCAAAAACATCAGCCCGGTTTCCACCATTTCCCAAACCTTGGTGGAATTCACAATGCACAGCAGCCAAAAAGACTCAAAACAAAGCGTGGGGGATATTTCGCCGATATCCTACCACGAACAACCTTATAGCCTTCAAACGTGCACGAGCCAAAGCACGCTACATCCGTCGTCAGAGTCAAAAGGAATCGTGGATCCGTTTTACATCATCTATTAACCAGTCTACCAACTCTAAGGTAGTCTGGGATAAAATCCGGAAAATGAAGGGAAAATATACATCCCACCCTTCTTCAATCTTAGATTATATTGGATGCGCTATTGCAGATCCAACTGCAATAGCCAATGCTCTTGGGGAAACATTCTCCAACATCTCCGCAACATCCTCATACTCCCCAGAGTTCCTGGTCCTGAAACATAAACTGGAAAGAGAAGCACTTAATTTTAAGTCCAAGGGCCTCTATCCCTACAACGGGGATTTTACTATTCAGGAACTGAAAAGAGCCCTCGCTCTTTCCAAAGCAAGTGCTGCTGGACCAGATGGCATCCATTACGACATGATTAAACATCTTTCACCAAAATCTATGGATTGTCTGCTCTTTCTGTATAACAGAATCTTTACTGAAGGGCAGTTTCCCGATTCCTGGCGAAAGGCAATCGTTCTTGCCTTCCCTAAGCCAGGAAAGGATCCAAAAGTCACCACCAACTATCGTCCTATTGCTCTGACTAGCTGTCTGTGCAAAATCCTGGAGAGAATGGTTAATTCTCGTTTAATATGGTACTTAGAATCAAATGACCTTCTCTCCAACATACAGTGCGGCTTCCGAAGGAACCGGTCCACTCTGGACCATCTTATTAGATTGGAAGCATCCATCCGGGATGCTTTCCTAAAACGTGAACACTTGGTGTCGGTGTTCTTTGACATGGAGAAAGCGTATGACACAACTTGGAGATTTGGCATCTTGAAAGATCTGCATAGCCTTGGCCTTAGGGGGCAACTCCCCATTTTTATTAAAAACTTTTTAGCCAATCGATCTTTCCAAGTTCGTGTGGGATCCTCACTCTCTCGTTCCTTCAGCCAAGAGGAGGGAGTACCACAAGGATCAGTACTAAGTGTCACGCTTTTTGCCATCAAAGGGAATTCCATCACAGAACAACTTCCTCCAACTGTCAACTGTGCCCTCTATGTTGATGACTTTAGCATATTTTGTCAGTCATGCAACATGAGGGTTATTGAAAGACAACTGCAGAAAGCTATTGATCGCCTCAACTCCTGGGCTCTTGCTAATGGCTTCAGGTTCTCGCCGGAGAAGACCGTTTGCGTACACTTTTGTCGTAAGCGTAATCTTCATCCTGAACCTGAATTAAAGCTCGGACAAAATGTAATTCCAATAGCAGCGGACACAAAATTCTTGGGACTCGTATTCGATAAAAAGCTGACCTTTCTGGATCACATCCGTCAACTCCGCACAAAGTGCACAAGAGGGCTAAATATTCTGCGCTCTCTTTCCTCAACATCTTGGGGTGCGGATCGATGCACCCTACTACGCATATATCGTGCACTTGTACGATCCAGACTGGATTACGGGTCCCTGGTATACAATTCGGCCAGAGACAGTGTACTTCGCTGGCTCGATCCTGTCCATCATCTGGCTCTCCGTACCGCTATTGGAGCATATCGAACATCTCCTGTCCAGAGCTTATACGTCGAAGCAAACGAACCGCCATTATTGCTTCGACGTAAGCAGTTGTCTCTAAACTACGCTCTAAAACTGAAATCCCTGCCAGACCACCCTACGTGGCTAACCGTTTTTGAGCCGCGATGGGAAAATTTGTACAACACCCGTAAGACTGCCAATCGTCCTTTTGGTATTCGTGTCCAAGAGCTACTCAAAGAACTTAATATAAAGGTAGACAGGGTTGCCCAAACACCAAAGCAACCCCTTCCACCCTGGCATGCTCATGTCCCGGCATGTGACTTGTCCCTTAGAAATTGGGGTAAGTCGGACACTCCATCGTCTGTCTACCTGCAGCTTTTTTCAGCACACCGAGCTGAACATTCTGACTTCGCGCCAGTCTACACAGACGGCTCGAAGGCGGAATCATATGTGGGATCTGCTGCTGTCTTTAGAGACAGCACTACATCGGAGCAGATTCCCTCTGAATGCAGCATATTTACTGCAGAGCTGCACGCTATAAAGTTAGCCTTGGATCACATTAGTGAATGCCAATACCAACGGTTCATTTTATATTCTGACTCTCTCAGTGTGTTACAGGCTTTAATATCCGTGAGGTATAATCCTCACCCGGTTCTGTCTAGCATTCAGCAGAAGATTCACGTTCTCCATGATCGCGAATATGACATCCGCTTCTGCTGGATTCCCAGCCACATTGGGATTAGGGGAAATGATTTGGCTGACACCGCAGCCAAATCAGCAATCCCTAATAATAATCTCTGCCTGTCAGTCCCCTATACAGACTACAGGCAAATAATACACGAGAAGATACATTCCCAATGGCAGGAGTTGTGGAATGGACAGACTGGGAATAAACTATACCGTATAAAGCCTTTAATTGAACCGTGGCAGTCTAGTCTGCGCAGGAATCGTAAGGAGGAAGTTGTTCTTGCCCGGACCCGCATAGGACATAGTCATTTGACACATTCGTTTTTGCTGAGGGCTGATGACCCTCCTATGTGTGTGTCCTGTGGCACAATTTTAACGATCAGACACCTTTTAATTGACTGTCCAGATTTTAGCAGCACTCGTTCTACCGCTTTTAACCATCTGACTGAGCCGTATACACTCAGTCAGATTTTATCCGACAATGACAACGTGTCTGCTGTTTTTAGCTATTTTAAATCGATAAAAGTTTTTAATTGTATTTAAAATTTATGTTATTGTTACGTCTTTATTGATTTATTTTTTTATATCTTTGTTATTATACATCTGGACATGGTGGCCTAACTACTTAGGTCACTGAATGTTTTAATTTTTTTTTTTACATATGACCGGTATTTGGCGCATTATAGCCTCAGCTGCTTATGCGCCAATAAAACTCAAATCAAATCAAATCAAATCAAATTCCGGAAAAATCGATCTTCTTTGGATCTCATGATCAAAACTGAGACAAACATTAGAAATGCTTTCATCAAGAAGGAACATCTCGTCATGGTTTGTCTTGACGTTGAGAAAGCCTTTGACACTACATGGCGATTCGGCCTCTTAAAAGATCTGCATTCCCTTGGCCTGAGAGGTAATTTACCATACTTTATTAAAATTTTTCTTCATCGGAGATCCTTTCAAGTTCGTTACCGGGGAACCCTCTCTAAGATCTTCACCCAAGAAGAAGGAATTCCGCAAGGGTCGGTTCTCAGTGCCACTTTATTTTCAATGAGAATGAACCATATAATTGAACTCATTCCGAAAACTGTAGATTCGTACCTTTTCGCAGATGATCTCTCAATATCCTGTCATTCTCAAAACATGCATTATATCGAACGCCAGCTACAAATATCAATTAATCGCATCCTGAGATGGATGACACAAAATGGTTATAGACTGTCCAGCCAGAAATCTGCTGCCATACACTTCTGTAACAGACGCAATATGCATCCTGAGCCCGAGCTCCACTTGAATAACCATCCTCTTCCCATAGCCAATTGTATTCGTCTACTAGGATTATTTTTCGATAGCAAGTTAAACTTCCAAAAACACGTTGAGTATCTCCGGACAAACTGTCAAAAGAAACTGAACATACTCAGAGTTTTATCAGCGACAACATGGGGAGCAGATCGCTACACCCTTCTTCACCTATACAGAACGATAATTAGATCACACCTGGACTACGGGGCGCCTGTTTTTGATTCTGCTAGGGAGAGTGTTTTATCTCGCCTCAATCCAATTCAACATTCAGCTCTTAGAACAGCATTAGGTGCGTTCAGAACATCTCCAGTGCAAAGTTTATATATCGAAGCCCATGAACCCCCACTAAATATCAGGAGAAAGATGTTGCTGTTAAACTATGCAATCAAGATACAAAGCCAGGTTACCCATCCTAATTGGTCAATACTTCATGATCCGCTGTATATGACCCTGTATAGAAACAAACCACAGACAGTTCGGCCTGCTGGTATTAGGCTAAAACATCTAACAGAAGATTGGGATATACACTTCGATAAAATCTTGCGAGATCCTATAGATCCTGACCCTCCATGGTCCGTCATCATGCCATGTTGTGACAAGTTTTTCCATCAGTGGGGTAAACACTCTCTATCAGACTTTACCGTCCGACAGCTACACATTGAACATACTCAACATTATCCTGACTTCGCAAAAATATATACAGATGGTTCGAAGTCTGATAGTGGATCGGGTGCAGCAGTTGTACTCCCTAATACCATCATTTCTCAATCTCTTCCGACAGAGTGTAGCAGCTACACAACTGAATTATATGCAATCAAACTTGCAATAGAAAATATCTTCCATATGTCAATTCAAAAGAGCATAATATACACAGACTCGCAAGGTTCCGTATTAGCATTACAAAACAATTCCCCCCCTACTCACCCGTTAATAAAGCTCATCAAAACACAGTTGATACGTCTTAGAGAGCATGAGCAAAAGGTTATCTTCTGTTGGATCCCAGGCCATAACGGAATACCAGGGAATGAAATTGCAGATGACGCTGCCAAAAATCCATCCAGCCCAGCCCCAACAAATTCGCTAGTACCCGTCGCAGATTATAAAATGAAAATACAAAGAATATGTAAAGATCAATGGACTCTTCAGTGGCAAACACAATCCCATAATAAACTACACCAAATAAAACCCTTACCAAAATTATGGGCTTCTAGCTCTATAGAAAACAGACAAGAAGAAGTAATTTTAGCCAGAACCAGAATCGGCCATACTCATTTAACCCATCTGTTTCTTTTGTCAGGAAATGATCCTCCTCAGTGTAACCATTGTCATACACCACTCACTTCTAGACTGTACCCTATATAATAATGCTCGACTAATGTCTTTCAATTCTCTGTCAAATTTAAAGGAACCTTTGTCACTTAGCCATATCATAGGCGAAAATTCAAATCTTGCAGAATTCTTCTCCTTCCTGAAACGAATAGGATTATATAACCGTATTTAACTGCATGTAAATCAACAAACACAGACAGTATGCATCACTTCCATAAGTGCAATATGGCCTAAGTAGCCATTGCACTTTAAACCCAAACAACAACAACAACAACAACAACCTACTATAAAACATTTTCTTCACATGTTTTTTCTAATAGGATCTGCTGTAGATTTATTTCTCTCCACGGAATACTTCATTCGCGAAGCACGGACGCAAGGCCACACACACACACTCAGCATGAACAGACACGCACATACATTAGGCATGCCCTATCGACTTTTAAGGATTGTACGCTCGTTAAAGTCAGAACATGACACCGCTCCGAATACAAGGAAGTCCTCTGTGTATACTGCGTATCTTATTTCCTGCTGTTTTCCGTTCTTGGTTCAGTCCAGAAACGTAGCTTGCATCAGTCCAACCTCTTCCATCCCTTTTCATGTTATCTATCTCTTCTCGCTATATCCGTAGTCAACAAGTAGCCTTGAAATCAATTTATTTCATTTACTTACCACGCTACTACGGCCAGAGCCTTATTCATCTAACGTCACACCTCACCTAACACAGCCAACCAGACAGATAGGGAGATTACTTACTTTAGAACTTTGTCATCTAGAACAGATCGATTAGTTTCCTTCAAAAGTCTTTGCTGTGCATCATTGCAACCACATCCGTTTGAAGCAGAGATAATATATGGACATTATTACAGAATATAATATAGAATTAATAAATACATTCGAGTACTCGAATGTATTTATTAATTCAAATTTATTAATTCTTATTTTTTTGTTGTAATGCAATGGAAATTATAGCACTCTTAGGCTAGTGCACCTTAAATTTGTGTTAATGTTGTTCAAAAGCTAAAATGTTCATGAATAATTATAATATTCGTGAAGTTTTTCATATATACTAAAATATATAAAAAGAATTAGTACCTTGCCATGCTCTCGTGGTAGCACAGTTGGTAGAAGCACCATCCTCCCCACATCGGGTGGAAAAGACCCGAGTTCGAGTCCCGTCATGATGTGAGGAAGTTTTATGGGCCTTTTTCACAACGTGGCTGAGTTAGTTAGTCTCGGGCGAGAGTAGCATGGTTTTTCTTCCGAAAACTATAATGGCATGGGTGACCTGCCTATCACGAATAAGCTCTATCAGATAAAGCCTATAATTCAACAGTTGCAATATAGTCTGCGCAGGAACCTTAGAGAGTAAGTTGTTCTAGCTCGCCTCTGCATAGGACACAGTCATCTTACGCATGCATTCCTGCTGAGGGGAGATGACTCTCCTATTGCGTGAGAGTCCAAGCACACAGTGTGTGAACTTAAATAATGCTATTATAAAAATTATTATTATTTTAACCGTCCTGGATCATAACCCCAATGCGTATGTGTTCAAGGGGCGATTTGCATTTGGAAGTGGGCTGAAAAACTCGGAATAACAGGGGAAAAGTTCTACTCCCTCCGCCTGAGATCGGGTAACTACAGCTTCTATTGAATAGGGCATTCGAAATTCGTTCAATCGTCGATGGGATTCGAACCCAGACCTCTCCAAATGAGTGACAAGTGGTGAAATCACTATACTATCGAAAGTCTGTGTATTTAGACAGATGTCGTCCAGTACTGTATTATATATGCCATAAAACTATGCTTGAAAAGAGAAAAATATTGATTAAAATATGATCGAGCACACACACACACACACACACGTATTAGACGAACCAGCTGTGTGAGGTTACGGCACACAGAGAGAGAGAGAGAGAAGGAACTGAGAAGAAGAGGAGAAATGAATACCCAGTAATATACGGCTAACGGTTGCCAGTATTAAATGAAACTCGTGTTGTTTGCAGCCTTAACGTGCCATATCAATAACACATGTTGTTAAACTAAATTCACGTCATTACGTGCGATATTACTGCGGCAACCCATGTGAGAAAGTGCACGTGGCGTTGACGGGTGGAATCTGAATAGCTCAGACGCTACGATGAATTGATTCCAACTTGTTAAAAGCAATTATCTAACAACCACTTGCACACGCCTCCTTCGTGTCCGTGCTAGAGATGGGAGCATCATGACACGCTGTAATAGGTATCCCTGATGTAGTGTTGTCGTACAGTAGAGAAATGGCCCGATCCGTACTAGCACCATCGATGCTCACGCAGAGAGACCGTGGCTCTTCTTAAATTACTCAGTCCACTCCTCATCCCTAATTGTTTATTAAGTGACTAAATGCTGAAAGGAACATTGTGACGGAAGAACAGTAATGGTACAGCACTCGGACATACACACGCACACTTTGTCTTCTCTGAAAGACTCTTCGAGGATAACTCTGCGCAGAAAGCTAAACAATTGATATTGCTTGACACTTAGCAGGTAATTAGCCTTTAACCAATTACGGTTTGTTGAAGTAGTTTTAATAAAATTTTTAGTTATTTTGATGTGCTGTGAACGGTGAATATCAAATTAATTAGAAACTTCGATAAATATAGAAGGTGATTTTCATAAGATGATATAAAATCAACATAACTAAAAATCTTAAAAGAAAGTTTTTCAATACAGGAGACAATGTCTTTCAAAACCAACAAATATTTACAAAATGATTTAAAAAAATAATAATTTTGGATGATAACTCAGTCATAGTATGACTACACTTAAGAGCATTATAACCTAAAAGGAATCTAGTTATCCAATATAAATTAGATATAAACTCCTTTACAAAGAAACACAAACTAAATAATTTTTGATTTTTTTCCGGAAATTAATAAAAAGATGACATTTTAGCCAAGTCAAACGTTTGGAAGTAGTTCAATACTAGTGCTACTCGTTGTGCAGGAAAAGTTGTTCTATCATGAGCATAAAGAATAGTACAATTAATAGTGTGTATATATATGAGGTGTTTTGAAAGATTAGTTATTATTTTTTTCGTTATTAATTTTCAATAATCATATCGAAAACACAGAAGGCGATTTCCACTCGGGATAGTTAATAAGATTGAAACTTCGCGCGAACAGTGTGCCAAAATTGAAAAAAAAAGTTTTAAAGATATTGTAAAATTTAAGTAAATACTTCCTAAAATGTTGTATAGCCTTTGAATGTTTTAAACTATTTTTATTATTTTTTAAAAATAATAAGCAAAAATACATGCACTTGTTCACTTTTAAAATTTTATGCGATTACATCATTCTTTAAATGTTTAAATTTTTTATTAAATCTTTTAAAAAAATAAATCGTACAGTAAGTATTGTAATTATTAAGAAAATATGAACTATTAGTAAACTTCAAGTAGAATTTAAAAAGTTCAAACTTTTTTCCAGAAACTGAAAAGAAAGTTTACACCTGTTAGGTGCAGCGCCACCATTTTTTTGTAACAATTAGGGTTAAATATTTAACCATAACCAAACCCCTATTTAACCATAAATATTTATTTCGGAGTAGAGAAATTGGCAGATGATTTCATCATTTAAATTAATGGCAGCTCAATCTTTTGCTGGTATTGATAATTTTAAAAGTAGTGCAGTACTAGGACAACTCGTTACGAATGCAAAATTTGTACTGCTATCTGCATACACCATTGCAATTAAATAAACAGTTTAAATCTTGTTGTTCTCCAAAAAAATGTATCAGACCATTTCTAAAGTTAACCAGAGGCGTTTAAAATTTGTGTTCATTTTTTATTCTGATTTCAAAACAAAAAATACCAATCCTTTCTTAGAAACGAAGTGATATAAATAAAATAAAACATTATAATTAATGTAAAAAGTAATCGCTTCTACTAATATTATGAATACTTAAAAGAAAAAAAATTGCCAGTAAATGATTCAAATTGAATAACTAGAGCTTTAACACATAAATTACATTTAATTTTTTAGATTTGCACAATATCTCGATAGATAAGCAAGAATAGGAAGCACTGGTTCGTTATCTATGAAATTCTTTTCTGAAATTAATTACTACAGAAGAGTTATTTATTAATGATGAACGTTCTGATCAAGGACATTCATCTGATATCGTTTTAAAAGTAATTCATCGAGGATCAGTTAATTTGCTGTTAAATAATTAAAAAAAATATATTATAATGGAAATCTACCATATTAAATTTTATGTATATTGATAAAATAAAAATAAATAATCGGAAATACTGAATGTGTTGTAACTTTATTTAAATAAAGTGGGATTTCAATTAATTCAAATAGGAACTACTGTGACGAATATATCATTAAAACTTAGGTGACTTTCAAAAGTAAATTAGAGCACAATTAACAAAAAAGAGATGTTAATTAGTTTTATTTTGGCAGCAGCCTGCATAGAAATTACTAAGGAAAAAATAATCACTTCAGCCAAACTATCATATATTTAATTTATTATTTTATCTGTTTACTTCTGATCTGGCAATTTGCAAAAAAAAAAAAAAAATAATAATAATAACAAATAAATAAAGTCCATATAAGAATAGAGGTTAATGGGTAATGAAATTACTGAAGTGTTAGGGTCTTAACTTCCGGGGGTGGTGTACAGGTACATAAATTTGAAGTACTAGTGAAATTTTCATCTAGGAGCAGAGCGGTGTGTTTGAATTAATAAAAGGAAAGCTCTACAGGTATTAAAAGTTATGCTTCATTTTTCGTTTATGAGCACTGAAAACGCTATATGTCGCAGAAATAATTTGCAGTTAACAGTGGAAGAATAATATTATTAATTAGCTATCCATCGAATCCGTCTCGTATAATCCCATTTCCTAATATTTCAATCGTTTTGTTACTAAGATATTGAAACATTTATTGTCACGTGTTCACTTTCTTTTACATCACCCATAATGACATTCCGAGTACTCTATCTTCTCACTTACCGGAAAAATCCACACTGAGTTGTTTAATCGAGAAAGGGATGCTTTTTCTTATGTTTAGGTAGGCTCTATATACCGCTGAGAAACATCTAAGATCGTCATTACAGCTGACAGGTGCAGTCGTTTCCTTCTAGCTCTACATGGGTGAGGCGCTAGTGCTATTCTTGTATAAGTGTGTCCGCAATAGAGTAAGAGACTCATTTATCGGAATTCCTTTTCTAGGAGATTTGGTCTCGACAACAGGCGACTCTTCTATACACGTCAATGTCGCAAGCAGATCACTCCCAGTAGGCTGGTCCTTAGAAATGTATACCCTGACTTAGTGACCTAATTCATTAGGTCACTGAAAGTTTTATCTTTTTATGACAAGGTTTTGGCGCATTATAGCCTTAGTTGCTGATGCGCCAATAAAACTCAACCAATCAATCAATCAATTCTTTGAAATGGTGTAAAGATGGCGACAGATTTGGAGATAATCACCTGACTAGTAGTATACGTTGTGGAACTAAAATTTAGCATGTTATTTTTTGTACCAAAGACAGTACATGGGTGGGTTATAAATTGGGTCGACTATTAAGGTAGTTTTCTGCCAAGGTAAGCAGATAATGCCATATAGCAGTCATGAATATTTATTATTGTTGAACTATTTAGCTATTCTCCATTTATATTACATTTTATGCAATTCTTAATAAAGGTGATCCCTGGACTTATATACACATACTGACTGTATGATCTCTTTCTCTGATCTTATTAAATTTTAATGAAAATGAACCAATTACTGTATAAGATGTAAGAGATGTATTATTTCTATCTATTCAATTTACTGAAATAAATAAATTAAAGAAGACTTTCTTTTACAAAATAAAGGCAAGATGAAGCTGAACTACTTCCAGAAGTCAGTAGAGATTTGATGATTTTATGTTCTACAACAATCCATGAGATTTTATCGGAACAGATCTACTGGTATTCCCATTCGATGACAATTTAAATTAAATTACATCTCCGAAGGATTGGAATCTCAGCTTTCATTTCAAGTTCTGCGAAATTGGTTGAACGATCGCCAATTTCTTTAGCATATCAAATTTCTCCTCCTTAAAACGAGGCGACGAGATCTTTCTTAACACAAATCCTTTTACACCTGTACGCACGCACATCGCTTTGCCATCTCAGAAAAAAGATCCTTCTTCCAATAATTGCACCATGATTCTACGAAAAGACAAATTTCTATCGTTTCTTTCTTTGTCCTTTTTTTTTTCAGATAATTAAATTTTATATACAGTAAGAAACTTTCTTAAACTCTTCTAAGATTCCATTAAACGAGTAGTTCGCAATCACTACACTCGAACCAATGGTACGCTACCAACGAAGATATCACTTTCTTACAATTCTTTATTGGAGAAAGCTGCATCCGTTAGAGTTCTTTGTCTGACATTTACATGAGTAAACAAGAAAGAAAGACTAAATTTTACAGACAGTGTGTGTAATGGAAGCAAGCAAAGCAAGTAATTAAGTACTAAACTACGGCGAACAAGCGAAGACGGAAGTTTCGCTTTGTTTGCAAGAGGATTAGGTGGGAAGAAATTACAGCCGAACAGATAATAGCGACAACAGGCATATGACCAAGACAACGTACAAATTTAACGTAGCCGTTAAAGGTCCTTGTGAATAGGATGCAGAGAGAGAGAGAGAGAGTGAATGCAATGCTTTTGGGAATGCGCTAGTTTTATCTCGAACTGCGAACAACAGAAATTATCTCTCTAACAATGTACTTAAACATTCCGTTTCCGCATGCTTGCTCAACTAGATAACAACTGACGGACACAGGTCTTTGAAGTAATCCTCTCTCTCTAGATAAGGAGTTAATGAAGGCTTTGAACAGAGAAACCACCATCCGCTCATCTAGGAGAAATACAGTCAAGAAACTTTTGCATCTCCATAAAAGTGATTTCGTTTTTATAACACGCAGGAATGAAAACTTAAAAAGATGTTTCGATCACAAAAGCTTAATGTTTTAGGCACTTATCTCATAAAATAAAATTTATCTCAAAAACTAAAGTTTTAGGTTGTTAAAAATCCCATATTTTATAATGTATAAAAATTTTATACATTATAAAATATGGGGTATAAAATTTATGTTAAAATACTTTAAAATAATTATTTTTAAAAAGAAACTCTGAATAACATACAAGATTTTTATATAGATTATAAACATTTTAAAGGAGTAATATTGGATAATAAGCCAATCTAAATTATTTAGTAAAGAAATTCCTACATGAAGGTTATATTTCATTGGCTTTGAAAGATGCATTTCAATCAATCTATAATAAATGACTTAAAATCTTAATTCCTGGGCCCCGGGTGCCAAGCGATTATTAGTGTAGCCAAGCGATTTCCAAGCGATCTATATATTGTGTGCAAAGCAAATAGTTTTCTTTAGGTTTTAAACACAGTTTTCCTCATTTATTTGTATTGAGAAACTTTTGCACTACAAAAAGTAGGCAGAGTTCCAGGAAGGAAATTCACCTTTCTGTTTCTTGTTATCTTACTAACCAAACTAACTCAGCCGCTTGGTTACCCTTGTGGCACTGCTCCTGCCTCCCCGTGGCGGGGCCGGTAACCTGGAAAGAAAAGCTATCTTTCCGGGGCTAAAAGGAGCAAAATGATCTCTTCTACAGGACATAAAGATCCTAATATGGCTGCTCATGAGACAGAAGATTCTAACTCATGCAGTGCTAAACGTCAAAAAACTGACAGTTTACAAAGAAGGCATCCAATGCACCTTGTATTGCATTCTACTCAAGAAAAGTCTCTTGGTAGTCTCTCGCCTTTTAAAATTCAGAAATACCTAGAAAATCTAATAGGATCTCCGAAAACAACTAAACGTCTGAGATCGGGCGACTTGCTCGTTGAGGTCTCAGATGAACGGCAATCACAACGGCTCCAAAAACTGACATCCTTTGGAGGATTACCGATTACTGTCTCCCCTCATGCTACTCTAAACACCTCCAGGGGTGTGATAGCTGAGTGGGATCTCATAAATCTCTCAGAAGAAGAGTTGAAAAACGAATTGCAAGACCAGGGAATTGTGCATGTAAAGCGCATATACACAAAACGAGACAATGCTCTAGTTCCAACACGGAATATAATACTAACATTTGATAGCCCCAAACCTCCAGCATCCATCAAAGCAGGTTATCTGAATTGTCAAATAAAATTATACATTCCTAACCCTACACGCTGTTTTAAATGCCAAAAATTTGGGCATTCCCAAAACGTGTGTAGAGGTTTAGCCACTTGTGCCAACTGCGGTTCACGCGAGCACAATCACTCTGACTGCAAAGCAGAGCAGCACAAATGCTCAAATTGTAATGGCCCACATACTACCTACTCCAGAGATTGTCCCCTATGGAAAAAGGAAAAAAACATTCAACGGGTCAAAGCCGAAAAAAACATCTCGTACCAAGAAGCTAAAAAATCTGTACAGGCTCAATTTAACACTCGACCCAGCTTTGCTGAAATAGTCCAAAAACCAACTGTGGTAACAAGTACTGTGTAAAGAAGAATAACGACTGGTACTCAAACTGAGGTAACGTTTCCCCCAGACAGATCAATGTCAGATTGGGCTCGGTCAATTTTGGAAGCTGTGCCCCTTTCTGGTAAACAATATAAATCAAACAAGGCTGTTAACACACCAATCACTGTTCCGCATTCTACCAATAATCCAATGTACTCAAAAAGTGTTGATATTTCTAAAACTGATTCGATTGAAATGGAAGGAAACACTGACCGCGAAGATCCCGTTCTCGATCTCTTCCCAGAAGAAGAGAGGAAACAGGAAGACCGTACTTCCCAAAAAGAAAATCTGGTCACCATAAGCCAACAGTACCTCGGACAGAAACCGAGGACCACACTTTACCCAAATAATGCCCAGTTTTCTTCAGTGGAATTGTAGAGGGTATCGCACCAACCTTGATGATATTCGGGATCTCCTTCTCCAGTATAACCCAGTTACCTTCTGCCTCCAAGAAACTAACTTAACAGCTTCTTTTGCTACTCAATTAAACATCATGTTATCTACAGAAAAGATAGAGTTTCTCATTTAAGCAATTCGGCTCATGGAGGGGTTGCACTTGTAGTCAACTCCAATATCCCTTCCCGACCATTAATGTTACAAACAAATCTAGAAGCAGTAGCTGCTCGAATATCTTTTCCTTTTTCTTTTACCATTGTTTCCTTATATCTTTCCCCTAACCAAGACATTTCTTACACTGATCTTGAAACTGATGTATCTCAGCTCCCTCCTCCCTTTTGCATCATGGAGATTTTAACGCACATAATCCTCTATGGGGTGATAGAATACATGATAAACGAGGAAAAATACTAGAAAAGCTTTTAGATAAATTTAATCTGACTCTACTGAATACTGGTTTACCCACTTATTTTCATCTACCTTCTGGGTCAAGCTCAGCAATTGATCTCTCCATATGCTCACCAGTCCTTTTTCCGCTATTTGATTGGTCTGTTCATGACAGTCTACTGGGTAGTGACCATTATCCAATAGTCTGCCGTGTAGAATCAAATTCTCCACCTTGTCATAATCAAACTGCCAAATGGAACTTTGCCAAAGCTGATTGGAAAAATATAGGCAACTAGCCACCCTGCAGAAAACAACTGTTTCAAATATGTCAATAAATAATGCGGTTGATTATGTAACAAATCAAATATTGCTGGCCACAGAAGCAGCAATACCAAGAGTGTGCACAGATCATAGAATAAGACCAAAACCCTGGTGGAACAATGAATGCAATCAAGCTAAACGAGAGAAAAATAAAGCCTGGAATAAATTTCGCAAAAACCCTACCGCTGCTAATCTAGTACACTTTAAGAAAGCCAGAGCCAATGCTAGACGCATTCAGCGTGCAAGTAAAAGAGAGTCATGGAAACGTTTTGCCTCAACTATTACACGGTCCACTAAAACACAAACCATCTGGAAAAATATTAGAAAAATGTATAATAAATATCCTCCTTCGCATCTATCAATACTGAATATAAACGCAATGATGTTTCACTACCTCAAGACATAGCCAACACTCTCGGAGAATCCTTTGCTGAAACCTCTGCTGTATCCTCATACTCGCCAAACTTTCAGAAATTAAAGTCTCTTGCTGAAAAGCAGACCCTAAATTTTAACACAGACCACCATCAAATTGTACAACTGTCCCTTTACCATATTGAACTACAGCTTGCTCTTAACAGCTCGAACACAGTGCTGCTGGACCTGACGGAATACACTATGTCATGTTGAAAGAGCTGAGCAAAAAGTCGCTTTGTGTCTTACTCCAGCTATATAATCGGGTTTTCACAGAAGATACTTTCCCTGATAACTGGCGACACTCATATGTCATAGCATTATTAAAACCTGGCAAGGATCCAATCAACCGCGTCACTATCGACCTATTCCCCTCACCAGCTGTATGGGAAAAATAATGGACAAAATGGTAAATTCTCGACTCACCTGGGTGCTGAGCAAATACAACCTCATCAATTCATCGCAGTGCGGATTTCATACAGGTAGATCAACTTAGATCTATTGATACAAATGGAAAACCAGATTCGCAATGCATTCTTAAGGAAGGAACATTTGACTACAGTTTATTTAGACGTTGAGAAAGCTTTTGACACAGCTTGGCGATACGGAATTCTCCGTGATCTACATGCATTAGGTTTCAGAGGTAATATGCCAAGATTTATACAGAACTTTTTGAAGCAGCGATCCTTCCAGGTCCGTATTCAATCCACTCTTTCCCGAAAATTCATCCAAGAAGAAGGTGTTCCACAGGGCTCAGTTTTAAGTGCCACTCTATTCACTATAAAAAATCAATTCAATTACCAAGGTCATTCAGCCACTGTATTTACTACCTTATACGCAGATGATGTCAGTATATCTTGTCACTCACAGAACATGAGAATGATTGAGAGACAATTGCAAGGAGCTCTTAATAAGATTACAACGTGGCCACAGACAACGGGTTCCGCATATCACCTGAAAAAAACTGTTGCAGTTCATTTCTGTAGAAGACGTAATCTCCACCCTGACCCACTTCTAAAGCTGGGGAACCATGATATACCTGTTGTGCCTACTATTTGTTTCCTTGGATTAACTTTAGATAAAAAATTGACCTTTCTTAACCATATTAAAGAACTTAGAACCACCTGTTTCAAGAAACTAACATTTTGAGAGTATTATCAGCTACAACATGGGGTGCTGACCGTCAAACACTCCTTCATTTATATCATGCTATTGTAAGATCAAGGTTAGACTATGCGTCACCAGTTTACAACTCTGCTAGACCTAGCATT